>NW_027526460.1:47369038-47737646 GCF_048455015.1 Haemaphysalis longicornis
AGTGAAGGATGAAAAGGATGTGGAAGAGGAGAGAGAGAGATCGGGAAAGGATGCTTCGTGGGTAAACGCAAATTAACAAGAAAGTTAGAGCCGTGACACTTAAATTAGAGACTCGGCGGTGGTTTCGTCATCGGACTCGTGTTCTTGACGTCGTGGAGAGAAAAATAGCGCGACTTTTAAAGCCGGAAGAATAGATAGGACAAAAAAAAAAACGCTTATTTGATCTAGCAGTGGGTTTAAAAACTATAACATCTTAACCACGTCTTCATAGTGGTTAAGTTCCAGCTTCCGGGTGTGTGTGGAGGGGGCGGGGGGTGCGTAGAGTGACAGCGACGACATACACTTAACTACGATAACGTATACGCTTAACGATGGAAGTGCCGTAAGCAGCGTGTATATATATATATATATATATATATATATATATATATATATATATATATATATATATATATATATATATATATATATATATATATATATATATATATATATATATATATATATATATATATTTATATATATATATATATATATATATATATATATATATATATATATATATATATATATATATATATATATATATATATATATATATATATATATATATATATATATAATGAAGAAAATGAAACACGTCGAAAGAGGATAGGTTTTAACGTTTCGACCGGGGACCGGCCTTCCCCCCCCCCGGTCGAAACGTTAAAACCTATCCTCTTTCGACGTGTTTCATTTTCTTCATTATACTTACCGGTGTCCAAGAAATTGTTGCCCGCTATATATATATATATATATATATATATATATATATATATATATATATATATATATATATATATATATATATATATATATATATATTACCAACCCTCGCTGGACTTTCTGCTCCACAGGGTGGAAGGGCTTTGATTTGTTTACCCATCACGAAGTCTACTTTGTTTCAATAGGTGTGCATGCGTCCTTCTGGATTGGCAAGGGTGCCCAAGAACTCGTAATGCCATCACAACCAGCCAAAGATTCACCGCCAGCTTGTAACATTCCGCTGACCATGTTCTTGTGTTCGTAAATTTCGTTTTGGGCGCTGGAAACAAGTTGACATTTTATCAACACCATCTGCAGCATCTGAACTGCACGTCATTTTCGAAACGATTTATACATCCCCCTAGCCCCTCCCTAAACCATTAAACCCTAGGACGCCCCCCCCCCCCCCTTTCAAGAAGAAAGTTTGACTGCCCCCTGTTTTCTTTTTTCGTAATCTTCGCGCACCATACAACTACAAAGTTGAAGAAACGGATGTGATTTCTTTTATTATTAGCAGCTGACTCAGGTTGCTGCAGCACACATAGGCTGGATGACTGATAGGCGGAAGTGATTGCGATCTCAGAAAGTTCTCAAGCATAAAATATTTTGCATCAGATAGACCCGTGGATGGGTGCATCACAATCTGCAATGTCCAGTTCTTCCTAAGTCGATCGGGGAATTTTCTTGCCGTTCTTTTTGGACTCGCGGGTGAAAAACGCACAGTATGCGCCACACGTCCACAATGGTCAATCAAAAACATAGCTACAGATTAAGAACCAGCAAGTGCAGTTAAAGCTAAGAAAAATGAAGTCTGCCTTTCATCTCCCGGCGTAACTCATTCTCGCCGACACTTTCCAGCAGCGACCTGCGTGTGGCTCGAATAAAACACGATTGCTGTCCCGATGTAGTTGAAATTGCTGTTTGTTTTTCAAGATAAAGTGAACAAAGTACGACAGAAACCGCAGCTGTCTGTGGCTTGAATAAACTACGATTGTTGTGTTCACGTAGTGCAAATTGCTAGCAAACTTGTTGAGTTAGTGTTAATGGTTGTAGTGTGTAGACGAATAGGGCGCTGAACGGACGAAGACGGAGGAAGACACAAAAGGCGCCTGTTTATGTCTTTCGTGTCTTCCTTCGTCTTCGTCCGTTCAGCACCCTATCCGTCTTTCAGCAAGTGGCTTTGAATAAACTGTGCATAGACGTTCGACTTATTTTGGAAAGTAAGGGAAACAGGACGTGTTCATGTATCGCGCAAACTAAAAACGGCATGCACGCACATCCGCGCAACAGCAACAAAAAAATTAAAATTCCTCGTTAAGGTATACGGGGCGACCAACTCGCACAAAGGGCCACGCGGTTTTTTTAATGCTGGACGCATTAGACGAAAACTGAGCTGCGTTTTTTTGGATGCCCGCGTTTGCATCGGCTGGTGCATATCCGTCACGAACGTTGACCCCGTTGCAAGTTCTATAAATATACACAGTGTTTTTATGATTAACAGAGTGGCAGGAACTATGGGAATATTAAAACGCTTGATGTGTTATGGCGGCAACTACGACGAGTGATGGGAAATAACTTGGCTGGTAATGATAGGCAGTGGCACACTGTGATGTCGTGATGGAAAAGGTAACGGACTACGACGATGGATGACGAAAAGCATAGAGACACGGTGCTTGTAGACATAGTCTGCCGTGCTGGAAGACGGGCGTGATGGAAAGTATGACGGATTTATGATGGCATTGTATAATGTGGCTTCCTTAAAGAAACACAAAAGCTTTGTCAGTCCTTTTTCCCTTTCTTGTTTATTCATTCAGACAGATCCGTGCGTAAGTACTCGAGCACAGCAACTGCTTTTTCATCGCCAAACTGAATCCGAATACTGGACATTTATACGACCAAGATTTATTCTAAGAATCACGCGTGACAGTCTACGTAATTCCCTCTACTTCAGTCAATATAAAACTGAATAGATAAATAACGAACGTCCGGAATTCAAATCGAAAAGCACTCGCGGGAGCAATTCAGGGCCTCAGCGGTACCGATCTGGCATAATACGCTACGGAATACACCTGCACTCCCTTACCAAGAAATAGTTCAGCCACGCCGACTGGCCAGTCTCGTGGTTCAGCGAGTCAGATTCGCTGGCAGATTTCGCCCTGCTAATAATAATAAAATATTAAAACTCTGGACCCCTTCGTGACGGAAAAGGAAGTCTTCTATCACCACTAGCCACGTCGTAAGCTTGCCACCCATGGATGAAAAGTAATCTTGGCCGCCGAGCATAAATATGTATGCACAGGCCAATGCATGCACATATGTGCACGCAAGGACAGCTGCCCGCTGCAAAACGGATCCACCATCTTGCTGTCTACTTATTGCGCTTCATATTCACCGTTTGCATTTTTTTGTTGTTGCTGTGCATTCACGTGGGAAACTTTGCCAGAAGTTGTTACGCACTGTCGAGCTTGGCTTTCGCAATCCTGCTGAATGGTCCGGGAAAGGTGCCCGGAACGTGAATGGAGATCAAACCGGAATGTTCTTTAGGTTCGGGGTTGTGGCTCCTGTCCAAATTTCAACGTTTTGCCTGGCAGTTCTTACCTATTCTTGCAATGCGTGAAGTGCTTGAAGAAACACGCCACCAGCGTGGGGACCGAACTCACAACCTTCGCATTACGCGTTGGAGTACGGATTTGCGATTGCGGACGCCTGATCCGAAGGTTGTGGGTTCGTTCCCCACCCGGGGCACATTTTACGTTTATCGTGCCTGCAGGGATCAACTATGCAGAGTGCGGGCACTTCGTGAGTTCGGAAACTTATCGGAAAGGCTTTACCGTTGCCGTCGTGCTGCCTATGGAGCACTGCTCTCGTCGCATAACGCTTGGTACACTCGAATAAATTAACCTTCCTTGATGTCGCGCATTAAGTGATTATTGCTAAATGAAGTCGAGGAGTGCGAAAAACACGATTTTAACACGGCAGTGTTTTATTCCCGGATACACGAAGATTTCGCTGACGTCATACCTGCCCCGGAAGTGACGCCTGTATAACGAAGCAAGCGGCCTGTAAAGGTTGCACCCCTGCACAAAGGGTGTTTTTGCAGGGAAGCAACATTTAGTGCTAAAGAGTACGTTACATTTAGGATTAGGTACAATGGGTCCACAGCTATCATCATCCTCCATAAAAACAGCAGTAAAATACCTATAAAAAAGGGCGTCAGACAAGCTAGAGACACAATCTCTCCAATGTTATTCACAGCATGTTTAGAAGAAGTATTCAGAACGTTGGATTGGGAACAGGTGGGAGTAAGGGTTAATAGAGAATACCTCAGTAACCCCAGATTTGCTGATGACGTTGTCTTGCTAAGTAACTCGGGGGACGAATTTCAAAGCATGCTTTCCGCACTGGACAAACACAGTAGAACCGTGGGCCTGAAAATTAATATGCGGAAAACTAAAGTAATGATCAATAACCACGGGACAGCACAGCGGTTTGATATAGGTAGCGAGGCAGTGGAAGTGGTATGCGAATATATCTACTTAGGCCAACTTGTGACCCCGGATTCCAACCATGAGGCAGAGATAATTAGAAGAATCAAAATGGGGTGGAGTGCATACGGCAGGCATTCTCAGATAATGAATGGCAGCCTACCATTGTCCCTGAAGAATAAAGTGTATGACAGCTACATCTTACAGGTACTCACCTACGGGGCGGAAACTTGGAGGCTCACTAAGAGGGTTCAACTTAAATTGAGAACGACTCAGCGAGCAATGGAACGGAAGATGATAGGTGTAACATTAAGGGACAATAAGAGAGCGGAGTGGGTCAGGGAACAAACGCGTTTTAAAGACATATTAGTAGAAATTAAGAAGAAGAGATGGACGTGGGCAGGGCATGTAATGCGAAGGCAAGATAACCGTTGGTCATTAAGGGCAACAGAGTGGACCCCAGAGAAGGTAAGCGTGGCAGGGGGCGGCAGAAAGTTGGACAGGCAGATGAGATCAAGAAGTTTGCGGGGATAAATTGGTCGCAGTTAGCACAGGACCGGGATAATTGGAGATTAACGGGAGAGGCCTTTACCCTGCAGTGGGTGTAGATAGGCTGGTGGTGATGATAATGATACTTAGGGTTGTTCGTTTTCAGGATTTCATTTCAACCCGAAAGTGTTGAAAGGTGTACTGGCGTCATTTGCGTCACGGAAATGACGCCAGTACACCTTTGCTGAAGCGACCCGCCAGCAGGACGTCGCTCGCCAAGCACACCCACAAGACAGCCGCCGACCCGCAAATCATGCTCAGCTGCAGATTTCGTTGCACATTTCACTTTAGTGTTTGTCAGATTCCTATGAGAGGGGAATCGACCAGTTTTTTCTTAGACGGGCGACCGCCCATAGTTATGCTCGGCTCGACCCGCTTCAGACATTAGAGTTGCTGATCTCGCAAACCCTTCATGCGCCTCATAAATCGTGCTGCGCAAGGCCGTATAGGTTCTTGCGTGATTATATATTACAACACAATGTATTCAATTTACGCAGAAATAGATTCAGCATTTGCGTAAATTATAGTTAACATTAAATGATGCCAACTGAGCACAGAACATGCATCGTTTCATTCACTACTGCAAAAGATTGCCAATCGCAGCTTTGATAGAAATAATGCGACGACGTAGCCGTTCGGTGGTAGTAAGTAGAGCCACTAAATAAGCCTTTCATTCAGTGGCATAGTTGAAAGGGGTTCGGGAAAACGGCTGTAAAACGGGTTGTAATGCGAATTTGCCAGAACAAATCGCAGTTAAAGAAGTCCTGACATACCCTCCGCTGATACATGGATGTGCACGTGCCCCAGAAAGTAAACGGACCACGGGTTGGAGATTTTGAGGGGATTTCTCCGCCAGGTGCCTATCCAGCAACGTTCAAGTGACTTTTCAAGAAATCCATTCCAAATAAAAATCTTCCCGCCCAAATTCCATTTATGCTGGCAGCGGCATGAAATAGAAAATATTCTAATTTCACGAAGCCGCGGTCCGTTTAGTTTTTGGAGCACCTGTACAAATAACCAAATAAATCAATACATTAGTAATCCCCTTCTTCAAGAACTTTGTTAAAGCAATGAGGATTAGCTGAGAAATTGTAAATCACATAGGGAATTCATCGTACTAGCGAACATTAACAGAGGGACAAAGCTACAGAAGAAACGACACACCGCGTGTGTTTCGTCTCTCCTATACCTTTGTCCCTGCGCTGATGTTCGCAAGTACGATTAATTCCCTAGTTAGCAACCAACTCGCCCAACTTTCCCCTTTAGTTCTAAATCAAACACCATGGACTGTCGCCGCGGCGCGTTTCCTTCTCTTTTCACCATTCTCCTCGTTGTGTGCGGTACGCGAGAGTTCCCTCCCATGATGCTTCGCTCCTCGGAGGTGACGCCTCCTGACGCCTCCAACCATTTCCGGTTTTGCATCACCGCTGACTGCCGTCCGTGCCGTCTGCTACTGCGTCGCGAGCACTGCTCTTCTGGACAAGCTATTTTGGCTTACTCTTCTCGGATACTGACAAACGGTGCAGGGAAATTACGCATATACTAGGCGGAGGTCAACGCTTTTAACTAGCTGGTCTGCAGGATTACTGGCTGGTAAGCTGAACATTTCTTGAGTAACGCTTGCGCAGTGAGGTTTTCCCTGAAGCCTCCACAATAGCTGATCACCAGAAACTGCGCTACTTCGTGCCGGCCGCACACGCATACTCAATTCGCAGCTCTGGGGAAGCGAAGTCGCCAAAGCGCACGACCGAAGCGTCGGAAGCCAAAATACGGGTCGCATTAGCGCTAGTATTGAGTTGTTCGGGCTTCATGATCACCTTACTAAGTTTATTACACGCTCGAAAGTAACAAAGTAAAGCCGCATTCATCATTGCACGAGCGTTTCCGAGGCGCAGTTCTCGCATCGATTCCCGACGCCCCGTCGGTCGGCCGGGTGGGCCGACTGGTTTCGTCGGCCTTTTCGGTCGGCGAGGCAGTCGTATTACGCAGACTTTCGACCGGCCAACGTGTTTGTGTCGCCGTCCGAGTAGCGGGACAACGCGGTTACGCCAACTCGGAAGTCGGCCGACGAGTCGGCGTCACAACCAGAAGCGTGGTAATGAAAAGCTAAATATAGACGAACGCGACAGCGTGTAAGCGTGCGGCAGGAAGCACTAATTAACCAAAGGTGCCGCCGCAACCCGCCGACGCTGAGCAGATGACGCTTCTCTTCGCCGGAAGGGCGAGAAAAAAGCCATCCAATAGCAGGATCTCTAATTCGTGACGCACGTGGGAGAATTGATGACGTACATGCGTTTAGATGTCGGTCTCCAAAAACACGCAGGAAAGGGTGCCGGGAAAGTGGCAACAAACTTTGCAACAAAAGTGCGAGCTTTCCGCTCCACTTGGCCCAGATGACCGTTGGCCACCAAACTTAACCACTGCGCTTGTTCATTTAGTGTGCTCAAAACGCCTTTCAGGACTCCTTTAAATTTGTGCGTCTCGTAGGATGAAACGATAGCCCCATCACGTTTAATTGCACTGATTAACTCAGAAGTACGATAAACAGGGATTTGATCACGACTACAACGGCACCCCGGTCGTTTCTGCTGCATGTAGCGGTGGCGTAGCTTTTGCTACCATTTTTTCGCACACATCAAAGGAAACGCGAGTCTTATTAACCTCTGTATAACGAAAGCGGTTCATACTTTAAATTATGAAAAAGCAACCAAAGGAATTTTTACAGAACACCTCTGCTCCGCTTGCTGGCACACTCACTATCAAGGCTATACCTGGATGCCACTCACTCGCACTCACTACAAAAAGTATATTTTTCCCCAAGAACTCACTCGCGCTCACGCTCACTACTCGCCTTCCCCACTCGCACTCATTCGCGCTAACGCACAATATTTGCCCTCACCACTCACACTCACTTGAGCTAACGCACATTTCTCGCCCTCACACTCACTCACATTCCTGATCACCATTCGCCTTTACCACTCATACTCACTCGCGCTTACGATCATTACAAGCCCTCATCACTCACACTCGCGCTCACGCTCATGAGCCGCCCTCACCACTCACTCGCACCTCTGCTCACCACTCGCCCTCCCCAGTTGCAGTCACTTGCGATTACGCCCATTACACGCCCTCACAACTCACACTTACTCGCGCTCACGCTCATTACTTACCCTCAACACTCACGCCCACTCGAAATCCCTCTCACCACTCGCACTCGCGATTACGCTCATTACTCACCCTCCCCTACTCTCACTCGCACACCCGCTCACCACTCGCACTCAGTGGCGCTCACGCTTATCACTTGATTTCACTCACACTAACTCGCGCTCACGCTCTAATAAGCGTGAGTGAGTACGAGTGTGAGCGCCACCGCTCACAGTCACTACCGCTCAGCAATCGCCCTACCAGCATAACCGCCAACCAGTGTGTAACCCCTTTTCCAGTAGTTGTTTCCCCTGTCTGCAGGGACGGGTGCGTGCTACAAGGAAGAGTCGCGTGCCGAATTATTATTCTCCCTCTCTTCCTCCATCCCTCCTTCTCTACTCTATTTACTGTCCCCCCTCTCGCTTCCGTTCGGCCGGTTGAGGTGTCGGCGAAACGCCAGACAGTTACCGGCCTCTGTCTCCCCTTCCCCCACCCCCGACTACCCCTTCTTCTTCTTCTTCTCTACCAACTCGCGCTTACGTCAGTGACTCGCTTTCAATCACCCTCACTCGCGCTCACGCTCAGTAGCCGCCCTCACCGCTCACACTTACTCGCACTCCCGCTCCCCACTCGCCCTATACCACTCGCATTCACTCACGATTACGCTCATTACTCGCCCTCACCACGCGCGCTTACGCTCATTACTCGCTTTCACTCACCCTAACTCGCGCTCACGCTCATTAGTCGCCCTCACCACTCACACTCACTCGCACTCCCTCTCACCACTCGCCCTACCAACTCGCATTCACTCGCAATTACGCTCATTACTCGCCCTCAACATTCGCGCTTATACGCTCATTACTCGCTTTCACTCACACTAATTCGCGCTCACGCTCAATAGTCGCCATCACCGCTCCCACTCACCACGCGCCCTCACCACTCGCAGTCACTCGTATAGACAGACAAAGAGAGAGCTGAATTCTCGTGCTTAAGTAGCACCAGAGTCATTGAAGGGACTCTGGTAGCACATATCGCCTTTAGAAGCCTTCGTGCAGAAGCGCTCGCGTCCCGGCACGGCTAAGAAAGGAGCAGCCTCCAAACGAAGGCAGGCAAAGCCACCGGGTGTCTGGACAGCCGTGACGAAGCACCTGCGCGCCGCTCACGAAACACTTCACCTGGCGCAATGACGTTGCACTCAACTTCGCCATGTCCCGGCGCCAGCGGCGTTATCCCTACTTCACATGCTTTATATATTCTTATATGTAGAAGTTTCGTCGAGAGTTTGTGGGAGCCATTTTTGACCGCAAAGAATAGCAAAAAATGCAGAGTGCTATACTGCCGTAGAGAACCTTACGAAGTGCTGACACTGCTTCTTGCTGATATATGTCAGGGTAATTCACAAACGCTTCACGGATCACGAAGCCCAGGCGCACAAAGTGCAGCCAGAAAAATCCTAACCAGAAAAAACCTAACCGGCTATTGTGGCTATTATTAATACATTGCTTCCACTCAGGAGAAAATGATGGTTTAAATCGTAAGCTTACCGGCAATCTTTGTTCCATGATGATCCATCCTTCAAGCCAGCCGGCGGCACACAACTTCCAGAGGAAACTCCTTGCACCATCATCATCAGTAGTCAACGCAAAAGTCCCAGAAATGTCCTCTAGGTTGCTCCTTAAATGCAGTGTCCTCTATCACCACTGTGACTGACACAAAAACAGACCTCTGTCCAACGCGGAAAGCGTTTGTGGTGCCAACTTGCCCACCAACGTATGGTTTGAAAATTGTAAACTTCAACAGTTGTCACGTTTTGAAAGCTCCAAACGACAGGAAAATTCTTTTGCACGACAGTTCACAGGGCAGCGAATACCGACGGATACTGCGCAGCGCCACCGACTTATAACAGTTGTCGTTTAGTCCACAGGGAACGGCATGAACCACGTCTCTGTCACTGCTACACATACCCCCACAATTCGCACACCCATCAACGAAGGTATGGCCAACAATTTACACTGTTTTCACGCCGTAAAACAGACCGAAATCCAAGCACTGGAACGAGCTCGCTCCGTGCGTCCAAGATGCGCTGCGGCTGAAGTATCGTCTGCGAGCAAACAGACCTGGCTGTCTAGACAGATGTGATGCAGCGTCTTCGCGCGCGGCGCACTAGCAGCGGCGTCGGGCAGAAAACGCAACGTCACCACGTCATGGTATCGCCGGCGTTGTCGCAGACGGCTCGCAAGCGCTTGCATCTTAAAAGCAGTGCAACTGCGTTGCAAGTCATTAGAATTACCGGCCACGGCAACCATATTCCCGCCTGGATGAAGGACAAATGAACGGCTCTTGGCCCGCGTTTGGGAAAGCCCCGAATGCAGTGATAGCGGACACCGGAACAAAAAAAAATGGTGGCATCTCTGCATGCCGATAAAAGGCGTTATGCACGATGGTTACCGATAGAGAAGCAGCGCTGAACAGCCTATGTGGCTGATGAATAATTGCAATTTCTCCGTGTTAATCAGGTTTAGTGGATAACCCGCTGGAGTAGCTCAGCGGCTAAGGAGTTGTGCTGTTGATCCCAAGGCCGCCGATTTGCTCCCGGGCGATGCGGCCGCTTTCTGATGGCGGCAAAAACAGACCGCCCAAGCGTCGAGATTCAGAGAAATACCGCATTGCTCCAAAGCGTATTCTGCTGAACAATCCTGTTGGCGGACCCCGGCAAGAAGAAATGCATACGAACGAGCGAAGAACCACTTCACTGTAAAAAAGAGGACTTTACTGCCACCGATTGCTCACATAATAGTTGTGATAATGAATCGTTAAATGAAGTAAAACGATTAACTACAACAGTCCGTAATCTACAGAACGTAAGGAATAGAATAACACGGTTTCATTGGGTTATTTTTTGACGGACTTTCGGTGAGCGGACATATCAGCCCACGGACGGTTAGGCACCAGGGGCGGTATTCTCGTAACTGTCCCTTTTGAAAACGTCCCTTTTGCGTCCCTTTCATTGTGACGTACTTCCGGTTAAGAAGTGGACGTTGGCAGCACGGAGGAAGGTTGGCAGTAGGTTTGCCGCGCTTGCGTTACGTCACTTCCGGTTGTTTGCTGTTAGCCAATCAGGGCTCACCAAAAGGGACACTTTTGAAAGGGACGCAAAAGGGACAAAACTCGAGAATACCGCCCCAGGACGTTTCATTGGAGGGCGATTTAGCTACAAAAAGAGACTCTGGCGTGCCAATAATTGACTGAAGAATACAACAAATCGAACAGTTGAATTACACGCTTGTTATGTTCCTACTAAAGTGAAAGCCCGCTAATTCGAACTTCAATGATTCGAATTCATGGATAAATCGAACTGCACGATTTGGTCCGGCCAAGCTCCCGTATCAGCCTATGTATAAAAGAGTTCGTCAATTCGAACGTAAATTCCGCCACGGATAATTCAAACTACGTGCTACCGGCGCTGCATCGTCTCCGGAAAGTGGGAAAAAACGGAAAGGGGAGGCAAAATTAGGTAAGACACATTAAAACCCGCATGGAGCACGCTTTCGAAGACGTCATCTTTGCGGACTACGTCGGTGAGAACGCGAGTGCAGTGTGTTGTGGTGAGCTGACATATCAGGACATCATTTCGTAGGTCATTAAACGCAAAACCTGTCGCTGCCAGTGACAACAAAGAGGTGGAGGACGCAGCACCAGTGCGGCCGTACGCTCGAATGTCGGGGTCTGATGGAATACCGCCGGTCTCCTGTTTAGTTTTGAAAAATGTGAAGAGGAGGCCTTCCGCCCTATCCGCTACTTAGAGCAAGAACGTGCTCGCAGTCGCGCTATAGGCCTAGCAATTGGCAGGCGACAATTACGACGTTTTTCAAGGAATACATCATTGACATGCCGTACTGCTTCCCTATTAGCGTGTACTGTTCAAACTTTCATTAATTCGAACTGAGATGGTGTCCCCTTCCGGTTCGAATTAACGAGTTTTTATTGGTTTTATTACGCATAATCATAAACTGAGTCGATTTCGTGGAAAAGATTTATTCTGTAATTATTTATTAATAATGGTTTGACGATCCCATTTTCAACAGCGAAGCTGTTTAAGCTTGAGCTCGGCCCGGTGGGCAAAAAAAAAAACAAGAAAAAAAACTGCGCCACCTGTAAAGGGTGCACCACCGCAGGTACGGTATTATAACAGTGAAGCCGGCTTTCGAGCCTGCTCGAGAGAGAGATATATATTTTATTTACACGTAGAAAGTGAGGAGTTGTAGGGAGCGCTGCGAAATTCAGAGGCCTCGGCCCAGGCTTCTGCTATAACGGATGCGGGAAGAGCCATAGAGCTCGTGTGGGTCCCGGCTCACTCGCGGGTAGCAGGCAACACCATCGCCGACTGCCATGCCCGAGAAATGTCAATCCGGGCCGAGAACGAGCCGGAAGAGCTACCGCACCCGGTAACCAGCTTTCGGGACATTACCCGGATGTACAGAGAGGAGAGGTGCAGACTGCCGGAACCGCACCCCAAACTGACTAGGCAGCAACAGACGATCCTGCGTCGAGCGCAGGCGGGATCCCTTGCGCATCCCGTACTGATGAACCGCATGTACCCTGCGGAACACGATACGCTCTGTCCGTTTTGCAAAAGAGAGAGGGGCACCCTGCCGCACATCTTGGCAGAGTGTACAGAACTCAAGACCCCCCCTCCTTCCCTTCCCCACAACACCCCCAATCCCCAACCCCTTGAGCGATGGGAGACCTTGTTGACCAGCCCCGCCCTGCCGACTCAGCTCGCACTGACAGACAGGGGCCAGGAGCTGCTGGGAACATATGGGTCCCGTAACTAGGGAACCACCCCGTCTGGTGCCAGCGCGCATCACCGATTTCTTGGGCTCAGTAAAAGTTGATTCCTCCTCCTTGAACGAAGTCAATTAGGCCGCGTTGCTCCTCCTCTCTTCTAGGTGAGGTCAGCCACTCTCTACTATATTGTTTTCTAATGTGGATCTATTGAGGGCACTGCCAAAGAGTGTGGTCTTGGTTATTTGTAATTTTGCACTGTGAACATGATGGTAAGGGTGTTGCTCTGCCATATCTGATGAGATGTAGCCTCGCAGGTGTTTCAAGTGTTCCGGCTTGTGCCTGTCGGAATAGGGTTTGCTGCTGTCTTGCTAGGTTAGGGCTGGTTAGGGTGGGGAGCTCTGAGTAGACGTTTCGCTGTTTTGTATTCTTTAAGGTGAAGTTGCGGGTGAGTTGGTTCCTGAGATGTCGGACTTTGGCAGTCGTTGCTGGGAGCCCGGATGTATGCGTCTCGGGCAAGCTGATTAGCCTTTTCACGCTCCGACGCAACGCAGGCGATGAGGCGCACAGTAGTGGAGGGCTCCCGAATAATTTTGACCACCTCGGGATCTTTAACGTGCGCCGAAATCTCTAACACACGAGCGTTTTCGCTTTTCGCCTCCATCAGAAAAGCGGCTGCCGCGGCCGGCATTCGAACCCGCGTCCTCGTGCTCGGCAGCAGAACGCCTTAGCCACTGAGCCACCGCGGCGGGTCGTGAGAGCCTCTGATGGAGGGTGATTTCACGGAAGGTGAGTAGTAGTTCTAGGTAAGGAGGGGAATGCGAAAGCTCTGTTGAGGCCGGGGTCCGGTGAATCAATGCTCGGGCCGCCTCGTGTGCCTTCTCCGCGCAGCCAAAGCACATATGGCCAGGAGTCTAAAAAAGGGAGATGGAGCGCTCAGGAGGGGGTGGGTGCAGAGAATTTTGTTGGTGAGGAGCGAAATGGTGCCCCTGCAGAAATTTCTAACAGCCGTTGGTGAATCCGTTAATATGGTGGTACGGGTGGGGTGGAGGGCGGTGGCCAGGACGATAGCGGGGATGGGCAGCGCGGATGGCGACTGAGGTAGAGGGGGTTGAGGCGCGGTTCACTGCTGCTATGACGTAGGTATGGCGGGGTCGCTGTTCTGCAGCATCAACAGAAGGTCAGAGAGCCGAGAGCAATCAGTATTGCGCCTGGAAAAAGTACGCAAAAATAAAGGCCAAGTGCGTTTGTCGTGCCACGAACGCAAAATTAATAAAGCGGCGCGTGTTTTCCAAGTCAGAATCGCTCGACTATATCATTGTAAAGAAAACGACATAAGTGTAACACACTTCTGCAGGTTCAAGTTGAAAAATAAATGTTAATATTTTTTGCGTACGTCTGCTTAGTGCGTTTCTCGTAATACGAACTTCGAATAATACAAATATTGATACAGCGAAGCTGTTTGCCCCTGTATGCACCCGCGCATACATTCCTGCGGAGGAACACGAGTCCGGGAATGGCAGCGGAAAAATTGCGTCCGCGGCCAGGAATCCGAGTAGGGAGAGAGGGCGCGGATGAAGCGGAGGCGGATGGAGAGTGTGTGGCGTTGGCGTTCGGACCTGCATTAAAGCCGCGGAGAGGGAGAAGGCGGGGAATAGGGAGAGAGTGTAGCGTTGAACGCGACACAGCCGCTCCCGCCGCCACTCATATGGACACTGCCGGCCAGCAGAACGCAGCAGTTTTGCGCATTCCTTCCGACTACTCCCTGTCCACCGTATTTTGTTTCGCGAGTGTGTGCAATCGAATGAAACCGAACCAGCTTCCCTGGGTAGTACGCCACCATATGTATGGTTCGGCTCACCAATTTTAACAGCGGAGCTGTTTAAGCGGGAGCTTGGTCCGGTGGCGTTGGCAAAAAAATACCAAGAAAAAAATGGCCCAGGTTGCACTAGTGGTGCAACGATGGAGAAATGCAGAGCTGGGGTTCGGCTTAGCTTCCCCCCACACTGACAGCAGATCCCAGGAGAGTGGGAGCAGCCGGACCCCAGAAGTACAATGTCGTTTTGGACGGCACTGTAAAGCAAAGACTATTAAAGTATGTACAGTAAAAATCGTCATCCCTATCGTCGTTGTCTTCCAGTGGCACAGCCGCGTAGGGAAAATCCTCTTGTAGCGCATCCTTGCCTCATAGACCTCCATTTTTTTGTCAGCTGGTCCGGTGGCCGTCTCCACGTGTGGATTGTGAAGAGATCGATGACGAAGGCGGGAGTTCCTTATGTGGCGTAAGCCCACGCATGCGCAAGCCTGGCCGACGCCCGGCGGTAGCAACGAGGCACGCGCTCACGTGCGCTCGGGGTTTTTTGTCTCCGCCAGACGGATTTGTGTGCGCCTAAACAGCTCTGCTGTTAAAAAACTGCGCTGCCTGAAAAGGTGCACCACTGCAGATATAGTATTATAACAGTGAAGCCGGCTTTCACGCCTGCTCGAGTGCGAGCATAAGGGGCATACGCATATGTGCACCTCTAACTACAGGTTGTTTTCACTGGCGCGCCTTCACTAGTTACTTTGGGCTGCGCGGAATGGCCGTACTTGTCCGTGCCAAGCACATGATGCGTGTTGGACGTTCCAAGCTCTACCCTACCGAACACAAATTAATGCCTCGACTCCGATTTGAGTGCGATTAATGACATCTCTGTTGACACCACCGTTGAGAATCGGGTTGAAACAAAGCAGACGACGCACGCCGGTGTTTTTTTTCTGCGGCGTGTGGGCGCAGTGGCACAAGCTGCGCCATGTCCATGGCCGTTTCCAATGTTGCCAAGTGAAGAAATTGACAGCTTAACTTTTCAGTGAATACCATCTACACGGAGGACGAAGGCACTAAACAACGGGGCCAGGAATAACATGTACAACCAGACGCGGCACCACTCCCAACTAAACTTTATTTGTGAAAACCCTTGGCTTTCACATCATCATTGGTTTCAATACAGTTTTCACATCATCAAATCGTCACACCAACGTGTGCAAACCTACATGTGACCATTTAAGAACGAGATTTTCTTGACTGACAATGCAAATGACGGTGCACTTGTCTCCTACCTTATGAAGTATGCCTCTACAATCTCTCTCTCTTGCTTATCTCTGATCCACAAGTTGGACATGTTGTTGGTGTAACGATTTGATGTCATAACAGTGTATTTAACCAAGGGTTTTTCCAAATAAAGTTTTTGGAAGGGGCATCGTCTACAGGTTTCTTCTAGTCCCCGCTGTGTAGTGCCTTTGTTTTCAGTATGCTCAACCAACTAGAACTTGTCAAGCCCTTGTTACCCCTTATTATACCATTTTGAAGGTTATACTCTTTCTTGGGATACTAAAACACACACACACACACACACACACACACAAAAAGAAATTGGCACAGCTTGCATTAGCGGTGCAAGGCTGGAAAAACAGCGGAGCTGGAAGTCGACCTGTCTTCTTCCCCTTTGGGATCTGCTGTCAGTGTGGGGGACCACCCGGAACGGCCTTGTAAAAACCGGCTAAACTTGGCCTCACCCCTCAACACCTAGCGTAGCCCAACAAGAAAATTTCAAAACCTAACAAAACTTAGGAAAGCCTAGCAAAACTTAGCAAAACTGGAGGAAGCTAGGTCAACCTCCAGCTCCGCTGTTTTTCCAGCCTTGCACCAGTAGTGCAAGGTGCGCCAATTTTTTTTCGATACCCCAAGAGATACGTATCATCCCGACTACAGTACTTGCAACTGTCTGCACTCAATGCTTCCCACTTGACATGCACTTCCGTCACTTCTTTTCCCTCCCCTTTCCTTTTTCTGTTCCCCACACCAAGTCCCTTCTTTCTCCAGGAAGGCCCCCCAACAAAAAGAAGAGACAAACAATTCACGCAACACTACTTAATGCGTTAAACATCTTTATAAAGAAAATATAACATTTGTCAACATACAACACGACGGCAAATACAATATAGTACAAAAATACAGCGTTTCCGTGGAAAAAGCGTGTGACAATATTGCACACACAATGGGACGGCAAGGTGTGTGTTGACCTTGCTACACTTGCAGAGTCACTCCGTTTCGTAAACGTGTACCGATAAAACGGCAAAGTAAGGCGTGACAAGTGTCACAGTTCACGCAACTTGGTTGTCACGGGCACGCCATTGGTCAATGAAGGCACACAAGCACCAAACGACAGTCGTCCCTAGACAACGGTCAGTCGGTTCTGTCGCTCGCTTTCAGCAGCGGGTCCGAGGGTTCCCCAACATCCTTGATCGCAGGCGTTAGTTCGGACGTCAAGCCATGTTGAAGTCGCTGCAGCCGCCAACGTCGTGCAAGAGAGGCAAGCAGGAACAAAGCGTAAGCGGGGGTGACTGCAGCTTGCGGCTAACACTAACATGGTTGCCACAGCTATCTTCGCAATCTGCACGCAGACAGAGTATGTCCAGCAAACTTGGATTTCAGAGTACTGCAAACTGTCACAATTTTAGCAAAATAGGGAAATTTGGTGAAGGTTATGAATACTAGCGCTCATAATTTTTTAAGGGGCCATGAAGACAAAACAAGAGCTTAATTTATTAAAATGACTGCATCGACCCAATAACAATGACTTCAATTTTAAGGCAAACACCCAACAAATCAACTAAATACCAAGGAAAGCAGGTGAAGCAGTGATGAATCACAGCCACTTTATCACAGTGTCCTAATAATGTCACAGGGAGCTGTTCGTGTGATTGGCGGCGGTCAACCAAGCTGGGCGCACTGTAACGGTGCCTCTAGTTGATTGATTGATTGTAGGGTTTAACGCGCCGACGCAACGCAGGCGATGAGGCGCGCCGTAGTGGAGGGCTCCGGATTAATTTTGACCACCTGGGGATCGATCTTTAACGTGCGCCGAAATTTTGTACACACGGGCGTTTTTGCTTTTCGCCTCCATCAGAAAATCGGCCGCCGCGGCCGGGAATCGAACCCACGACCTCGTGCTCAGCAGCGCAAGCCTCTAGTTCTGATTTGAGTGTATTACTTGAATTATAACATGCAGTCCAGGCACTGATAACTGTTGTTTTGTATGTTGACGGTTACGTCACTGTTGACGTATGCCATAAAATTTGACAGCTTTTCGTTCTTTCTTTTTTCACGGCTGAACTAGAGCTGAGTGAGTTACCAAAGGCTCGTTTTGTTTTCTTTTCTTCAAACTGAAAAAGCTTGCATTTTGTCTTCACGGCCACTTTACATGTAATCTGCTATCTGCGTGCAGACAGATTCTGTGCAACAAACTAGCGTTGCCATGCACTGCGAACTTTTACACCTGTAGCAAATTTGGAAAATCTGGCAAAGGTTGCAAATGCTATTAATAATGTTAAGGGGAGACACTGAAGCAACTTTTAATTTTCGAATAAACTTTGTGAAACTTGTCAGTCTTGCTGCTTTTTCCCCACTAATGTCAAATATGCCATTATTTTTTCAGCTGGTCAATTAGTTCCCAAAATAATTAGAGATAATTAGCCATTTTTGGTCAAACAATAGACAGAACAGCGTTGGTCATAGAAATGTAACCTTTATATATTCCAATACTATGAACCCTGGTGAATGCAATAATTGAAGCAGTTTTTTGATGCATCGCTCGGAAATGATTTTACGCCTTATTAAACTTTGGTGTTTGAAATGGGCACTCAAAATGGTTCTGCATCACTGGTGCCACCAAAGTTTATTGAGCTGTAAAATTAGTTCCAACTGCTGCATAAAAAAAAACTGCTTCGATTATTGCATTCACCAGGGTTCATAGTATTGAAAAATATAAAGGTTACATTTCTATGACCAACGCTGTTTTGTCTATTGTTTGACCAAAAATGGCTAATTATCTCCAATTATCTTGGGAACTAATTGACCAGCTGAAAAAAAATAATGGCATATTTGAAATCAGTGGGGGAAAAGCAGCAAGACTGATAAGTTTTACAAAGTTTACTTGAAAATTAAAAGAAGTTGTTTGAAGACAAGTGTCCCCACTTAATTAAAGGCCAACTGCACTCAAATTTTCGACAACGTAAAAATAATGTCACCTAATAGTACACATAAAAAGGGTACGAAAGGCAAAATACTGCACTTCAAGCATCAACGCGCGCGACACAAACAACTCGCGACATTGCCGTTTTCGGAATCGCAACTGAATGGAAAAGGTGGCCATAGCAGCGGCCGGATGTGACATACGCTCAGAGCCGCCTTCAAATGTGCGTGGTAGCGTTGCGTTTCGCACTGTTATTTCCACAGAAGAACTTCCACTAACATATGCCCATAATAATGGAGTTAGGCGCAATTCCAGCATTCCGTTGGTATCAGTCAAGATGAAGTTGACCGCCCGACAGTAATTTTTTTCCATCATAATAACTGCCGGAGTAGCAATTTTTGGCATTGGGAGTAAAAAAGTGGACCCTGATTTACAAAGCTACTTGCTCGTACGATTTCGAAAAGCAGCTTTCGTTATAGCCAACGCCTCGGCTATCACGTCGCTCAATCACTATTTCTACTATACATTACGTACAAACAGCTTGTGAATACCGGCCCAGTATTTTTCACCTTGCTGCACATCGAGAATCAAATTATAAAAGAGGTCTGAAACTATAAGCCAGCTTCCACAGCTAAATGATGCACTAAAGCACGAAAACATTTCCCATCTACCGCTGTTTTTTTAACCAGAAACAGGTGCTGTTGAAAACATTTTACTTTCAAATAAACTAAATCTAACGCTCAAAGTAAATTCGTCACTTGGGAACTGAACAAAAATCTAGTCTATTATTTAGGAGAGGAGCAGTTTCGTTAGTTTTCGCACTTTGCGAAGACGACGGCCGATATTTGTGCTGATTTATTTGTCACTACGAGAAAGGCTGATTTTGGTTCACTTAGCGAGTGAGGCAAAGTCGCACAATTGTTTATAGCCGCAAGTACAACAACTCTATTTAGGTCGCCAAACTTTTGGAAAGGTCTAAAGGATGGAGGTGGCGTTGGGCCAGCCCAAATATGGCGAATATTGGACGCGGAAGTGCAAGTGGTCAAGAATTTATAAAATATCTTTTTTTTTTTTTTCTGTGGTATAAATGCAAAAGGAATGACAAATGTAAGGCAAGTGCTCGTTTTGCGCTATTTATTTCTTTGAGTAACAATATTATTTTCAAGTAAAAAGAGTTTTGCTAACTCCAAGACGTTCGCAAGCGCGTGAAGAGTTTGTAGGCTTCTAATCTCTTTTATTGCATTGAGAAAAATGGAGGATATTGCAACCTATGCGGTTAGTTTTAAACGTGATGGTGACGGCGGTACCGCATGGGGGTGTAGCAGAGAAACCCCGGGCGAACGCATCCCTGCGCCCGGTGGAGTGTCCAGCAAGTCGCCGGAGAAACACGAGCTTCACAAGACAGGTTCCCCAACCTCCGTCACAGGCCGCTTGGACGACTCCCCGCCAGGTGCAAAGATCGTCTGCTTGGAGTTACTTTGAACGGCGGTACCTAGCGCTTTCTGTGATTACGAAGCTAAGGATTTCGCCATGGTGATTTTAAGAGCATAGACTACTTATTTGGACAAATAAAAATTTGAGTGCAGTTGGCCTTTAAGGACTTCATGCCTGGGTTATGAGGCATGTTGCAACAGAGGGTTACAAATTAAGTTTTAGAGCTCTGCATAAAAACCTCGAATGTAGGTCATTTTTATTTTTTCTGCTGTTAGAAAAATGGCTGCCGCAGCACGCAATCCAATCCGGGAACTCACCTTAGCCAATAACTCATCATGATAGGAGAAGGCTACTACTACAGCACACCTATCAGATTCCGATGCATGTACTCTCCTGTGCAAAGCAAACTAGAAAGTGGCATGTCTTACAGTACTATGCAAAACAAGAAATACTACAACTCCAGCATCCTAATTGCTAGACTTTACCCTTTGCAATTGGAAGTTTTGGGAGCCAATACTATAATCTACACCAGCAGAGTATGCTTGGCATATAGCTAGTCTAATTTACAGAAAGAAACAGCACAATCACCATCAAATGACCTTGAAAAGAAGTTAATTTATGTAATGCTCTGTTAAGCAAACAAAGCAAATGCAGCTAGCTCTCAAGAAAGGCAGGGCAGTTTAGATCATAATTGCATTTTTCATCCCAAAGTTGCCAAAAATGCAGTCTCGTAATTTAACCACAAAAGTAAATTCCCATAAACCTGAGTAAAAGGCCCCCTTTTTTCTTTAATTTGAGTAGGTTTACATAGGTTGAACAAGATATGGGTGATCCACGCTTGTCTGCTGGGTTAAAAAAAAATGTTTAGACACATTACTGTTTAAAATTGCAGTTAGTGCAAGCTTAATAGATATAGATTTGGCAGATTATCTGTAAGTTTGCAGCAACAGTTGACAGAATTACCAAACTTGTTTGAATACTCGAAAAACAAAAAAAAAACTTATAATTCTTTCGTGAATTTAAGCATTAGGAATTCTTACCTGGAATCAGATTATTTGCGCAGTGATTGATTTGAATTGTAAAATCCGACATTCAGGCCTCGTGCTTAATTACACCCCTGAATAATATTGAAACTTCAGTATTTGCCCTAGCCCATATCATGTTTTAGTCGTCCTCAAGCAACAAATTTCAACTGTCATCTTTGGCCTTAAGCCGAAGACGACAGTTGAAAGCCACTGCCAAAAAACACACGTTAAATATAATTGGCTACACCCTCAGTCCTTATACTTTGATTGATTGATTTTAGGGTTTAATGCGTTGACACAGCGCAGGCGATGAGGCGCACCGTAGTGGAGGGCTCCGGGTGAATTTTGACCACCTGGGATCTTTAACGTGTGCCGAAATCTAATACACACAGGCGCTGTTGCTTTTCACCTCCATCAGAAAAGCAGCTGCCGCGGCATGGTATCGAACCCGCGACCTCGTGCTCAGCGGCACAACGCCTTAGCCACTGAGCCACCACGGCAGGTTTGGTCCTCATACCAAACAAGCTAAATTTTGTTACCTCCTTGCGACCATTACTTCACACTCATTGCAAAGCAAGCAAGCAACAATACGTGCAAGCAAGCAACAATGCGAGGGGGATAAGAGGATGTGTGCGGCACGTAAGCACAGTGCAGTAATGCGAGCCACGCTGGCAACGATCATGTGGGGAGGATGCACCTCTCTGTTGCACCCCCCCTAACTAACTCCTCTGTGCCGACGAATGAGGGAAACACTTGGAAACATGCACAGATTTCTGCTCCACAGTTCGTTCAGAACTGTCCTTAGCAATGCGCACAACACGATACGCATTTGTACAAACTTATTGCCAGGCCTTCCAGGGCACTGCACATTTGCTTGCTGCACTGAGCGGTGTGCGTGTAATGCCTGCATTGCGGTGTGCATGTAATGTCTGCACTCTACACCGACTACGTCACTGTTACACTTGAGTGCTGCTACAGCATCGCATTGGCAATCTGGTTAGTGTTGCTGGTTGTCAATTCAACAATGGAATGGGCACGTTATTTGATGTTTTTCTTCACTTTCTTTTTGTTGCCAGTTTCGGAGTAATAACTACAGAAAGAAGCGCTTAGGAGCAAAAACGAGTGTATGCTACAGTTTGACCAGCTCCCACCATGCCCAATATTTGCGACTGCTGTGTTTCTTGGGAGGCAATTTGCTCTGACCAAGTTGCACTCCTCTGTGTTCCGTATTGCCTTCCACTCGTATGGAAAAATACAATGCACCACGAGTGTTGGAAAGTGGCTGCCACATCTTTCCTTCCCAAAGAACAAAAATATGCACAAGTGGGACTTCATGCCTTAAAGGGGCCATGCAGACAAAATACAAGTTTGTTTTGTTCAAAAGATTTGGTGTTTTATAGTGCCCCCAGAGCCTGTCCGGCACCAAACGATGCTTTATTCGCTGGTAAATTAAAAAATTTAAGCCATAATTTTGATTATCTCGCTGAACCGTGTGTTTCGTAATGCTTGCAATGACGTATTCCAAGCAAATACTGAAGTGAACATAAGTATGCAGACTAGGGCTGCAGCAAAAGAGCCTTGTTTTTGCTGTCCGTCCTCCTAGATGGCGCAACCATACCACTCGGGACCACTGTCCACCACCGCTTTGTTTTTGACCGGATTTGTGCCTGGCTAATGTTTGTTGAAGTTGACAGTGCTCGTTTCGTGAAACACTGGGTAGGCTTGACAAACAGAGCCACAGAAGACAATGTCGCTTATGTACCGCCTTCATTGCCTCTGACTATGCTAGACTTGTTTTGCTTCTTGTTGTTGTTGTTGTTGCCCCTCCTGCCTGGGGCTAAATATTGGGCCGCAGTACCAATAAATAAATAAAATAATCTTTCGAATGAACCAAACTTGCATTTCGTCTGCATGGTCCTTTTAACACCCTGCCTATTTGCCATAAAAACCAGCAAATCCCCCCCTGAATCTATTCTGCTGCTGATTTTGTACCAAGAAAGGAGTTAGCTGCATCATTAATACTGTACTGGCAATTTCTGAACTCTTCAGCCCACTAATAGGTTTTCCTTGGTAGTGCTAGCAAAAGGTCACTTATTTGTGTCAAAATGGTCCATTTTTAGCAATGAAATGAAATGCATCATTTTGGCTGTGCCTTCTCAAGAACAGATGCATCCCTTCGAAGAGGAAAAAAATAAAGAAAAACAATGACAAGAGGTGCTTTCAAATGCCCGCATGGAAATGCAGGGAAGTGCAGGATGTGTACAGTCACACACCTCCCACCCGGGCTGAAAACAAGTGCAAACTAACCAGGCACACCACTGTACGCACAATACACATCAGGATCATCATGAACAAACACCATTACATCTAAACCACGTAGCTTCTGCGATCAAGTGACTGAACAGTTGGCACACAACTGAATAGGAACCAGAAACCTTTTCTAGACGACAATAAACATTTGAGTGTATATGAGGACTGTATATAAAAAGGATTAGGACTAGTTAACTACACCAACTAGATGCTTGACTAAAACTAAGCTAGTGGCGAGGAACACGCAATGTATAAAACGAGATAAGAGCCCAAGTTCAACCTCGGACAATAAGCTGCAATAGTTTGGCTATGAGCTGAACAGCTGACATTAAAGAAA
The DNA here is from genome assembly GCF_048455015.1 of Haemaphysalis longicornis. Lineage (NCBI taxonomy): Eukaryota > Metazoa > Arthropoda > Arachnida > Ixodida > Ixodidae > Haemaphysalis > Haemaphysalis longicornis. The sequence continues at coordinate 47,392,926 of NW_027526460.1, forward strand.
AAAAGTTTGGATGGCACACATACATACGTGTGAACACCATAAAAGAACCCAGTGCGAACATGGCCATAACACCCTCGGTATTCATACGCATTGCAGAATCAATGCATTTGAAGTGGGCTTTCTGCAGTGCATTCCAACCGAACGTCAAAGGCACTGACCGTGGAATGTGTCAAGCCTCTGAGTACACAAGATCAGCGCACCGCAATAAGAGAGTGTTAATTGCAGCACGTATGCTGAAAAGCTGAAATCAAAGGCAATTTTTACTGTTGCAACAGGAAGCCGAAGTATAATTGTGACCTTACAGAAGTCGGCATTTTCGGTAAAGATCTTCAAAGGGGCCAGGGAAACAACATCCAACTTTGCTTTCATTGCAATGATTCCCTTGATGAAATAATGAACTTCAAAGGCCAACTGCACTCACATTTCACTTCATCCAAATTTACTTTGACGGTACAGTACGTACTACTAAACCAAATCGACTGAGACATGACTGGCAACCGTGAAATGTGTTGTTCATTAGTTAGAAACCTTTAAAATAGCTTCGTTGCAGGTGCTGCTGCACCTGCCGGTGGATCATGCAAACAGCCATGAAGTGGAAGTGACATTGTGGCCACCCCTGCGCTGTTTCCTATGGCCAGCCAGGAGAACCGGTCGAGCTCCACTGGGCGCACTTCTCCTAAGGCTGCGGAGAGGGCGAAGCATTGCGCGAAGGTTTTCTCCGGAGGCCGCGTGCTCGCTCGGCAGCTCGGCCGGCTGGAATGTCGCTTCAGTCTGGCTTAATGGCCACGCTCTTCTCAACTTCGGTTTCAAAACCTCCAATCTTTGATGGTCGTTTGCGACATTGATATTTCAGCTGTCATATTTTGTATCTTGCAGTCTGTTTAGGCAGACTACACGGAAATAAGATTTTCAAGAGGTTGAAATATTGAGTGCAATTTGCCTTTAACAGAACTTTCCTCTTTGGTTGCAAAACTGGAAATGACTACTCGGTGCTTACTTCATTGCGAATGGAATTAATGCTTTCCACTTATCGTATGCACATCCTCCCCCAACCAGTGTAAATGACTGCTCCCAACACTGAACAGGGTACTGTGTTCTGCAACACCTGCAACTCCCTCAAAATGTGGTCTACGAGGTGGCACGCGAGACGGGAGAGGGCAGGGTGCGAGAGAAGGGAGGGCACACCTCAGTGAGAGGCCCCGTAGCAGTGAGGAGGTAGTAGACGGCATAGGCCGGGATCATCATCATGGAGATGAGCGCCATGAACCAGCCCATCATCTCGCCCCACCACGGGTAGAAGTAGGTGCGCGCATACACGGGTGGCTTGTACCTGATGATGGACGAGATGAAAATGGTCTGCAGCAAGGGGTGGGGGGAGGGGGGAGAGAGACAGCGACCCAATGTGTCAGGCATCAATCTAACAGAACGCGACAGTTCTTGAAGATGTGTGACTAAGAGGAAGAACATTCCTTCTGCTTGAGCGTAGCATGGTCCATGGCATTCGTCAATACTTAATTTATAACGTTTAAAAACAGCGCGGAAGATGGGACTAAGGAAGGAACAGACGACACAGGCGCTGCTTCCTTAGTCCCGTCTTCCTTCCTTAGTCCCATCTTCCAGCCTGTTTTTAAATGCTAAATGTACTAACAAGCCCTCCAGTACACCCTTTTGCAATTTATTTATAACTCCGGAATAATTGATCAGGTAAAGAAACTCCCAATTAAAGAAGCCTCAAGTTTTAAAGCGAAGCTTTCAGCCTCTCACTGACCTAGTCTGTAGCCCATCCAAAACACACTGCAGGGAAGCAAACTTTCCCTGGCGATGATGCTGATTGTGGGTGAAGTGAAAAATTAAACCGGTTTCCATGTTCGGAAACGAACGTGGGTCCCTTGCGGAATTATCAAACTGACGTCTATCCAATTGCACCGATCCGGCAAGGTTGAAGCAGTTTGGATTTGGAGAAGGGTGCATGGACGCGCAAAATTGGACAGAAAATGCACACCTCTGTCTAAAAACGACGATGGTTGAACCCTAAGGGAAAGACATGGAATGCCTGCATCAGTAGTGAGCGGACCCACACCCCACCACCTTACCATACACATAAGGTAGGAACCACATTACCACAATACTAATTATCATAAAAAATACAGTCCGCTCACTTTTGGGTTGCTTCGTTTGGGGTCGGACTTTATTTTGGAAAGCTTCGCATTCCCCTTTGTTGTCGTTTCGACAGAGGGGGTAGTCGATTTTATTAAGCCTTTTTAAAAACAGAGCATGCAATTAGCCGGTACATTAATGTTGCAAGTTCTGACAAAGCTCCTTTGGTCCCTGGCCACCACTTTCAGGGTAATGGGCACCAACACATATCTACGCTTCTTTCTTGCATGAGCCCTTTTTTCGCGCTGCCAGACATGTACTGCAAAGGCACCCTATTATAGTTAGCTAGAGACCTTGCTGGGGACCAGATTGCAAGGGCTGTGGCTGTTTTCTTAAGCGCATGGGGTTGTTGAAGACCCGCACTTGTGAAACTTTTATATTCCCTTGTCACATTGCAGAGCTGAACAACCCAGCTGAAATTCTCAGGCAAAGCAGTGAAAATTTCCTGAAGATTCCTTGCCCCGATGCCAGCCAGCTCATTCAATCAATTTTCATATACAGTAGAACTTCGTTACAAGAGACACTGTTACAAGAGACACTTGGTTGTAACAGACATTTGAAAATGGTTTGGTTGGTTTTACTATGTTCACCATGTTAGCAACGTTGCATACAAGAGACAAGGTTACAAGAGACACTCTGTTACAAAGAAAAAATTACACCACCTTCCCGTAGGGGAACCCTGAGTAGTATGCGAAGCAAGCACGCGCTTTAGGAGGATCGCCCGGCGTCATTGTTGTTGTTGTTGCTGTTCCTCTTCTTGTGGCACATACCCACGTGGGGGACTCGCTAAGAAACGGGGTGGCTTTTTGGGGCTAAAACGCCCACCTCATAGCCTTATACAATCAGCCTGTAGGAATTGGGGAAACGATTACCGAATTATATATTAGATCTAGAGAAGAATCAGTGATTGATGCCATTTTTGTGGGAACCATCTTCCCGTAGGGGAACCCTGAGTAGTATGCGAAGCAGCCATGGGGTCGACTGAAGTTCCCATTAGTTTTCAGTTCGTCGTTCCCGTTGACGTTCAGCTTCGCGTGCCTTCGTTGTGTCAGTAGCTTCTTGACGTAGTTTGAATGAGTCAAGGACATAAGGCGTGTTCGTAGCACATGCTCCCATCTTGGTTTGTAGCGCAGTGGGAAGAGCGCCACGTACCTCCCGTTGGGGCCAGAGAGTCGTGGGATCGAAACTGGGCGCCGCATAACTATTTATTTTTATAGTGGACTGCGCTGACATCAGCCCAAACGCTGACGGGGCTGAAGAGACGTGCATGCGCAGTAGAGTGTGGACGGCGGACAACGACAACGAGGAAGGGAGGGACACAGCCCCGAGCATGAGATGCTTCGCATCTAAAACTTTTTGGGGTCCCTAGAGTAAATTCTTCACTATTTAGAAGAGATGCGATGAAAGGGGGGCTTTATATGAAGGACCATGAGGAAAACTGCCCTAAAGATGAAGCTTAGGCCTGCATCCAAGAGACCGCAGAGGTTTCAGAAACTTTTGAGGAGTTTGTGCCTGCAGATGTGGACCTTGAGTGTTCGAGGAGCCTACAAATCATGTGATCCTCAAGCAAGTAAATGGTGCCCTAGAGGATGAACCAGAGGAGTAGGATGACGAGGGCATTGTAGGACAGATAATGTCAGCAGTTAACGCTGACAATTGTCTAAGAGTGCTTTAACGGTATTGCGAGAACAAGAACGCTTGCAAAGTAAAGCTAATACAATCTGCAAACAAACTATACTATAATACAAACTACTATGAATGACTTACTGTATAAACCGGAATATAGGTCCAGTTTTTTTCCAAAAAAATCCGCACGAAAATGTCTTATACAGCGGTCATTGGCAGAATGTAAATCGTTGTCTGGCAACAATGTGCAAGTGTAGTCCGTCGCCATCATGGAGGAAGAAAAAGTTAGGAGACGGCATGACGTCACGCAGCTAGCCTTCGCAAGCCCAGCTCCGTTGAAGCCGCTCCCTCCGCCGTTTCTCTTTCTCAAGCCGCCGAAGTCGGCCCAGCACGTGACCTCCATGGTCGGGTGGGCCGGCGGCGGCGGCGGTCACCCGACTCCGGCGCATCTCTCGTGTTTCGTGTTTGGTTGGCGGTAGCTTTTCCCCGTCCTTCCTGCATTTGTTTGCTCGGTGATCTCATGCCCGCGTGCGGGCAGGAGTGCCGCGTATGTGCGAAAGGCAAAAGCCGTGGGAAAAAAACCAACATATAGCAGGCTCGAGTTTCGAGCAGACGAAATTGAAGAGCTCGCGGCGGCAGCACGGTGGGGTCACGTGGTGCAGTGACGCCTGGGCCGACTTCGATTTTACTTTTTATGTATAGGCTTCACGTTTCTCCGGTAGCGCCGTCTCCTAACTTTTTCTTCCTCCATGGTCGCCATCGCCATTCGTGTCGGACTGCTCTCTCGCACTATCAGGCCTTTATTTGCTTTTTCGCTTTTCTCTAGTTTTTCATCTTTTACTCGTCTATTGTGTGTGTGTGCGTACATTCTGCACGTGTCTGTTCCGAGATGAGTGGCGGCAGTCGACGGCAGTTCACGGCGGCGTTTAAGCTGAAGGCAATTGAGTCGCCGAGCAGAATGTGAATATGGCGGCGCAACGCCAGTTAGGCATTTCGAAGAAAAGTGTGCGGTACTGGCGGAGCCAGAAAGCTAAGCTGTGCACGTGCAACCCCCGGAACTGATCGTTCCGTGGACGTCAAGCGGTGCACCCCGAGTTGGAGAACAGAGTGGCGAACTTTGTCCGGGAACTTCGCTCAGGATCGCTCCCGGTTACAGCCATCCATGGGAGGCCATCCATGGACGTGCTCCGCGAACTGTACAATGAGTGGATAGCCGGTGACAACAAAAAGACCCATACAGGCCGGCTGCGAAGACCATCCCTCACGACCGTGTCAAGCTGGGCGTCCTTCTCTTGGCAGTCGCTGCCCGACGACATGGTTGCACGAGCGTTTAGGAAGTGCTCCATCAGCAACGCGCTTGACGGCACTGAAGATGACAGTGAGAAGCAGTCATCCTCGGACGACTCCGACAGCTCCGACGAGTGACTTCGGCAGGCATAGTGGGTGGCAGTGATGGACGGGCGTCGAAAATAAATATAGACATTGTGTGTGCGCTTCTGTGCCGAATTATCTTTTTTGTAAACTTTTCCCACCTCAAGGTAGCGGGTCGACCAATATACCGGATCGACCTATATTCCGGTTTATACGGTACTTAAGCCATAGTGATAATTTTCTTGTCAACCTCTCGAGTACACTTTGATACTGATTTGTAACAAAGTGGTTATGTTCAACTCCACACAGTATTTAGAATTTTTGGTTTCACCTCAACCTTGGTTACAAGAGACATGTTTCATGGGTCCCTTGAGTGTCTCTTGTAATGAAGTTTTACTGTAAAAGGAGCTACTTTACCTGAAATTATTCAGATTGCACCGTGCAATGCCAAAACACTGCTTACGAGGCCCTTGTGGCATGTTGGTTGGCCCACTTACAATGCAGAAGAAGGGCACAAACACCGCCCAGCCAGCACGGAAGAACCAGTTTGGCTTGTAGCCAATCATCTCCTTCACGTTGCTGGCAAACTTGCTGGACCCTGGGTGTGGGAAGAGGAGGGACTTTAGGCTGGTGAGGGGAAGCTCAAAAGATGAAACTTAAAGGCCAACTGCACTCAAATTTCACCTTGACCAAATTTATTTTTAATGTGTAGTAAGTACCACCAAATCAGCTGAGAGACGAGTGGTAGCCCTGTGAAATGCCTCGTTAATCAGTCAGGAGCGTTTAAAAAGCTCCGCCGCAGACCACACTGCCCTGCACCTGCCAACAGATCGCATAAACAGCCATGACGCGCCTATGATGCTCCAGCCTCTGGCCAGCCATGCAGCTGGAGAACCGGTCAAGCTCTGCTGCGAATGCCTCACCCATTTGCTGCCCCGTGCGTGCGTGGAGCTTGTGTGCAGGCTTGCTCTCGAGCTGCTGACCGTCCGGCCGCTTGCTGGACGGCTGCAACGTCATTTCAATGGCTGCGCTTTCCTCGATTTCGGCTTCAACATCGCCGATTTTTGCTGACCGCTTGCAGCATCCACGCGCGTATTTCAGCTGTTGTATTTTGCATGTTGCTTTCTTTTTCAGCAGACTATGGGGAAATAGTGTTTTCAAGAGGTTGAAATTTTGAGTGCAGTTGGCCTTTAAACTTGTAACAAACCAGAACAGCATGCCAGCTGGATACAGTACTGATTCAGGAACCCCTTTCCATAAATAGTAAGCAAATTCCTGAGCTTCTAAAGCGTGCTACAGTTAAACCTCGATATAACGAAGTCGTACTTGGGGCCGCAAATTTCGTTAAATCGAGAATTTCGTAAAATCGAGGTTTCGAATTTACGGTTCATTTAACCAGTTATTGGGGTTTTAACACTTTGGCCCTCGCCAGGCAACAACTGCTATGTTGTTACCTCTCCAATTAAAGCGAAATTTGTACTAAAACTGGCCGCGAAAATTGTGTGAATTAAGAGTTTCAACACTTGGGCAATGGAATTCGGATAGCCGACGGTAGTTCATGTGTCATCGTAAAACCGGTGCTTTTTCCGCAACGCCTCATTAAATATGATAGCAGACTAGGTTTCCACTTTTTGTTTTTCATTTCGGTCACTACTAAATGCCGCTGTTATAGTCAATTGAACCCGCGCCCGCGTCCATGTCCCGTGAACCTCACCCCGCCGAGGTGCTCGTTCGAAGTTACGCCTCTTTTCGTCTATTCAGTGGTAGGCTTAGGGGCCTAGGCGCGGCGGGCCAACAGCGGAAGGCTGCTATGAAACTTTCGAAAGACTTTTTTCATGTACAAAGGCTCTGCAGTATAGGCGCGTGATGCAACCACAACACTCGAGATAAAGCCATGATTGCGAGTTCAGCGGAGTACACGCGGACCGCTTCACTGTGTGGAGCAGCGCTTACGTGCTCCGGAAAGCGGAAAGCTTACATTAAATAAAATTCTTCCGGCCAAATTCGATTAAGCAATTACTTTTATGCCCACTGAGCCCTTACGAAACGGATTTCTCCGCACCGCAGCTGTCTAATGAACGCTGGTGAAACGAAGATGACCACGTTCAAAGAGAGCAATTTATTGCCACCAGCACTCGATGTTCAAGCCGTAGTGAAGAAGTCCGTAAGCAGTGCTTGGCGTTTCTTGACCAGGGCGGGCTTTACGTGACGGTCGTATGCTGACAGCGCTAACAAGGTCTTAACATTCGTGTGCACCTGCGTGCCTCCGCAGAACATCGATGGCATCCATCACACTTCGGTGGCTGTCAGTTTCACCGAACTTCCTCAGGCTCTTGTTCGGAACACTTTTCTTTCTCTTGGAGTGCTCATGCTGCTTACAAAACTCACCTAACGATGCACGAACAAAATATTAATTTGGTTATCAGCGAGCACAACCTAGAGCAGCAGCACCGTGAGCAATGACGCGTTGAAAAAAAAAGCTTGAAATAAGCTTCGGTAGCCTAAGCATAGAGGGCGCTGGCGTAGGCAACGATGGAGACGTCAAAATAGTGGCCGCACTATTAAACCGTCTATGACCGCTAGCGGTTTGTGCAGCTTCGTTCTTCGCTTTTAATTGTTGTTAACCGTAGATTTCACCGCTTTTCTTTCATTTGAGCCTTCAAGAGTCAATTTGAGCACTGAATTTTTTCAATGTAGGGCCTGAGAGGCAAAATAAAACGTGCCTCGACCGGAATTTCGTTCTTCCTTTCTTGCCGTGACTTCGTTAAATCGAAAGCGCCGCACAAAATTACTTCGTAAAATCGAGACAAAAATACATGCATTTAGCAAAATTTTGTTAGAAAACTTGAAAAAATTCGTTATATCGCGAATTTCGTTAAATCGAGGTTCGTTATATCGAGGTTCAACTGTAGCTTGTATTGCGGGCAATCCCACTGCCAAGACAGTCGTCGTGGACCCACACAAGAGCTCCTGTACCCACCGAAACCATCTCTGTGTGGAGACACCAGACCACTTTTGTAAGTTCACAAGGTCTACCCAGCAAGCAATTATACAACTTCAAACTTCAGCAGCATTGTGTACGTGTTTTCTTCTAATGCCCGGTGTTTTTTCGTTCAAGCTGAAGGTTGAAGTCAATATGAACCAACTCGCTCAATCCCAAGCAGTTATACAACAATTAAATGACAATTATGCAACAATTAGCAAACAATTAGCGCTGCATCTGTTCGTGCTCTCTTTATCGTGTTTCGTTGTTTTTGTGCTGTTTATTCCTCTTAGAGTGCACCAACACACCCAACATTCCCTTTTAGAGAATTATACTGGCACCTCTACTTGAAATGATCAAACACTGGACGCAACCAAATCTGCAAAGAGGTAGTGCGCATGATGCGACTCACCATAAAACCAGGAGATGGCCACGGTCTGGAAGAACACTATAAACAAGAGCGTCATTCCCGACACTGCATAGCTGTCAACGAGTTGGAACAGATAGATGCCACCCTGCAAGAGAGAGAAAGAGAGAGAGAGAGAGAGAGCAAGCGAAAAAAAAATCTTCCACCAGACTTATGGGGGCCCACAAGTCCCAAGCTCAGCTTAAAATGAAGCGAAAACAGTAGGTCGTGTGAATGTACAGTATAGACTGCTTATAACACATGTCGGGGGAGCCACGAAAATCTGCACTATAAACGGTACCGCACCATAAACAAAACATGCATGAATCCAACCATATTGCAAGCTGCCGTTCAATCATTCCGTGTCTATCATCACTCAAACAAATGCCACTTAAAAACAGAGGTACGGTCTCTATTTCAGTTTTTTTCCACATCAGACGCTGCTGCACGGTCTTACAAACCACAAGCACGGCTTCAACTTACACTTTGTGTTTATGTTTTTAGGGCTCTGCGTTTCCTAGTGTCTAGAAGAACGAATGCCACAGAGAGGGGAGCAGCCCAGCTTATGCTGGGGAGACAATGTGATAAAAACGCAAGTAGGATTTTTTTTTTTTTTTTTTTTTTTTCATTGGTGCTTCAGCCTCACGTTTGGGATTGCAGATGTGGTTGCTTATCAGCACAACTAGAGGTAGTGGAAACCTCTGGCGTCGCGGCCCAGCTAGCTATCTCCAGATGTTTGAAAAGGAAAAGAGTGGTTGCTTATCTGCACAAGGTTCTAATCACAACTTTCCACGCCCGCGGCGGCAAGGGCCAGTGCAGTTATCATGCAAACTAAATGGTGCCTCTTTTTTTTTCTGTGTCTAAGCTGTAGGAGAAATAGGGGTGGAGGCTGCGTTGGATGGCTGAACCATGTTTTTTCTATCTTTTTTGCGACCCCGAAACAATGCCTTAGCTGCACCGACCCGCCAAAAATCACACTATAAACTGTATTGTGCTTCGGGCAACTGCATTATAAGCGGTACACTTATCCATTGAGTTCTATGGGAGGCCCACCAGTAGCCAGGAAAACATGCATTATATCCGCTCCCGCACTACAGCAGTTACGTTATAAAAGGGTCCACACCGTACAGGATTCCTTCATAACGACTCCTCCGCTCACCACTCGAATACAGACCACCCAACCCTGAGAGAAATCTCCCGTTGAAAATGCCTCGGTAATTTGTTTGAGCCATGGCGCCAAAAGGCACCTGGATTCTATTTCCCATTCCCATGTCTTATTATACTCGAATCCCCCCAAACTCCGGAAGCAGACACCGTTGCTCTCTGAACTATTCTCAACGAGCTCGACAAAAACATGAAAAGAATGGACCTTCTTCCAGTAGCGATCTCGGGCTGCCAGTTCAGCATTGTCAGCAGTCACCTCGGATAATATGAACAAAAGAGCACACCCTCAGCTTGCTGCTCGGGGGGCGGGTATGCTTTTTAGCGCTGCTTGTTTTTATGTGCTCTTTTTCAACAGCTCGTGGCCAATTCGCACACGCACATCAAAAGAGCTTACAAAGGAAAGGGGCAGAGACATTTGAGGCTCATTTCGCTGCGAGTACACGACTCTCAGTGAGGGAGTAACAAAGACAAGAAAAGCAAACAAAAAGGCACTTTGCCCACTACAGATTAGTCTTGAGGATATGAACCTGCTTCCATGGCATTCATGCGAAAGGTACCGGTGATGGGTGGGTGTGGGAGGGACTGAGAGATGCGAATGTTTTGTTCACGAGTTTTCTGACAGCGAGGCCTTTCGCGGTGTACTGGAGTGCCATTTTTTTAGTTTGCCGTGGTGGCCGCTAGGATGACCGATACTGGGAAAAGCTCGCTTTGCAATGCTGGTACAAGACACATAATTTTAAGCTTCATACGTGCCACACATGGTTCCTTATAAGAGAGACAAGGAACAGAAGCAAGTGGGGTGACTTGGTGTACAGGGTTCATGCTGGTTTATGATATGACAAAATTAGAAGGTTTTTCAAGATGTTTCAGGGATCTCCGTGGAGATTTTGAAGGACCAGATTGTTTGTTAGAAATGTAAAAAAAAAACGATGTTCAGGGGAAGACAAAGGATTGAAATGATGAGAAAATGTCAAAAATTGGAACATTGCTAGAGCCAATATTTTAACAAGACGACCTATCTTCAGACAAATTGCCTTGTTGAAACAATGGCTCCAGCAACATTTCTTTTTTCAGTGATTTTTTCATCATTAAGTACTACCAGTTTGTGACAAAATGCAAACTTTTATTTACTAAAGAAGATCAACCACATAGCAAACATTCACTAGGGCCTTACCGGTTTTATACTTATTAGAAAGGGAAATTCAAGAAATTCAAGGATTTTCAAGAGTCTGTGAAAATTCCGAGACTTTCAGGGCCTTGACAACGACCTTCTTTTTTAAAATCAAGGGTTTTCAAGGTTTTTCAAGGATCCACATGACTTCTGGATGCAGAATTCTTCACAATACACAGTGTAAGGAACACTCTGCCAAATTAACTCACACACACATGTGGACAACACACTGCACCCCAGGAGTTAGTTAGCAAGGGTTAGTTGACAACCCCCCCCCCCCCCCTTCCCCCCTTTCAAACATGAGTGCTCCTCACCTGGGTGACCATGCTGAGGCCCAAGAGGAACTGGAGCGTGCAGAAGAAGAGGGTCACGTACGGCCGGTTCCTGTTCAACACGGGCCACACGTCGATCAGACCCGCTATCAGGGACTCGGCCGTGCAGAACTGCAAGAAGACAGCACCAGCAGCAGGTGACTGACGGGCTGGCTATTCAGGGGTTCGAATTCAAATTCACTTTAATTCCCAAAACACAAGTTTGGTTCATTCGAAAGATTGCCTAATTAGAAACATACTGACACCACTTTTAACGTACACTTCGCTCAAATAAGCGACGTAATTAGGAATAAAGGGAAGGGCCACGCGACCCACTAGCTCATTTCCCGCAACAGAACCTATGACGTCATATGCCCAGCTGTGCGATTGGCTGAGGCCGCCAAAAGCAGACGCAAATGACACAGGGCTTATACGCTTGCCGAACGAGCTATTTGCACTTAAATGTAATGCACATATTCCTTTTATAGAAGTAAGAATGGTGGGGTAAGTATGGAAGTTACGAAAGCACACGTAAACGTTGAAGTACCAGAGCGCCCTGTTGTTGGTACTGCGCACACTTGTCTTGTTATTGCTGCATAGCAGTATGGCGCTTTCAAGTTGTCTGACATCACACAGGCCGCTTGGCGTAAGCGAAAAGGAGCCATGAAGACAAAATACAATGTGGGTTTATTAGAAAGACTGCTTAGTCCCGATAACAATGATACCAATATCATCGCAATCTTCGAACAAATAACGGAGATATTAAAGAAAACGTGTGAAGCAGTCGCGACCCCCTAGCCAATTTCCCGCAACTTTTCTATGACGTCACGGAACCTTGTTTGTGCGATTGGCGGCCGCCTAACTGACCTGTCGCGACGACACATGACTGGACGTCTGTAATGGGGCCTCTAGTTCCATTTGACTGCATCACTTGAATGCTAACGTGCAGTTAATGCACTAAAAATTATGTTTTATTGTTGGCCCGTATGACGTCATTCTTGCTCATGACACGTCACTGTGGTGCAAAATTTGAAAGTTTTTAAATACTTCTTGCTTTTTTTTCGTTAAAAAACATCTTTTGTGGCTCTAATGGAGCTGAGTGAGATACTGAATCCTAGTTCTTTCAAATTACGTGAAGTTGTATTTTGTCTTCATGGCTCCTTTAATTAACCCTTTGAGGGTCGAATGTTTTTTTTAAAAACTTTCCCTGGTGGTCAAATTAGTTTATTGCGGATTTGGAATGTACAAAATGTTTAAAGTCAGGATTAAATGGTAAAAAATTATCAGGAACAGTATTTTTGGGTCAGAATCACTTAGAACTGAAAAATGTTCAATAGTATTTCAGAGTGTGGTATTCCTTGAAACACAGGTCTATGCACAGTGCCTTATCGCAGGCTGCACGCATAAAGCGCATGTCCGAAAATGAGCTGTCTTCTTCCGAAGAAAGACTGTCTTCCGATTCAGACTCGGTGAAAGGAGCAAACTCAGAGTCAGAAGAGTCATCGCGGTCGGTGTCATCAGAGCGGGCAGTTCGTTGGGCTATATCGCCGCTTTGCCGTGCATCTGAAGAACTCGAAGGCAACCCAGTAAACGAGGAGAGCGAGAATAACTCATGAGCGCCGGTAATAAACAAGCTAATAGCAGCGCCAATATAGATAGAAATCAACTTCCGCCGCCCCCGCAACGGAGTCTCCGATTAGGTTACTTCAGTTCCAAGCAAGGAGGGCAAGAATACCTAGTGAGCGTGGGTAATAAACAAGATAAGAGCAGCGCCAATATAGATTGAAATCAACTTCCGCCGCCCCTGATAGCGAGCGCCGATCAAGTTTCGCGCGCCTCCAATGCGATCACGTGGCGAAACTGAAACCACGAAACACGTTGACACGTACAGACGCTGTAACGCGCCGAAGCCAGAGAGTTCTGTTTTTCACCGCAAGGAGGTAGCACAATCAAATTTCAAACACTTCTTGTAAGTCCCAGGAGGTGGCAGCACCTCCCAGGGAGCATGCATCGTTAATATGGCGCGAAATTTCAAACGGATGCTCGAAATCGTACCCGTACGGCAAAGACCTTGCAGGACGGAAAACTGCCGCAGTACACGTACGGCAAAAACCCTCAAAGGGTTAAGTGACCCTGTTTGTCGAGTACTACACCCCATGTTTCACAACACGAGTACTTTCTACCGTAATAAAAACAAGCCAGGCGCAAATATGGTCAAAAACAAAGCAAAGGCAGGCAATGGTCAGCCACGGTATGGTGGCACCATCTGGGAGGACTGATGGTAAACAAGGTTCTGTAGTTCGCTGAATGCCTAGTGTCGCGTTCGCGTTCACTTAAAGGCCTGCTTTTGTGACGTCATCGCAGATGACGTCACGAAACATAAGATTTGGTGGGAGAATCAACTTACATGGATTAATTTCTTAGTGAATAAAGCATCATATGCTGGCGGACAAGTGCTGGCGGCACTATAAAGCGCCAAATCTTTTGAATAAAACAAACTTGTACATTGTCTCCATGGCCCCTTTAAATCTCCATCAAAGGCTCGCCTAGTAAGGCCTCAAGACGCACTGGTCCACAAGAAAACGACATCAAGACATCAAATAATGAAGCAGAGCATACAGACCTGTTACCCCTCTTGAGTAACATGGCAACCCAATGCTGGTATTAACACACTGAGGGTTTTGGTAGGGAAGGAACGATGCTTTTGGGTGGGAGGAACGGTGGCCAATCATTGCGGTAAGCCAATGGCAGGGCCCAGAATGCAATTTGACACGCTTGTGCTGCAAGATTATGTGGTACAAGCACGGCATTTTTTTTTCTTTCTTTCTTTCTTCCTGGTAACTGGAATCAAAGCAATAGCAAGAGGTGCAGCCTGACAACGGCTCCTGCTCTGAACTCAGGCAGGTTTTATTAGCACATTTGTATATAGACACACGTGCACACAATTAGTACATCATATATAAAAACCTACGTAGGTCTCTAACAAATATGAAACATGCCACACACACTTGCATGGGGAAAGATATTAATCACAAAACCTAAGGTAAGAGATGAAGAAGGTGTGTGTGCATGCATGTGCGAGAGAGGGCTCTTGTGTCACTTTTTTTTTTTCTCCACGCTATGCATAACATTAGGATGTCCGTAGCAGCATCACACACCCATTATCACGATTCAAAATGCAACCACACCCTCGTCATCATTATCTCTGTTGTGCAACGTCAGCACATGCAGAGAGAATAGCATCTACGTCTGTCTTGTCCCCTTTTGATCCGACCAGCACTCCCTTCCATGACGATGATGACAATGTCAATGATGATGATGATGACGGGAAAGCATCCCCCACCTGGCTGTCGATGCCCACGACCAGCAGCATGAGGAAGAAGAGGACCGACCAGACGGGGGCGGCAGGCATCTTGGCCACAACCTCAGGGTAGGCCAGGAAGGCCAGCCCGGGCCCTGGGACAAGTCATCAAAAACACGCATGCACACCAACGCCGCAAACAGGGTATTTTTTTCACAGAGAAGCTGTCTGTGGCTAGTTTTCTGAAAATTTTTCCGTCCACGGACAATCTTGCGACAAAGCCAACTTTCAGGTGAATGCTCTGTAGCTCTCAATGTAACGCGGATACCTCGCAAAAAATTGTGCTGGAATTACCCGCCAGGATGACATCATTGTACTACCAGGGGTGAGACAGCTGAATCATATTTGGGAGCAGTTTCTGGAGCAGCGAAATCTCGACTTTGGAGCAGAAGAACCTTGATTTGGAGCAGTTATTGACATTTATTATGTCACCTTAGGAGCCTAAGGAATCACATGTGTGGCAACTTGGGGGAAGGGGAGTGCATTTTTTAACCAATTTTGAATGTACATAACACTGAAACAGCCTTTCAATAAAGTTTTTTTTCTACCAGAGTATCACAAGGTACGAACTGCACTACCTTTTTGCAAACCATATTTAAATTCTTAGGCTCTATGCATAAATAGCGTATGGAGGGCCGCTGAAAATATCGAATAGAAAAACTAAGCAATCATAAGGCATTTTTATTAGCAGAAATTATTATGTTTGTAATCCCAGACTTGGCTTTACACACAAGTGTAGAGCCATGACAAAAGTTGCGCAAAACGAGGTGACAGTCGTCGCACCCCACCAGCCCTCCCATTTCAATCCCCAAGGTGCACGCCCATTACGATCAAATTTGAGTAACGTTGGTACGTTTAGCCACCTCCCTCTTGACATTAAATTTCACTTTGGGTAGATGAACCATTATTACTAGCATGCAATAAAAGCTTGTCCTGCTACGGACACTGCTCCAACGTTACATTTTGCGGCGATGTAGCCTGCGCCGCCACATCTGCAGTGTCGATCGTCCCATTCCTGCCACTCGCAAGCTCACTGTCAAACGCAGCAATAACTCTGCTTTTCATAACACCGCAATGGGTCAGAAATTTCACTTCAAGCACGCAGCACCGCGCCTCACACTCAAGGCCGAAACACGGTGAATTCGCGGGCACCATGTTGTTTTTGATGAACTCCCGTCTTTCGAGTCGCGCAACTTTTGGCAACAGATCAAACGACTGAATGTAAACCCAGCCGCCCTCCATAGCCAAAACCACGGTAGAAATAAGCAAAGAGCGCTCTGCCTAATGAACCACGAGCAACTGCTTCGCCCGGCTGCCATGTTTTCTAATCTTAACTCTTTCGCTACCGCCGGAAAATATACTAATTTTAGGGGTCCAAGAAAACATTTTTTTTCCTGCTAAAAAATTGGTTAGGCACTAATTGCAGGAACACAAAATGCAGATTATTTAACGGCCTTTCCAATAACACCAGTTTTTTGAAGGTTTTTATATATCATAGTTGTAAAAAAAAATATCAAAATCAAAATTTTTGTGAAGTTGTCGAAAAAAATGATAAAAAAGGAGTTGTGTTTAACAAACCACCTGTAGTAGAAAAAAATTAGAATATACATTTTGTAGGGAAACATTTGAAAAACACTCCCTAGAAAAAATGTCGACTTGCGCAGAACAGTTTGTCAGATATAAAAAAAAAATGTTTGCATGCATAGTGCTCGTGTCATGCGGTGAAGCCCAACCTCCAATTCAAAATGTGCAATTTTGGGTGGTTTCCTGGAATAAACCTGGCGGTTTGTCATTATCAGAGGCACCAATTTGCCCCCACATAACGTAAAAACATCACGTCAATGGCTGACTTTTCATTTACAGCGAGCACAATATTTGGGAATAGCACGCGATGCGGAAAAAAACATGCATGAAGTTGAAAACGGAACGCCGTGGCTGATGCTTGTTGTCGTTCACGGTCAGTTATCTCTCAAAACATAAAGCTGAGCTTTATTATCATCTTCTTACTCGCAATTGTAGCCTTGCTCGCAAAAATGAGGTACGATGAGCTAGAATCGTGCCCTGCGATCTTTGGCCGAGTAGCAGTTCCGCGATAAAAAAGATCAGCACAACGAGCCTCCTCTATTGCAGCGCCACCTAACATTTTTCAAATTAAACAGTACAACAACTTATCGGAGACTCCGTCCGAATAGACAGTTCAACTAAGCAGCAACATTAGACACCCGGATATACCCTCGCATGGAAACGAAACTGGAAGGCGAACAGCTGGCAGTGTAAGACCGGTTTGAAGCGCTGTCCTCGGCGGAACAGATATCTGGCAACTGGGTGTGACCTTTTGACTTGCATCTGAAGTTCTTATCGCAGAAATCGGGTTAGGGTGGGGGGAAATCCGGAGCGCCGTGCTTTGTTCGAGGATCAGTCGCGGACACTCAGGCGCCATGGCAGGTAGCCTTGAAGTTGGGTAACTGCGTAGTAGCGCTAAATATGAATTTCGCGATGCAGAAACGAAACCGAAACTGTTGTAAACTGTTTGCGAATGGTCCTGGGGTAAGTAGAACTACCACAGTACTTAGAACAACGTGCGCAAAGGCAATAAAACTGCCTAAAATCATAAAGTAGCTTTGCAACCAGGCACTGCTTGACATTTTCAGCCGATTTCTGGGATTATTACTGTCAGAGCGCGAACCTGACGATTTAAAATCGTTTGTTAGTTCCCCATTCACGCCCTGATAGCAAAAAACAACCGCTGGTGCAGAGTAATTACGAGTTGCGCGCATTCTTCGTTGGTAGCAGTGACGCGCGATGACCACGCCCCTTTTCCACACCCAGGTGATTCAAAAGCGTCTCAAAAATCCCGTTTCCGTAGCAAAAATGAAAACAAAACTGATTTTGAAAGGCCATTTTCTGATCTAACTCCGAACAGCTTTACTTGTTCGAGAAACGCCTGGAACGCTATGAAAAGGCGCTCCCAAAAGTATCGATCAAATTGATCGATTTTGATAGGCGCGGTAGCGAAAGAGTTAACCACACCAAGATGGCAGCGCCAAGTAATGTCGTTCCTGAGATAGTTTGTCGCCTCAGAACACGTAAGCATTTTTTCTGCAGGACTTCGCAATGGTTTTCGATGGGAAAACTTTAAAAACTCACAGAATATAACATGTGCAACCCTACATTGTGACTTTCGAAAAAACTATTTTGGGGACATCTTTATGAGTTTTTTATTGAATGATCAATCAATTAAACCTTTACAAACAGCCTTGGGGGTGCTGAGAGATTATGCCGTCAGTAAGTATTTTTCCCCACTGAAACTGACGGGAGCGTTAAAATCCTTGGCTCTCGGACTGTTTCGGAGCAGTTTGGAGCAATTTTTGCAATTTTCAAGCTTTCAGAGCAGCCTGGCGCAGGAAAACAGATTTTTATCAAAACTGTGCAATATGCGCAGCTGTCTCACTCCTGTACTGCGTTTCATTTACTTGTCATAATTAGCTGGTTCACACTGAAGTTGTAAACACTGTGGAATCCCCATCTGCTGGCAATACGTGGTGGCCATCTCTGCAGGGAGCATGGTTACAGTGGCTGTGACTCATTTTATTGACACTATCCCGAAACAAATTATATACCATAAGCCACTAAGACGACTCCAATGCTATACGTCATACTGAGTTTCACTCACTTTTCATAATTACATGGTTCAGGGTAAAGTTATAAATATTGTGCAAGTGCGATCTGCTGTCAATACATGGGATTCCACAGGAGGGAGACCGACAGCTCAATGTTTGTCTGCTAGAACAAAACTCTAGTGGAAGTATGCTCAATGGCAATATACTAGCAACCGTGTTCACTGTTTTGCTTCAGGCACTCCTTGGCCTGCGCTCAGCTTCGCTGGTCATCCTTCTTCACAGAGTGGAAGGGCCCTAAATTTTTACAGAACTATTTAACTGAAGAGTAGAATTGGACAACCTAAGCTCATCTGGAGATACCCTAAATGTCTTCTAATAAAATGTCAGGCATGATTGGTTCAAAATTGTTTCGGCTCGAAGGCATTCATGCTGTTGTGAGAGTCACCCAAGAAACGGGGCAGCATCCCCACTGACAGCACTTGCCTCTGATTTATACGGGTCCCCCAACGTTATTTCTGCAGTAGCCATTTGTGAATTGCCGGGCAGTCACAAAATAATGTTACTTTCATTGTGAGACACCGTGAGTATGCCACAAACTATTTCGATATTCGGTTCATTTGGTCGTAATTGGCCAATTGGGTAAGTTACAGCATCACAAGTTGACTGAAGGAAAGTAGCTGGTAAACCGCCACCTTTTCATACGTTTTTCTCACTGCGTAACTTACTTTAGAGAAGTTCTCACTAAAATTTCCGCGAGTGTTGTTCCACCAGTGCATTTCATCAACCCGAATAAAGTTGTATGCTGTCCTCGCAGACCTCTCAAGGTGGAACTCAAGGGAATAAGGGCTAACTGCCTTTAGGGCCTCTGTCAATACACCTTTAAATAAGCCCCCACATGACTTTAATTGCACAGTCCCCGAAACTACGCATGGAACTGCTCATGACCTGAAAGCTACATTACAAAAGTAATGTACGGACGGATTGTCACTCACTCCTGCCTATTCCCTTATACTACCTGCCGCAAGACATAAATAGGGCCTCTTCCCTATACTACCTGCTGAAGACATAAATAGGACATCCACATTTCTTACACCTACTTCCTTTTAATAACAATGTATTTACTGCTGTGGAAACACAATTCAAAGTTAATCGGGAATAATGCCAGAAGTGCTTCTTAAAAGTTAACACATTATTTTAAATCAAGCTACCGTATTTCAATACTCCTTACATCAATGACAATGTTATTTTCCCCCTGAAATTAATCACTGGTCCACTAAGCTATCACCCCGTAGAAGTGATCACAGAGTTCATTGCTGCCAAAGTGTTATTCACTGCAGTTAGTCCACCCAAAGCAATGATTACCACATAGGACCTACTTTTACTACCACTTCAAAGTATTTTGTGTGTGCCACTAAGGGCCGTATCCCGAGTCCCTCCTCCACTCCATTTGCTCCCTTCACTCAGTTGAGGGGAGGATTCCGCACTGCTTATGCATGGGGAAATCGCTTTCAAGGACCTCCTCCACTGGACGCTCGAGTGGAGGAAGGAGTCGGAATACCAGGGTAAGATTACACCAGCACTGAGGGAACAAGGTCTGCCCCCTCCCGCAACATGACCACTCCCTTTGAAAAGGGAGCAGGGCAGCCCGCAAGCCAAAATGGCACTTACCTGAGCGAAACACATCGCCAACCTGCTGGTTAGTCAGGTGGGCTAGGTGGCCCAGCACCGAGAAGATGACAACGCCAGCCACGATGCTGGTGAGCGGATTGATCACGCACAGCACCATGGAGTCCCTGCATGTGAGGAGAGAGAGCCACAATATAAGCAGCGCCAGTTCTCCAAATGCCTTGTTAGATGGTTTTCTTCACCGTAGAAGGAGAACAAGAATGTTCAAAAACTTCGAAGGCATGGGCAGTAGGGTTGCCACCTGCCCGGTTTTGGACCGGCCCGACCGGTTTTTTAAACAGTGGGCCGGTTGCCGTTCCATACTTAAAACCGGCCATCATTGGCCGGTTTTTTGGCCCTCGTGCCATGATTATGTCCGTTTTGGAGTTTTATAAGCGTCAATTCAACAACTAAGACGACAAATATGTGTCGACAAGCTGCGCAAAGACACGCGAGGAGAGAAAATACGCGGGCGAGTGCGGCCTGAGATGAAGAGGGAACTAAGGTAGGAACAAAACGACGAAATACTGCCGCCGCGGTCAGAAATTGCGGTTACTTTTCAGTAAAGCACATACAGAGCAATAACCAAGCTCTCAATCACTTTCAGTACAAATGTTATGTTGATTTCTCTCTAAGAAAACGCTACAATAAATGGAGCCGCATGTCAAAAACGTGGCCTCTTTTTTAAATACAAATTAAATATTTTATATAACACGTCCCCCCCCCCCCCCTGAATGGCCGGTTTTTTTCTCGGGGAAAGGTGGCAACCCTAATGGGCAGTTAAATCTGCGTGCACAAAAACATGTGCCCTTCAACAAGGCAAAGCTTTTCCTACTCATAAAAGAGCGTGTTTTTTTTTAGAAGCGACTGCATCTCATTCACTCGCCTTGTCCCTCCATACGGCGTTGTCCGCACCCCTCCCCCTACACTAAAAAAAAAAAATAATAGTTAGCGCCGCCCGGTTTCGATCCCACGACCCTGTGGGCGGAACGCGAGGTACATGGTGCTCTTCCCACTGCGCCACAAAACCGAGACAGAATCAAATGCTACGAACGTGCCTTATATCCTTGACTCATTCGAACTACGTCAAGATGCTACTGATACAGTGCATGATGGGGCAATGATTAACACTTGCAATAAAAGAAAAGAAAAGAAGCTCCCACTTACAGCTACAATGATGGAGTAAAGGTCGTTGCTACAGCGAAGCCCCAAGCACACCACTTAGAGAGATTGACCAAGATTGGCCAATAAAACATAATAATCATACGCGTTCCCGACACGTTTCACGCGATTTCAGAATCAATCCAACGGAAACACCAAGTGAACCCCACGATGCGTCGCATCTACACAGGGTTCCCCTCGCGGGGAGGTGGGCGCAATTTTTTTCTTTTGCATGTGTGGAATGCTGCCATGACAATTAGGCTCTTATTAAACTTGCAAGTTTTACCCGACAGTAACCGCCATGAAACAAAACTTCATCAATAAACCGGAACATGATGCATGACGGACTACAGCAGGACTGCTAGGACGAAAAAAAACAACTTTCTCCCAACGCTGTCCATGAAAGACACCTTCCCATGTGCACTTAAAGGGACCCTGCAACACTCTTTGAGCAGTGCAAGTAAACCTGTGCAACGTTTAGATTACACTGCCAGGAATACCTGAGCCAAATATTACACGTGCACGTGAAGCAGCGAGTGCGCAAATTGCTGTGAAAGACGTGGCAAAACCAATCGCGCTCTCTTCAATTTTTCTCATTATGCACCCCTAGCATGGCCTAAATGACGTCATTGCGGCCAAGGCTGTCCTATTGGCTGTCACTGGTCAACTTTGCGGCTTATTTCTCGCATTTACTGCGACGATCCGTCATCGTCGGTACTGTGTACCAACCTCTTCTATGCCTGAACCTGTACGCACAATTTTTTGTTTTGAGTGTGCACGGAGTTTGAGTGACGAACTCAATACTCCTCTTTCAACCAGACCACTCGACAACAAACGTTTATTGCTTCAAATACGCCCTACCAGCCTGAGAACGCGCTTGCGGGCAGGCAGCCATGCCTGCTTTTTGTGCCACCAGACCGGAAATAGACCCCTCCACGTTGCGGAGAAAAGGAGAAAACTCCCGAGCCTGTGATATATCGAAGGCCGCGGAAGAACACCGCCTCCCTCTCCGTGAGAGAGCGCGCAGCTTTCGTCGCGTTGTCCGCGGTTGAGTTGAGAGGAAACAATTATGCGCGATTTCTCATCACGTGTAGTTTTGGTGATATTGAGCGGATTTTCGTAGTTGTTGCAGGAGGAGTATCTGGGACAATAGACTTTGCCCCAAAAAGCATTTCGAGTAGTCGATGTTAAGGGCTGCAGGGTCTTTTTAAGAGACTTGCCAGCAACAAGCAGGTGCTCAGCTGTTAGGAGGAGGCAAGATAGGGAGACTGACCTGAAGAAGTTGTGGTTGAACTTGTTGTAGCTGCCCAGTGCAATCACCGATCCAAAGCCAATGCCAAACGTGTAGAACACCTGGGTGCCAGCTGCTATCCAGACCTGAAGATTAAAGAGCTCTTGCGAAAAGGTCTCACCCATTTTTACAATGGGCACCAACTGAACTGAAAAATAGTTTTTGCAAACAACCTGAAACCCTTTTCAAATTGCACAGAGTGCAGGTGCACTTGGTTTCCTTAAAACACGTGTTCAACTTTCGATGTAGTACCCATGTATCAGTCAGAACAAATTGATTGCTACAAATGATAAACCAAATACTACCTACAAAAATAATATCAGTACACTTCCAACTCACAGCCTAGCAGCTATCAAATCCTCGATAAAAGTCATTGCACTAATCAGTTTTCCCAAGACTTGGTGCTATGAAGAGCATACCTTAAGCCACACTGCCCAAGGTGAAAAGCTCAGATCAACTCCAGCATCAAAAGGTTCCAGTGCAAGAAGCCAGGATGCAGAAAAAGGCTCATCAACATAACCGCTGTATTTTCCAAGCCCCTATCTCTTGGGCGATAATGTACTTCTTGTAATCCAGAACAAACTCAGGCAAGCTATGCAAAAACACCCCACTGGCCAAAAGGAACACCATGCTGACTAATTATAACATCACTATTACTACGTGGAACACCCCGTCAATATTTTCTCTCAAGCGACTCCAAAAGCCAGCTACCCACCCTCCTTTCCAAGCAGGGTTTTATTCAGGTATGCATGGCCAGGGGCTGGATTAAGAAATGCAGATGGCCTTCATTTTCTTTCCTTCAAGCTGTTCTATTAGTGATGAAAACCTACGGCTGCAGCCTTAGTGTAGCACTGAGCGTGGTGTGCCGCAGGGCTGCTCCTTTGGCCCGCCCATATTGATGTCTTATTCCACAGAAGAAACGAAGATCAGACTCAACACTTTCACCACAGCAGGTAGCAGGCAACAAAGCCAGAGAGAGGGCCCACCTGTGGCTCCAGCAGCTTTTCCCACTGGGGCGTCACGTAGAATTGGAGGCCCAGTGTGGCACCTGGCAGGGTGACGCCCCGCACCAGCAACACCACCAGGATCACATACGGGAACAGGGCCGTGCACCAGATGATCTGCGACATCACCGATAGATTTCACACTCCCCTCAAAGTATAGTCCTCACCCTGCACTGCCCTAACAGAAAGACCTGGCTTTGCTGAAGCAAACAGCAGGCTTAAGTTCTGCACAGATACCCAGGTACACACGCAAACAAAATTAGGCTCCACAAATGGCCACTCATTCAGAGCATGATGGCTCTGTTTGCTAGCTTTCACACCTGATGCTCCCAACCCAACCCAAGCAAATTGTGCTGTAATTTTTGGCACCTAGGTTGACACTGCGAATGTTTTCATGCAAACGATTTAAAGTAAAAAGAAGAAAAGAAAACACCGGGATGAAGGCAGTAGCAAAGCTAACGCAGAAATTTTGCACAGCATTATAGCTAAATGACTGATGTCAGCAAGCTAAAAAAAAAAAGGTGTCAAACGGGCAAGTGAAACGACAGTTAACATCCAAGATTAAGAATTAGGGGGGCTGCGGCGTCATCACCACAAATGCAGAACATCAAATCCAGGTAGTTCAAAAGTCAAGAGCCTCAGGTCGGTAACAGCAACACCATAGGTTCCCAAGGAAACCTGCAATTGTGCAAGATGCAAGAAAGCCTATGCGCACAAATGACTGTGCACACTAATTAAATGATGGTCCTGCAGAGCTGACCATTATAGCATGGTCATCATCACTGGCAAATCTCCCAGATTGGGCATGTACGAACTGAGAAAGAACGATTTAGTTGTGATGATGATGATTATGATGGCCCGTTACGTTTGGCCAAGCTGGACTCCAGGCCGACGCAGGAGGTCGACACCGGACGCTGAAGAAGCCACGTTTATTGTGGCTCACTTGCCCACAAAAGAGAGAGAAAGAACCCAGCGGCGGAGCTCAGGTTTGCTTTTAAGCCCCGACATCGCGAGGGAGAGCGGGAAACAGCACAATCATAGTTGGCCCATGTGCGCTGTGGCACGCAAGAACAGCGTCTCCCGTTTCTTACACGTGCGCTCGACTGCAGGCGCTTTGGAACAACTGGTCTTGCTTCGACACTGATGGACGGACAGACGGACACACATGCACTTCAGCGTCAAAGCTATCGGCCAGTTGAGCTGGTTCTAACATAAGCGTTCCAGTGCAGGCGCTTGGACAGACTGGTTGTTTGGCACTGAGTAAAGGTACGTTTGCGCTGCAGCGCAACAGGCCTCAACAAGTTTGGAATGCCACTGCTTTCGAAGAGTCATTTTCGACTTCTGGTGACAGCAGTCATTCTCATTGGCCAATCCCCCAAATGGGTATGTGCAAATTACTCGAGTGAGGATAAGGCGAATTGGCATCACGCCTTGTTATCAAGGAAATAAAACAGTGCTCAGAACAGTAAACAGTACGATGCAAAAAAAAATCTGCACACACATGTACATTGCCTTCCCGCTTTTGCCACAGATGCGCACGCCTAGGCCAACAAAGCAGTTACTACTGACCTTGCCGCTCTGGTGGATGCCTCTCCAGGTGACGAAGAACACCACTACCCATCCCAGGAGCAGACAGAGGGCCAGCTCAGGGCGCACGCTCCCCACATCCGCGAGCCCCGTCGAAACGTCGAGCACACGCCGCCTGCAAAGCACCACGCACTTTCACGCCCCTCTGACGCTGCAATCCTTGACAGTATATTAAGGGGGGACGTGGGGATCGGAGTGAACTTTTTTGTTTTTTGGCGTAGAGTGATGAAATTCGGCAAGCACATTGGAAAGCACTCCAAATGGTGAAATTTAAAATTTCATGATGATACCTTCAGTAGTTCTTGTGTTACAGAGGTTTACATGTTGCCCGCTCGTGGAAAGCCTAGCAAGGTATTGACACATGCTAGGAAGTTCTGAATACTTCTCAATTATAGTCAAAAGAACACTACAGGGCAAGACAGTCTTCAAATTTTTTTTACACCCTTCATTTTTTTTACAGAAAAGAATAATTTCACTTGTAACCTATAGGACATAATTGACCTAGCCATAAATTCCACATTAAAAAATAACGAGGCCCTAAAATGAAAATCCAAGACTGTCTCGCCCTGCAGAACTCTTCAAGGATCGAAATAAAACAGACAGGGTCAAAATCTGCCCAGTGATTGCCACGCTATCCTTTCCACGAGCAACGAAGAACTCGTAAAATGCACTTTTGAGAAAACGGCTCTTAAAGTTTACGATGATGTCACAATTTTCAAACTGCACCAGCAGCATAGTCCTTGCTGTCGTTGCTTGGGGACAACCTCGCATACCTTTGCCCTTTGATTTGGTGCATCTGGGATGCCTTCCTGGCTCATTGGAGGTTTCTATGTGTAGGCCTTTAGATGGCAGAAGCACCAGTTTTACGCAGAGTGTACCAAAAAGTTTACTATGGGCTACTAGGGTACCTATATTTTACTTCATGTATGCCTAATGCATAGCTGTCTCCAAAATGAAGAGTAAGGCATGGTTTTTTTTTATTAATGTGCCAGCAGACTTTCAGCTTATTTCTGGGTGTCATAACCTTGATGAAGCTACAGCTTAGTACATGAGGCTGTTCAGTGTCAAAAATTATATCAGGGCATCACACGCATAAGATGAGCTATTTGAAGGCAGAATATACATTTGTTTTACATAATTACAACATTAATATTATAAGAATGCCATGCTCTTCTTCAGGCGAAAAAAGCATTGCAAAATGGACATTATAATTGCAAACATTGCAAAAATAGAAAAAAAATAGTGACACTAAATTTTTTTTAAACGCAGTAACATTACGGCATCTTCTCTAATTAATTTAATACTGAAAATATAATTGTGTAATCCCAGACTTGGTTGTACGAACTAGTTTAGAGCCACGGAAAAAGTTTCTCAAATAAGCCGGGTTACGTGGTTCATTGCACCCCCCCCCCCCTTCCCTACAATCCCCGACGCGCACGTTCACCACGATCGTAATTTAGGTAACCTTACTATGTTTAGCAACTTTACTTTTGCCATTAAATTACACTTTGCGTACATCAATTATTAGTACTCGCGCGCAATAGCAACCGATCCCGCTATCGGCCGCTGCCCGAACACGTCGCGCCAATGCAGCGCGCGCCGCAACTTCTGGCGAGCCGGTCATTCCATTCCTGAAGCTCGCGAGCTCGCTGTAAAACACAGCAATAACTAAGCGTTTTATAACACGGCAATGCGTCCAAAAGTTCACTTCACGAACACCAATTGTACACGGACGCACCGAGTTTCCCACTCAAGGACGCACCACGGCGATGTCGCGGGCACGTTTTCGATGCGTCTTTCGAGCCGCGCACTTCCCTATCTGGCGCACGATCTCAAGCATTATCGCCGCGATAACGATAGCGTCACTGTACGGAATCGCAAAGCATGAAACCACTGAACGGGAACCGAGCCGACCGCGAAACCGAGCGACACGGAGTGCGTGCGAACTGCGCGTCAGCCAAAACGCCCGGCGGCCATCTTGTTGTGGCCATGGCGGCACCCAATCCGGAGAGCCGTCTTAGCTAACGCGGCCGGAGAGCCAATCGCGTGTTAGATTCTATCCGTTGCTTCGTTTCACCGTCTCTCATTTTCCGCCGTTTGTGCGTTTGTGAATGAGCGACAATGAAAGCAGCGACAGGAAATCGGAAGTTGAAGACTCTGCCAATCTAACGCGACCAAGATGGCGGCGCCCGGTGCCGTCGTTCCGGAGATACAGCGCTGCGAAAATTGCCGTTTTTTCGTCATTTTGCGGAAATAATTTGTCACCTCAGCTGACGTAAATATTTTTCTTTGGCACTTCGCGATCGTTTTCGACGGGGAAACTTTGCAGACGCATAGAATATAAAACGTGCAATCCGAAAATGTGACTTCCGAAAAAACGATTTTTTGGTCACTTTTCGCCATCTGATCCCCGCGTCCCCCCTTAAGGGGGACTCACCAGTTAACACTCCTATGGGACTAGTAATTAGTAATTCATGACCCTCAGACTTAAAAAATTGCGTACCGATGTGAAAAGTTTTACAAATCCATAGAAATGTTCCTAACGGCATAGTTTGCTTCTTTTAGAAATATGCATATCACTTCCTTACTGAAACAAAAATTAAACGAGACACATCTTTGTTTATCTGGTTCGCACTAGCTGGCGCTATCTGTGTAGCACGTGGCAGCTTTACTTCTTTATTTCAGTACAAACGTGACATATTTCTAAAA
Source organism: Haemaphysalis longicornis (assembly GCF_048455015.1). Lineage (NCBI taxonomy): Eukaryota > Metazoa > Arthropoda > Arachnida > Ixodida > Ixodidae > Haemaphysalis > Haemaphysalis longicornis. The sequence continues at coordinate 47,420,513 of NW_027526460.1, forward strand.
TAAACAAACTAAGCTGTTGTGAATGTTCCTATTTATTTGAGAAACTTTTTGTATTGGTGCACTACGGTTTTTAAGCCTGTGGGTAATGAAGCAGTAAGCCCCAAAGGAATGTTAACAGGTGAGTCCCCCTTTTTAAAGGGGCCATGCACACAAAGCACACGTTTGGTTCATTCGATAGATTGCCTCGCTAGAATCATACTGACACCACTTTTAACGCACATTTCGCTCAAATAAGCTATATAACTAGGAAAAAGGAGGAATGGCCATGCGACCCTCTAGCTCACTTCCCGCAACAGAACCTATAATGTCCTATGCCCAGCTGTGCGATTGGCTAGGGCCGGTAAAAGCAAACGCAAATTAGGCAGGGCTTATAAGCTTGCCGAACGAGCTATTTGCGCTTAAATATAGGGCACATTCTTTTTATAGCAGTAAGAATGGTGGGGTAAACAATGAAAGTTACGAAAATACACGTAAACATAGAAGTTCACGGAAACATAGAAGTTCCGATGCCCACTGCTGTTGGTACTGGGTGCACTACGCTTTTTTAACTGCACAGCAGCCCACCGCTTTGGAGTTGTCTTACAGGACACTGGCCGACTGGCGTACGTGGCGTTGTCTTACGTGACCCTGTTTGACGAGCATACCCCATGTTTTAAGAAACGATTACTTTCTACCATAACAAAAACAAGCCAGGAGCAAATACAGTCAAAAACATAGCAACGGCGGACAACGATCCGTGACTGACTTTGGTAGTGGCATCTGGGATGGGAGGACTGGCGGTACCGTAAGCAAGGCTGCAGAGCCTAATGACGTACTGGAAGTTTGTTTGAATACCCGCCCTCTTGACTGCATGGCAGACGTTAAGAAAACACACGATTTGGCGGAAGAATGAAATCTTAACCCAAATTGACTAATTTCTCAGTGAATACGGCATCGTTTGCTGCCGGACAAGTTCTGGGGGCACTGTAAATCACGAAATCTTTCGAATAAAACAAACTTGTATTTTGTCTGCATGGCCCCTTTTTAAGGGGGACACTGATGCTGTGAGCACTGCCTAATCAGCCACCATGCTGTGTCAGAGATGTATGCACAAGGCAGCCACTCTTAGAGGTTAGAAGCACACGCAGCTAGCTGGCACCACACTCCTCTCTTGCTTCTGACTTCTGTACCCCTGATCAGAAGGCATGGACTAAGACAGCTTTGGCCCGCACTCATAGCCTCCAATGCGCCGCCACACACAAAGAAACACTTCCGTCCCTGTGAGTAAGGTCCCATCCCCAACACGATCTTCCCAATCACAACATTGGACCTTTTTCCAGTAGTGCTCTGCGCATGCGCTACTCTTGCTCCCAGCAAACAATCCGCCATTATTGGGGGGCAAAATGTAAACAACACGATGCCATATTGGATTGGCCAGTCGTGAACGCCGAGACAGCTTAGTGCTCGGCTTAGCTTTCTGAGCCCTGAAAGCGGTAGACAGGTAGGCGGTACACGGCTGCCATTGAAAAATTTGTCTGCCACCAAAACCATGCGTTCCTCAACTGCGCAGGGCAGGCGAAAAAAAGGGGGCGTGTTCTTCTATAATACCCCAAGTGTGGTTCAGGCGGTCACCGCAAGAGGGCTACACTAAAAAAAGGTCCATTGCTATTCTGCTGATGCCCACTGAAGGGCAAAGCATCGTCCTAACCCACTTTGTTCCCAAATTTGCTCATTCCGTCCCTCCACAAAGCTCTGGCCTGCCCCAAACTTTTCATCCCATTCATTGGCAGTGAGTGCGACCACGGGCGGCACTGCGAAGCGTGCCTTCGTGACGTCGGCTTAGGGATTCTAGCATTTGTCACCTGCTTCACTCGGGCTTGCTCTCCCTGCTGTTTCTTTGCGCTCGTTTGAATTTTGATGCTTGCCCGTACCAGAATATGCGTGTGCGTAACTTTTTATCTTAATAATAAACTTAAAATCGCATACACTAGCTCAAGGCATGTGTAAAAGTATAGTTTTGGATACCACTATGAAACAAACATTGCCAGCGTCGCCCTATTCCTTACAAAACCGGTCCTGTGCGGAGCGCGAAGAGTCGCAGCCAGGCGTCAGCTCCTGTATTAAGCAATCTTTCGAACAAAGGGAACAGCCAGGTGCTAGTAACCAACAACAGTGAAAATACAAGACCAAAACAAATTCCAGGCCTTCGGGGCTGTGGGTTTTGGCAAAAGGCGTTACTATTCTCCGTAATCATATGTAAAGTAAAACAGTTTTTGCAAACTTGCCGAACGCTCGAAAGTATTGCATCACATCACTTTACGTTGTCATGGCAAGAAAGCCTTATGCCGACATGCACTACGGGCTGCAAAAACTGTAGGTATTGAGTTCCAAATAACCCACTTTGTGTATAGGCACGTGCTGGTTTTATACCAGTCTTCTAACCAGTATGGAGGTCTATTTAGCAGAACGAGTCACGTCTATGGCACAGATACAGTAACACTATATTTGTTCAGACCTGGAGGGATATTTCAGTGCATTTCCCACAGCCGTATCTTCCCAATATTGAGATATGCATTATAGGAAAACTGCACTCGAGCTGATTAGTGGAGGACGAGGAGACGACTTTTTAACAGTAAAATCGAGTTGATTAGTGGTACGGGTCCCGAAGCCAGGACAAGAGATTAAGATTAATTTTCTTCAATCCATAAAACACCACCCCGAGTAGACCAAAACCTGTTCTTTACGCCTGGAAGGGTTGGAAAACAATAGAGCTGCTTGGAAATATTCACCGGTTTCCATTCTTGAAATATATGCACGTATACTATTTATTGCATTCGTTAGAGGGTATATCAAGCCTTTAACGCCAAATTAACCTCATAACTGTTCAGGTTGAGAGTCAGTTCATTATAATAATGATGGTTACGATAGAAATTCGGAGCACAAAAGCCGCCTTCGAGTACTCTGGACAATGTTGTCTGGGGCGCGATCGCAGTGGCGTAGCGCAAATCTTCTCATTGTATTTGCATGTGAGTAGACAACGCATGCTGTGGGTATGCACCTACTTTCACGCAGCCATAACGGAAGCCAATATGTGAAGGAGGGAATGTATGCCATACAGCAAAACATCCACGCGATCTTTGTGAGCCTCCCAAATATCCCCTAACCTACTAATAACACATTTGTGATGGTGCAGAAAAATTAATGCGTTGGGTGCACAAAAAAACATTCATCTGATACAAGTCAACAACAATGAAAAAAATAGAAGACAGCTGCTTTATTTCCCGCTGTGCGATAGGAGTGTAGGGGCCCGCTGCTTGGTACGTAGCATTAGACTGTTGGGTCTTCATTAGAGCATCTCAAAAATACTGTAGGGAAGCCTATAGCATTTTGAATACTTAACGAGGAGATCTGAGCGCTGAACCTCGCGAGTCAGCGAGAAAGGACGAGTTACACAGGATTTTCTGGCCGATGCTCTGAAGACAGTTGTTCTCTCTTCTCGTGTGTTGCAAACTTGTGGGGGTTACGCTTGAAATTATTCAAATGAGTCGGAAGCTGGTAATAATAACTGAGTTACTAGAAACATGCTTTTTAATGCTCTAAAGCACTAATGCAGGCGATTTCTAGTACAGGCACTGTTTCCCTTCACAAGCGGAGTGTAGCAGACGACAGCGGCGTGAGTCCCTAAGCCGACGCCAGAGCCAGGGGGCGCCACTCAAACATCTCACTGCCAATAGGCATCCATTCTGCTACTCAAGTAATCCAAATCAGGCATTCAGCCAGGCTCTCTTCTCCGGAGTAGCAATACACGGCAGCCCATTACGAAAAAGGACCCATTTAGCAGTGGCTTTTTCATAGTTCATACACAAGTTGTTCACGCGTTTCCCCAAACATCCCGCTTCTTCCTCATGGTCAACTCACTCCCAGTACTCGCTGACCGGCGTGCGGAAGCTGCCATTGAGGGTGCCGTTGCTGCCGGGCTCCCTGCACTGGTCGGTGTTCCAGTCGTTGTCGCAGTACTGCCACGGCAGGTTGCTCGTGAAGGACGCAAAGAGGTAGAAGAAGATCCACGCCACCACTATGATGTAGTACACGTTCGAGAAGAACACCATCACCATGGACGCTATGCCCACACCTGCGTTTGAGGGGGAAAGCCAAGAAAAGGGGCGTGAAGACAGGAAGGGCAGGACGCACTGGCTTCACTTCTTTCTGTCGCAGCCCTGAAAGGCTACTATATGTCACAGAGACGTGAGGGCGAGTGGGGCTCTGGCATCGACAGTGACTGTTGTCAGTACAGCGTTGGGCAGCAAAAGTGAAGGCATTCCATACTCACAATACCTCTCATAAAAAGACTGCCATCGAGGTATAGGTGGCCGAAATTGTGTAGGCGCTCACTGCTGGAATGCCTACAGCTTCACGCCGTCCTGTTAACAAACGTGAAATGGGTCTACAGCCTAACCCACAACTCGACGTCACAAAAGAATATGGTGGCAGAAAACGCGCTGGTAGGTACTTCAGCTGAAATTGCTACAAATGGGCATAAAAAATTAAACACAAGCAGCATAACAAAAATTGGCCGCGTATCTGCTCCTTTCGTTGCAAATGTCGTCAAAAGATGATAGTATTTGTAGACATTTGCCAAGGAAATGCCCCCCTTTCCTTTCCCGCTCTCCTCTCATGCTGTTCCTGTTCCGGCGCGCTCATCCCAAGGTAAACACACTAAACGTTTGCTCAAGGCAATTTGAATTTACCGCGTTCCACTGCTACAGGCCGGGTTCCTCGATGCCAGCGCTGCAGTACGGCGGAGACGCGCGTGAATCGAGGCGGCCGACTTCAAGGTTTATAGAACCGCGTTGCCGTGCTCCACGTGCGTTCCAAGCAGAACGTGGAAGCTAGCTAGTGGAACGTTTCGTTGCTGTTGCCGCGTGATTTCTCATATGCCGCCAGGAGGTGTCGCGGGCAACAGCAGGCGGCAGTTTTCTACGGTAGATGTAGAATGATGTAGAATATCATTTTCTATCGAAAAACCAAGCATCCATGAATTTTTTAATAAAGGAACACTGTAAATGTTCCTTGTGTACTAATTCCCTGTCTTATATTTGCGTAATGTCTTGTTCTTGTTCAACAAAGTTGACAAATATGAACATATAGACCGGGCTTAGACGGTTACATTTGGCTGTGAGTATATAGACTATTGTGCAGTATCAATTTTACTTTGGCCGGGTGGCTGAATCAAGTCCCAGACAGACAGACAGACAGACAGACAGACAGACAGACAGACAGACAGACAGACGGACGGACAGACATACATACATACAGACAGACCAAAATTTCTAGGTTTAAGTAGCCCAAGAAAGACTATCGTCTTTAAAGCAAAATACACCATCAGAACAAGGGTGACATTCAGAAAGATTACAAAGCACCCCTCATGATAGCAGGCAACTTCAAGCAAATGCCTACTGTTTCCCTACTTCGTCCCGTCAGCACAACACCACAAAGATGCACTGGCAGTAACCACAAAAATGAGCATAATAAAAAACTTGTACACCGTAATGGGTTAAAATAAAACATACTAATAAAAATGACACTGCATGCAATATGGCCACAGGAACAAGTCCAATTCCAGCAGTTCCCAATCTGTAGGCACTCCAGCAGCAAATACCAACCGCTTCCCTGCATTGTTTGCCAAAATCAAGTAAAGTCACTTCCAGAAAACATGTTGTGCACGCAGCCACCATAATTGTTGTAAAAACCATGCCTGGATGTACAGATGCAGCTTTTACACTGTCTGAAAGGTGGTAGATGGATGTCTGAACGATGGCAGAAAGATGGTAGATGCCCCAGCAGTACATTGTGAAATTTCCACACTTGCCGGTAGGCACACGGGATCAGTGGGAAAACCAGGAGGATTGGGAGAGTGACCGACCTTTGAAGATGGGGATCATCTTCCAGACCCCAATGCCACCCTTGCACGCATACTGGCCCAGAGCGACCTCCAGGAAGAAGGACGGGACGGCCGTAAGCACGAGGCACACAAAGTAGGGCACCAGGAAGGCACCTGCGGGGTACGGAAGGCCATAGATCCACATCTCTTTTCACCCTTTGGGTGTCGTAACGCGCTGAAGCTGCACCTGAACTATGACGCACGTTGCAGTGAAAATCTCCGGATTAGTTTCGACTACCTGGCGATGTTTAACGTGCACCCAAATCCCAACATACAGGCATCCTTGTTTTTTGCTTCCATCTGAAAAGTGACCACCAAGGCCGGGAATTGAGCCCACATCCTTGGGCTCAGCAGCGCAATGCTATATTTTAGGCACTATAACAACGCCTTCGCCACTGAGCCATCGCGGCAGGCATGCCATTAATCCAACACGGCACACTTCCATTTTAACGAGCTTTAACTACTGAGCCGCTCATCATGCCTGAGTGGGAGCTAAGGTAACACTGCCAAGCATAAACTCAAGGCTCGCATTCACAGCCATGTCGTTGCACTTAACTGCCAATGCAGTTGTGAAGTGGGCCACACAACCCCGCACCAATGTTGTGCGACTAATTTCCAGCAACTTCTAAACCAACCATCACAGAACTTTCTTTAGTGGCAAATTCTGCCCACTGAGAAGTTTAGTGGTGAAAATTGTGTCAACGTTCAAGGATAAGCCTATGATGGGTCAGTCTCTAGATACGCTTCTGCTCGCCAGCACAAGTCTTGCGTCTCCATCGAACTCCATTTTGGCAGGTACATACCAGCTCTACTAACATATTAGGGTGTGCTCTACAAAAGGTGGTCAATACTGCAGCTGCAAGCCTTCATCCACCGCCAAAGAAAGCGAACACTCAGTAACACCAAAAATGGCAAAAAAGAAATAGTTTCACTTTTTCAATGTGGATTTGGAATAAAAGTCAGAGAAACTTCCAGACTTCCAGTCCTTACTTCACAGCTTTATGCAAAAGAGACCCACTTCTTCAGTGCTAAATAGGCCTTCCAACAGGCCTTAGCTACATTTGTGCTAGTGGAGACCAATGGATTAAATAATTAGACCATGTGAGGATCTTCAGTGTGCCAAAATCTTAACACGACGGGGTGTTTCAGCACAGATGCTCTTAATGCTACGAAATAGAAATGCTTGCTACACCCACAGAGGTACAGTTGCTTTAACAACAATATGTTGCCCGCTCCACATAGTTATCAGCGGAGTAGGCAATTTTGAAATTTATTTTAGTCACTTATTTGTAAATACTGCAGTCTCTCTCGAGACTTTTGCAGGGTGGGTGCAGATAAGTAAATACAAATACATACATAAAAAACAAGGCAAGCAAACAATAGAACATAAAAAGTGCAACAATAAAAATACACATCTTATTACAAACGCTTTTTAAATGAAGTTAATGACTGCTGTGTAACCGCTTCGTTAGTGAGATTGTTTCATTCAACAATAGTTTGAGGAAAAAGGAATATTTGTAACAGTTATTTCGAGGGTTCAAGGGGATTATAGAAAACGCGTGGGGGCGTCTTGTATTATAACCGGATGAATATTTTAAAATACGAGGAGTGTCAATGAAGTAATGCCCTCTAATTAATTAAAAAAAGAACTTGGGCTACAAATCCGGTTTCTTTCTGAGACGGGCAACATCCCGCTTTGTTCAAGGAGCTGATACTAAGGTGCGCCTATATGAATTGTAAATAAACCTTACAGCCTTTTTTCGCAACCTTTCTCATTTATTTACATCGCACTTCGTGAATGAATTCCAGATTACTACTGCATACTCTATCATTGGTCGGATAATTGTATTATATGCAAGAAGATGTACATTCGGTGTGGACGATTTTAAGGAATGGGAAGGAAATCATTCAAAAGAGGAAATCCCGGTTGCTGTAACAACAGAGCGAGGCGATCAGTCTGAAATCATTTGGAAGTGGAACTGCCACAGCTGCCAAAAGACAGTTTCTCCCACCGCGCTGTTTGGCAGTGTTGCACGCCGAAAAGGGTGGAAGATGCAACTACAAAAACACCAGAGGTACAAACTTTCCCTCTAGGAAATCCTACATGGTAGCATAGGGGCGCCTGAATGTTTTTTGTTGTTCTTCCCGCCTCCATTTGAAATGCAGCCCTTGTAGCCAGGTGGAATTAGATCTCTGACCCCATGATCAGATTCACGTCACCCTAAAAGTTTGTTTTAATCAAAAGATTTGGTGTTTTATAGTGCCCCCAGCTCTTGTCCAGGAGCAAATGATGCTTTATTCACTGAGAAATTAATTCATTTAAGTTAAAATTTTGATTCCCCCCACCAAATCGTGTTTTGTAACATATGCAATGACGAACAAGGACAGGTCTTTAAGCAAACTTCAAGTGCGCTGCTAAGTCTGCAGCGGACTGTGCAGCCTTGTTTATTGTTAGTCCTCCTAGATGGCGCCACCATACTGCTTCGCATCACTGACCACCTTTGCTTTGTTTTTGACCGCATTTGCAGCTTGCTTGTGTTTGTTATGGTAGCTAGCAATCGTTTTGTGAAACATGGGGTATGTTCGACAAATAGGGTCACGTAAAACAATGCCGCTTACGCCAATCGGCCAGTGTCGGCTGAGACAACCCCAAAGCGCCTCACTGCTGTCCGGCTATGACAAGCACAGCACGCGCAGTACAAATAGCAGTACACACTGGGTCGTAACTTCTATTGTTTATCCCACCATTCTTGCTGCTATAAAATGAATATGCATTACACTCAAGCGAAAATGGCTCATTCTGCAAGCTTATCAGCCCTGCCTAACTTGCGTTTGCTTTTGCCGGCCTCAGCCAATCGCACGGCTGTGCATATCACGTCATATGTTCTAGCGCGGGAAATGAGCGAGTTGCATGGCCATTCCCTATTTTCTTAATTATAAAGCCTATTTGAGCAAACTTTACGTTAATAGTGGTGTCAGTATGATTCTAATGAGCCAACTTTTTGAATCTGAATGAACCAAATGTGTTTTGTCAGCAAAGAATTAGCCCTTGGTAACTCACTCAACTCCATTCCCGTCATAAAGACGTTAGTTTAACTGAACAAATTAAAGAAATATTAACGTACTTTCAAATTTTGTGTTACAGTGATGGACTGTGGACAGGAATGACGTAATGTGGGCCTGCACTAAAAATGTATAATTATCAGTGTAACTGCATGTTAGCCTTCAAGTGGTAGAATTGAAAAAAAAAAAACTAGAGGCCCCACTACGATCTCTTAGTCATGTTTTCAGCAGTGGCTTAGCCACATATCGCACAAACAAGATTCTGTGACATCACAGAGAAATTGTTAGAAAGTGGCTGGGGGTCACCACTGCTTGATATGTTTTCGTTAAAGGCCAACTGCACTCAAAATTGCAACCTCTTGAAAACGTTATCTCTGTATAGTCTGCCTAAAAAGATTTCAAGATACAAAATATGACAGTGGAAATACGCGTATTCGCGACACAAATGACCTTTTGAAACCGAAATTGAAAAGAGCGTGCCCGTTACGGCCACGCTGAAGTGACGTTCCAGCTGGCCCGGTCGGCGAGCGAGCGGCCGCACATGGCCGGCCAGCCAGAACAATCCTGCGTGCAACGCTTCGCCCTCACCGCAACCCTAAGGAAAGCGCACCCAGTGGAGCTCGACTGGTTCTCCTGGCTGGCCATGGAAAAAAGCACCCGGCCGGTTGCAATGTCCCTTCCGCTTCATGTTTGTTTGCATGATCAGCCGGCAGGTGCAGCGTTGCCTGCAACGGAGCTATTTTCAACGTTTTTAACTAATTAACAATGCATTGCCCGGGGCTACCAGTCATGCGCCAGCTTGCTTGGTGGCATGTACTGTATGCTCAAAGTAAATTTGGGCGGGGTGAAATTTGAGTGCAGTTGGCCTTTAAAGGGACCCAGAAAAGCCTTTTGTAAAAGTTGCAAAAGACCTTTATTGTCGCGTAGTACCAATATAGCGATGCAATGCCATTGGAATTATTGATCTACATTCAGTATTAGCTGCGCCAGAAGCAATTAAGTGCACCTCTCCCCCCTTGCCGGTCGATTCCTCCTCCCTCTCTGCTTCTTTCAAAGCAGCTGGAAACACTGGGAATAGCCATGTGACATCGCGACGCTCGACTTTTTTTATAGCTGCATATCTGCGCCTAGGCACGCGTCAATCGCTGCAGACCCGCCTTTGCCTCGGGATCGCGCAGGAAGGAGGAAGAGCAGCCGGAAGCCAATGGCAGTGACGTTGCCGGCGACCGACGATCGGCCGAATCAGGGGGGCGCCTCGCCGTTTCGTCAGCCGCGATCGCCGTTGCGTCAGCCGCGGTCGGCGTTGCATCAGCCGCGGTAGGCTCGCTGCGGCGGCGCGCTCATCGGCTGAGAAAGGGTATCTTCAAAAATTGTTTACAAGTTATCCGTACAACGTACGGGGCTCACACTTGGCTCAAAAATCCCCCGTTATGTGTTCTACCACCTGAATGCATTTGATTGCCACCTTCACAAAGCTTTTATGGGTCCCTTTAATACCTCGGATATTTGTTTTATGTTTGCGATAAAGCTACTCTCATTGTTATCGGGACAAATCAGGCTTCTTAATGAACCAAACAAGCATTTTGTGTCCCTCCCACAGGTTAACGATCTCTCACTTGAATTTGTAACCACACCTAAAGCAGCCAGGGAACAGGCAGACTGCATGTACTTGCCTCCACCGTTCTCGTAGCAGAGGTAGGGAAAGCGCCAAACGTTGCCGAGGCCAACCGCATAGTTGATGCAGCTAAAGATGAAGTCCAGCTGGGTAGCCCAAGTTCCGCGGGGCCCGAATTTAGATGTGGATGATGCATCGTGCACTTGGAATGTCGCCACGACAGGCTGCTGCTGCTGCTGCTGCTGCTGCGGTAGCTCCTGCTCATCACTACCCTTGGAGCTGCTCTCTGATTTCGCAGATTCCTCATGGCTTGGCACTTGAGGTGGCTCATCCAGCTTGCTGGTTTCCATGCTGCCTCGTCACGGCACCATGCCCGCCTGAAAAGGTTTCAATGCGGAATGCGTTACCCTATGCCTGGATCCACTAAAAGTATTCCCACGAGCGGGCCACAAGAAAGCACCAGGACCACTGCAAAAATTTCAGGTAAATTCCATCCAGGTGCATTGTGAAATGTACAGTTATAGCGAAGTACGTATTCTCGAGCTCCATCAAACAGCGTTTGCCAGTCCCACCCACTATTGACGAATCCCTGCATAACTGGCTGTCGCTTCCCCCAGCAACACCCGTTAACTGATAGTGGGGAGTGTTGCTTCAACGCAACAGGTACCAAGCAGTTTCCTGCGGAATTGATTCCTTCCCACTTGCAACATGCACCATCCCCCAAACCCAACTTGATGTGTTTTAGCCACACCCCCATGGCATCCGCTGCTGCATGCTGCCTACGAGCTCAATGTAGAGTGCTCAGAGTAGAAGTCACAAGACCATGCGCTCAGCTTTTACTAAAAGCAGTGTCACATGGCATACGCACTTATGATTAGCTGAAGACAAATGCACGCACACATGCATGCACCCCCAAGCATTGCTCGAAATAGGATGGGACACCCCTGCAGCCACTATGTACTGGTGGCTTTTTGCAGTTACAGCAGAGTCACTTTCACTGTAGTACTGGAAAACTTTCAAGTCGCCCGCTATGAACTACCATTAGTGATGTCATTGTCAAAGCCCTTTTTTTTCTTTCTCTTTGGGGTATTTGTATTCAATTCAATTAAAATTTCCTACTTTCACACCCTCTAGGTTTTACTAATCTGCGTGACAAGAGCTCTTACACATTCACACATAACTATAAAAAATAACTGGGAGAATGTTGTATTTGGAAAAAAATACCACTCGTTTGCTTCAAAATTCATGCACATTGACAATGCACTGAATGACTCTCTCCCATAAAAAGTCTATTCTATGTCTGCAACTCACGTTTCTTTTATGCCAAACATTCTCCGTTAGTACCTTTAACCAGCTGCAAGTTCCCCTTTTAATTTATAATACCACAATATAGCATAAACAAAACAATTTTCTAGGCTCACTTTATATAGTTAATACTTTAAAAAAAAGGAGGGAAGGACACCTATAACAGAGTAAATACATACAGTAAAGCTACTATTCCATAAAAAATATCTGGAAAAATAAGGAATTTAAGAAGAAATGCAGGTTCTCTCTTTTTGTGCAATAGCAAAAGAAAAATGCAGGAAGTCTGTTACTGCCTCTGTCAAACACTCCTCAAATGAGGCAAACTCATAATGGAACTGCTGTTACAGACCACACAGCCCCGAAGAACTTTACCATGCTCTTCAGCTGCAATGCCAACTCTACTACCACGTACCACATGCATATCTCGTATAGTGGTGTCCTCGACCTTCACGTTGTATAGATATGCACACTTATCAACAGCAATGCCTGCCTTATCAATGTTGCAATAAAGGGACAATAGTGCGCCTTTAACAAGCCCTTGTTCGTGTCACTGTTCTGGCGACTGCAATTTTCTCATTATGCGCCCAAAAAGAAAAAAAGTAAACCGTGGGAAGGGCAACACATAAAAAGGTTTTAGTGGAAAAACTTGAGCCCATAAAATGAAAGATCAGACAAAGACACGTGGGTGTTACAACTCACTACCAGTGAGCTGCAATCTTGGTAACGACAGGAAAAACACTACAATGATCTGCATATTTCCGACTGTCAATGGAGCTTCTGAAATCCTTATTAAACAACAATTACAATTCTACATTAAAAGAGGGAGAAATTATAAAATCACAAAATTACAGGGGCTTACAATGGAATAAGTTTGTGCGAAAGACGAGGACAAAGATATAGAGGACAAGGCAAGCGCAACTTCCAACTTTATTTTGCATGAAATAACCACACACATATTATTTCATGCAAAATAAAGTTGGAAGTTGCGCTCGTCTTGTCCTCTATATCTTCGTCCCTGTCTTTCGCGCAAACTTATTCCTTCTTACATCATGAACCAGCTAGCCAGCAATCAAGTCTTATTAAAACAGAGGCTGTTTAGCCGAATTAATTTAATTATTTTGTGCGTGCAAACAATGTAGACACAATTCTCTTTTAATCGATATAATCCATGGTTGGATAGAAACTTGTCCGGTCAAGAATGGTTAGTGGTAATTGGTAACTATTGGTAATTTAGAGTTCTGAGGGACAGTAAAAAATGGTTTCACTGCACCATAAAACTTCCCGCACTACAACCTGTGGCATAACGAACCATGAATGCTGACGCCATTTTTAAACATTTTCAGAGAACAGTAAGATAGGCACCTGCAAACCAGGGTGTCAAACTCAGTCATACTGGTCTGGTTCAGTTCTAGTTTCACAGAACCAGAAAATATAAAGCTTCACAATCCATTTGACCGGTCCCGCCAGGGGGCGAGGAAAGTGAAGATGCGCTCACATCGGTCTCCGGTGAATTTGACTTTTCAATGATCTTTTTCATCTCAGGCTCATGTACGCGTGATTTCTGAGTGCGCGGTTGTCTAGTGCACACCTCGACACCGAATCCCGGACGTTTCACGTGAGTAGACGCTTTACCGGGCAAGTTCTAGCCCATTCGGTGGGTTAGGCCTAGGAGCTTCGCCGGCTGCTTGCAGCACGTGAGCAGAGCGCTGAGGTGGCCCCATGCTCGACGGCACGAGCCTCGCGCCCGACGGCACGTGCCCCATGCTGGACAGTGCGTGTGATGCGGCTGTGGCCGCTAGCGCACCCCTTCCACTGGCGCAAACCGATCTTCTTCCTGGCGCCTCCCTGACGGCCGCTGCGGCGAAGACGGAGACCATCCTGGAAGGAGAGATGTCCACCTCCATGGACACCGACATCGAGGACACCAATGCTACTATTACTACCATCACCACCACCGCTACTACAACCACCCAGGTTCCCGAGTTCGAGAGGGACGGCAACCACCGGCAAGCGCCAACGATGCAAGTCAACTACACGCAAGGGAGGATGTCGGTCGCAGTTGCCGGCGAGGATCCAACACCGAAGGAGGCCGGAGAAGGCAGATGGCAGGAAGCGAGGCGAAGGATGAGGCGGCGGACGACCGGGGAGGAAGCGGCCGGCGGTAAGTCGGTCCCCACTTCTTCTACCGCTTCCGCGCCCGCCGCAGCCCCCGTTAAGAATCAGGCAAAGTTCGTTAGGCAGGTCGCGGCCAGGCTAACGAAGGCAGCGCGCATGCCGCGCGAGCTACCGAAGGGTGATTTTAGGGTAATACTCCGGCCACGTGGTGGGCTTAACGTAGCTCGCACGGCGGCACCGCTACTCATGGAGGCCATCTTCGAGATGATGGGTTCCACGTTGCAAGAGTCTAGGGAGGACGCGATCTGCACCAACGACTCGCAGAATATTATAGTCATTAGCACCCCGAACGAGCAGAGAGCTCAGAAGTACTCGAGCATCAGCTCGCTCAGGATAGCGGGCAGGATGCACGAAGTATTCGCGTACGCACCGGCACCCGAGGGCACCGTGAAAGGAGTCATCAGGGGCATTCCGACCGTGTATACGGAGCAGGACCTGCAGGAAATTATAGTCAGCGAGGAGAATCCAACGGCGCTCGAAGCGCACAGAATAGGCAATACCACCACGGTGATCGTAGCCTTCGAGGGCACCAAGGTACCAAATACAATAAAGTTCGGAGTGGCAATCACCAAATGCAGTCTATACAGGCAGCACTACGAAGTGTGCCGGTGCTGCGGCAGGTTGGGGCACCGCGCGGACGTGTGCCCTTACCCAAACACTAAGATATGCTTTGCGTGCGGAGCGTCCAACCCGGGCCCCGCGCACGAGCGGGAATGCAACCCCCGCTGCAAGCTATGCGGCGGGGCTCACCCCACCGGGGAGGCGGGTTGTAAGAACCGATATAAGACCCCCCATTTGGTGAAGCAACGAAGGTGGGAGCGCCGGCGTGCAGAGGAGGTACAAAGGCAGCAGCGGCAGCAACACGTGCCGAAGTTAGGCCTAGCTGACTTCCCGCAGCTGCAGCAGCAGCAGCAGCACGCGCCCGAAAAAGGCGCGAAAATGCAGCAGCCAAGGCAGTCGATTCCACGAAGGAATGCGGCTGACGTCAATAACGGCAGAGAGGCAGCGGCTGGGCCAGCTGGAGCGAAGCCCGCTCGAAAGGTCATGGCAGCCGCAACGGCAACGACAAACGCAACAGATGGCAGCGCTCCGGCGGCGGGAAGGTCATCCGGCAGCGCGGGAAACCGCGGAGGGAGCAGCAGCGGCGGTGGCGGACAGCTGCAAGAGGGAATCACGTGGGCCAGGACAGTGGCAGGAGAGGCGGCGGCGGTACCACCGCCGCTGCCAGCACCGCCGCAGCCAAGGCCACAGCAAAGGCAACAACTGCAACAACAACATCAACCAATGGCGGAGACGAACGAGGTTGCACGTCTCAAGGCGCAGCTAGCGCAAAAAGACAGGCAAATAGAGGAACTCAGTGCCAAAATGGACATGATCCTCAATCAGCTACAACAACGGCAACAATGTCAGCTAAAACAACAGCCATCGCTGCAGTTTCGAACTCAACCACCGCAGGTCGCGCGAAGACAGGCGCCCAGGCGAGCGCACGCGCGAGAAGAACGAATGCAGCTGCAGGAAGAGTCGGAGCCGGAGTACGCGGCTGGCCTGCAGACAGCGGCGTCCACAGAGGAGAAGGAAGAAGAAAGAGAGGAAGAAGTAATGGCAGCTACGAATAGGAGAAGCGATTTTACAACTACAGAAGAAGAAGAAGAGGAGGAAGAGGAGGAGATGGAAGACTTCAGCCCCAGAACCAAGAGGCGGGTTATTATGCTAGAAGCGCTCGAATGCCGCCAACAGCGGGTGGAGGAGCGCGTCGACCACGAGGAAAAAGAGCTGGAAGCCATCAACCAGAGGCTGGCAAAGGTGGAAGCCGCGACAGCGGACATGAGCACCCGCATAGCTAAAGTAGAAGCAGTGACAGCGGACATGAGTACCCGCATAGCTAATGTGGAAAGCCTGTTACAACCACTACTAGCGAGAATCCCTGACATCACCCACCACCAACAACAACAGCAGTCGCCGCAGTCGCCACAGCAACCACTACAGCCACAACCACAGCCGCCGCAGCAACAGCAGGTGGCCAACGTCACTCGCCCAACATGGCCAGAACAACGCTAACGCGCGAGCTTGTGGTTTGGCAGTGGAACGCGAATGGCCTGCGAGGAAAAAAGGCAACATTACAACAATACATCAAGAGTGTCGGCAAGAGACCAGACGTCATATTAATACAGGAAACGCACATGGAAGACCCCTCCCCAGGCTTGCCGGGGTACCGCTCCTATGCCAGCCCGCCCAGCGCAAGAAAGGCCGGGAAAGGCGCGGGGCAGGGAGTGTGTACCCTGGTGAGGAAAGGAATCACGTACATAGAACACGGCTTACTGCAGAACAGTACCATTGAACACTTGGCAATCGAAGTCGTGACGGGCCGAAAGAAGAAAGAAAGCACGTATTTAATCAACATCTACAGTAACCCCAAGCAATCCCAACAAAAGTTCAGATCACTCATGCAAAGAACGAAGCAGCTTGCCGGGGACGACACCGCGCTCGTGTGCGGAGACTTTAACGCGCCGCACACGGCGTGGGGGTACCAGAAGACCACGGCCAAGGGGCGAAATCTGCACGACGAGGCTCTCGAGGCGGAACTCCACCTGCTCAACGACACGAACATCTACACGCGACACGGCACGTCGGTGCAGCGCGATACGAATCTGGACCTCGCCTTCTGCAGCAAAGCCACCGCGGGAGTAAGCTGGCGGAACACGGGCGAGACGCTGGGCAGCGACCACTGCGTCCTGGAAATTGCGGTGCCGCTGCACGGCCGACCCCCGGTCACCCGCAAGCAGGCCATCACAGACTGGAATAAATACAGAACGGAGCTAAACGCCCTGATCATCGGACAGGCCCAGGAAGAGGAGGATGGAGACATCGAGAAGTGGACGCGAGCCTTGAACGCGGCCGCGAAAACAGCCACCAAGGAAATCGAGGTCGACGAAGAGACCCCGCAGCTGGACAGCCGCCTCGCGCACTTGCTGGAGGCGAGGAACGCGCTGAAGGCTCGATGGCGGAGGCAACGCCACAACAGAAGGCTCCGCAAAAGAATATAGCACCATTAAACATCGAAATCGAGAAGCACAGCGCGGTGCTCTGCCGACAGCAGTGGCAGGCGGTCTGTCAGGAAGCGGACGGCCAGATCCATAAGAGCAGGACCTGGCATCTGCTCCGGCACCTCCTTGACGAAGGCAAAACGAAAGGGGCCCAACATCACACCCTCGCACGGACGCTGCACAAAGCGAAAAGGGAGCTCGGCGAGGCCGAGGTCCGCCGGCGCATAAACGACAAGTACCTCCCGTCCACCCCGCCGACCCCCCTCCCGAGTTACGCGGGCGAGGCCAACGCCACGCTCGACGCCGACATCGAGGAATGGGAGGTGCGGGCAGTCATCCAAACGATAAACAGCAAGTCCGCCCCAGGGCCGGGCGGGGTTACCAACAAAGCGCTACGCAACCTGAGCGATGCGGCGATAAAATCGCTGACGGGGTACTACAACCAGTGCTGGCGAACCGGCTAGCTCCCGGCCAGCTGGAAGGAGGCAAAGACGGTCCTGATCCCGAAGCCGGGAAAGGAACCGAGCATAGACAACCTGCGGCCGATATCCCTGACGTCCTGCGTGGGGAAGGTGCTGGAGCACGTCCTGCTCAACAGGTGGCAGACATACCTCGAAGAGGAAGGCCTGTACCCGGACACCATGCTGGGCTTCAGGGCCAAGTTAAGCACCCAGGACGCAATGTGGCTGCTCAAGAACGAAGTCATCAACCGGCCGGCCGGCTCCATGGACAACCGGGCGGTGCTCGGCCTAGATCTGAAAGGGGCGTTTGACAACGTCCGACACTCAGCCATCCTGGACCGGGTCTCGCGCCTCAACATGGGGGAGAGGTCGTTCGCGTACATTCGCGACTTCCTCTCGGGCCGCACCGCGAGGATCGTTGCCGGTGACATGGAGCTGCCGAAGAAGAGCCTGGGGAGCACGGGGACGCCACAGGGCGCCGTGATCTCGCCGACGCTGTTTAACATAGTAACGATCGGGGTCGCCCAGCGCCTCCAGGGCGTCCCGAAAGTCGGACACACCATATACGCGGACGACATCACGCTGTGGGTGTCCGGCGGCAGTGACGGCGAGATCGAGGCGTCCCTGCAAGAGGCCATCGACGCAGTCGAAGATCACCTAAAAGACACGGGTCTGACGTGCTCCCCGACCAAGTCGGAGCTGCTGGTACTAACACCAAAGAGAAGAGGAAGCCACAAGAGAGGAGAAGAAGAAAGAAACAATAACATCCACCTGAAGACGCGGGACGGGACGGCCATTCCGAGGGTGAAGACGCTGCGAGTCCTCGGACTACACATCGACGCCCACGGACACAACGGCTTCACCGTTGCCAAGTTGGAATCAAAAGTCGCAATGGCCTTGAGGTTGATCAAAAGAGTGGCGTCCAGACACGGAGGCATGAGAGAGGCAAATCTCCTCAGGCTGGTCCAGTCGTTCGCCGTCAGCCACGTTGCATATGTAGCTGCATTCCACAATTGGACGGTGGCGGAGCGAGGGAAAGTGGACGCTCTGCTACGCAAAGCTTATAAGACGGCCCTGGGCCTATACGCACATACCAACACAAAAAGGCTTCTCGAACTGGGGGTGCACAACACCCTCAGCGAGATAGCCGAGGCCCAGGGCACAGCGCAGATCGCGATGCTTACGCAGACGAGAACTGGTAGGGCTATTCTACGTAGGGTAGGCTACCGGTCGGAATTAACGCGAGAAGGCGAAAGCGAGAGCGGCGGGTGCGGGGGCGGGAGCGGTGGCGGTGGTCGCGGTGGTGGAGGCGGGGGGGGGGCCGGCGAGCCGGCCGCCGATGCCGAAGCCGGCGCGGTCGCTGCCGCGCGGGCTGCTCGACCTGATGCACGTGCCGCCGCTGCCGAAGCACATGGACCCAGAAGAGAACCGAGAGCGGCGAGCGGCCAGAGCGAAAGCCCTGACGGACGTGCACGCGGCGGACACCAACGCCTTCTACGTGGACGCGGCGGAATACCCAGGCCGCCGGGGCACGTACGCTGTGGCCGTGATTGCAGCGACCTCCGGGAAGCTGTGCTCGGCGGGCAGCGTCAGGGCCCGGGACTCAACGCAAGCGGAGGAGCTGGCGATCGCGCTGGCCCTAGTGGACCCACGGTGCGCGACAGTGATCAGTGACTCGCGAAACGCGATACTGAGCTACGCTCGGAACTCGGTGTCGGAGTGCGCGAACAGGGTGTGCGGGGCCCTGCCCCGACGAACGCTACCGGTGGTCCTCAAGTGGTTCCCGGCACACGTGGGACCGGTGGGGACCGGGACCAACCGCAACGAGGAGGCGGACCGAGCGGCGCGCGTGCTAACGAGACACGATGGCGCCGCCGTCGCTGGTGCGGCCGCTGCCGCGGCTGCTGCTGCTGCGCCCGCGGAGGGTGCGGCGGCGGCTCGGGCGGCGGCTGCGGCCGAGGCGAGTCTGCCTCCTCCTCCTACTCCATCGAACGCGGAAGACTACTACAGGGAAGAAGAGGAGGCAACCCCGGTCAGCTCCTACAAGGATGTGCTTGCGTGGTACAGAGAGACTAGGCGCGCCTTCCCGCCGCCACACCGTAAACTCACCAGGAGGGAAGGGGTGCTCGTGCGACAGCTCCAAACGCGGGCGATATGGACGCCCGTGGTCGCCAAGCACGTGTGCCCCGAACTATACCCAACGGACGAGTGTGCGCTGTGCGGGAGCGCTCGTGCGACCATGCAGCACATGCTGTGGGGTTGCCTCAATCAACCACCGACAACAACAACAGAGGAGGACGATGATCCGCTCCCACCGAGCGTGAGGGACGCGGTCACCAGCGTCAACTACGAACTCCAAAAGATGGCTGCCGAGCTCGCGCTCGCGGCCATCGAACGCCAGCGGCCGAAAGTGCGACTTTCCACCACCCCTTGCACGGGGTCCGGCGAGTAGCGCCAGTAGGTAACCCACCGGGTTTACGCAGGCCTGAATAAATGTTGTTTCTCTCTCTCTCTCTCTCACAATCCATTTCAAATGCTCCACTCAGTCTGAAATTTCAAGTTTCTGCCTCACACTTAGCTGAGATTTGAATAAATGTTACGAGACAAGATAGAACCAGAGCTGAACCCCACTACAATGAACTCCTCTTGAACGAAATCTCCGCTAAATCGAAATATTTCCAATTCCCTGTCAGTCGCCCATAAGAGGCAATGTACAAAAGATATCTGTATAGGACAACTTTCTCTGGATTATTTTGTTTCAACAATATTTTTGTGAAAGAAAAAATGGTTTTTGCATATTGAGTAACAAAAACTCTCAATACTGTATGTTTGTGACACCGTGGATGTACACAGAGTCATGGAGTCATTACCGTCACTTTCTTACCCATAAAACACCACAGCACTTGGTGTCGTTGCCACTGCTACGAAGGAATCCATTGCTTAGAGGTAATGTAGCTACAATCAACTTGTAAAACAAATTACTTCCTGTTGAGCCACAGCCAAGCCATATCGAGATTAAACTGCACCTCAACCAACTCCTTGTTAGAGAGCTGCTGGTTCTCAGTGCCCTAGCGCAGCATGCTTTTTAGTGATTAGCAACAGCTTGATGTGGACCAGTTGGTACGACATGGTTTCGTTTGTCTTGTTCGTTTTCTTCTAGTGTCCGCGTTTTTTCTTGCACCTTAAACCTTTGATCTTTGTAGCGATGTTTTTTTTTATGAGTTCGTGAAAATAATCTGGCTTGTAAGCACAGCGCTGTCAAGATAAAAGTGGAAGCTAACTTTATGAAATTTCAACAATCCTTCATATGG
Source organism: Haemaphysalis longicornis (assembly GCF_048455015.1). Classification (NCBI taxonomy): domain Eukaryota; kingdom Metazoa; phylum Arthropoda; class Arachnida; order Ixodida; family Ixodidae; genus Haemaphysalis; species Haemaphysalis longicornis. The sequence goes on from NW_027526460.1 coordinate 47,441,407, forward strand.
ACCGTGATAAAGACACGGTAGTTTCGAAACTGATAACTGACTACAACCATTTAGCAGTGCCATGGAACAGGTGTCGATTACTTAATGGCACTTTTTCAAACGGAAGACCAGCAGCATGCAAAAAGCGGTTACCGTAATTACTCGATTATGACACGCGTCTTCTCAAATGTGCACAGCGTCAAAGAATGCTCAGCCCAGAGCAACACAAACACCGAAATAAAAAATGCTTCCAATGTTTATCTTTGCCCATGGATTTATCTTTGCAAGGTTTATCTTTGTGCGTGCGTCTGTGTTATCAGCAAGACACAAAGGTCACATGCAGCGTGACCGAGGGGCTCTGTGGGGCTAGTTCACCCTACCAGGGCTGTCCGAATGCTTTTTGCACCTGTGTAAACAAATAAAACTTACTGAAAGCAAGCTTTTCCCAAGCCTTTATTTAGCGACACTATTTTGCCCCGATGAAGAAGATTGAATTCTTGTACTCTAGTACGTGTTTTTAACATAGCTTTTCTGTCCACCACCCCATTTCCTGTCTTTTTCCCAACAACGAAGTTTTCCCTACAAAAAAAATTTTCAACCTCACAAAACAGGAGAGTAAATGTTTGCCGAGAAAACAGGACGTATACAACCAGAAAAGAACTACACGAAATTTCTCATTCCATGCTTTTCCCGCAATGACTTCAGTGTTGCTGCATTCACCTGTTTTTTTTTTTTTTCAAAACTCTTAGTTTCACGAAATCAAACAAATGAAAAATAAACGTATCCGGTAACACGTTTTTTTCTTCTCCACATGCTTTTAGAGGCACAGGCTGCGGCTTGTGAACGTTACCAAGCAGACTACTTGCTTAAACATCATAGGTAGTCACCATTGCTAATTTTCATTCTGGATGTGTGTTTCATGAAAGTGTACAAGCACAGAAAAAAAAAAAGGGGGGTCAGCGAACGTGACCACGCAAGCTTCTGTCGCTTGTCAAAAAACAGTGATCGAACTACAGAAAACTAGGCTACCAAACCAGCAGCTGGTTTACCGTTCCCAGCACGCTAACCCGCCAGTTGCCACCACCAAACAACTACATCCTGCACGATTTGTGATATTTTCCATCACGCCACTAAAAAATTAAAGGAACAGAAGGGAAACTGGAGAGGCAAATTATTTGATCCGATACAAACAGAGCAAAAGCTGAAGGAACTAAGAAAGGTATGGCCTTTCAATTCATACAAATTTAAAAGTTGTTGAGCCACACAATGCTGCCACAGGTGCTCTTGTTTCACAGAACTGCATAAAAACAAGACAATAGGCCCCTTTTATTTGTCATTGTGGATTGCTCAGAACTACTTTACGGCAGCTCCGTATTTTAGTTGCCCATAGATTTTTCAATTAAGGGCGCAGTTTTGGGCTGCCCATGAACTGCTCTGGACAGGCAAATAAGGCACCAACTATATAAATGCTTCGCAACTAGCTTAAATACAAACTTGTTAACTCTTTTAAAATCGACTGCCACACCGCTCAGTGGTGCCACAGCACACGTCTTCAAGCTGTTCGTCAATTACAGACGGTTGTCGGGAACAAAAAAAAATTCAATTGCATGGGTTCCGGCGATGTGACAGCGTGCCGGACTCTCCCAAAACGGAGCAGAGAAAACACAAGAGATACAAATTCTTACCGGGGGCCAAGCGGTGTCGTATATCAAGCTCGCCACTCCAGAGAGATGAGAAGGCGCGAAGGAATAAGACTTCCGGATAAGAGGCAGTACGCCAACGCTGCTACCGCTTTAGTAACGGACAGATGGGCCTCAAAGTGTCCATCGCGTCGGCACGAGAGATAGGGAGACGGCAAGCAAGTGTCGAAGTCCACCTTCACAAAAAGAATGCTGCGTCTTTGTGAACAAAAGAACACCTGTGGCCAAGATCAGAGCTGTCCAGAACCGAGTCGTACTGCGACAGCGGTTCGTCCACCTCGGCGCCTCAGTTTATCAGTTGCTGTTTCTCCACTATCGCAACTAGAGCTCTGCCTAGACGGCTGAAATTATGCCCCAGGCCACTACTTATAAACAGCACATCAGAGAAATCAATCAAGCTGCCTACAATGGCCAGAAGCTAACTGTTTGGAACCGGTAGTGCAGTCGAAGCGTTGCGGCGGTCAGAGCTATGCAGGTGTATCGTGTTTCAGGGCAATCAAAAACAGGATTGATCGCCCCTTTACGTTCAGTCCATTTTCAGCAAAGCTCGATGCACCTAGAACCGCTTTCTGGCGCATGGAGAATGATGATCTCTCAAAACATATATACTTTGCGCCGGCGATCGACTGACCTTATTGCTAGCAGTGCGCCCCAATGGAGCGTAGAGGAAATGATGGTCCGACTGAAGTTATTATGCAAGCTGGCCGCATTAACATAAATATTCAAGGAGCGAAACGTTGCACATTACCGTGAGGAAACGCAGGCAGGCTGGCTCGGCAACGTAGCTCAGTTTGCTGCTTCGTTTCGTTCGTCGAAAGGGAAAATCCGACACCCAGTTCGTTCTCGGAAATCGGGACACCTACTAGCGGTACAATTTGTAGACTTCGACTTCATCACTTAAACGCAGAAAACGGAGCATGTTGACACGAAGGAATTGGCCAACGCGCTAACAGTACTGAAACGTAACATTTGATCTCAATGCAACCAGAGAAGCCCACACAAACGACACAAATTTGCCGGCACACAATCTCGGTCGAATCTACCACGCGTCGCCATAAGAATAGAAAGGCCTTGAATTGTGCTGTTTGCTGCAAAAAAACAGCGTAAATGTTGGAAATATTTTGTTTATTGCTTGCAAATAATAATGTAAATAAATAAAATGTATTAATAACAGCACGTAAAGTTGGCTAATTGCTTCAAATATATTTTAACACATTCACCGCCACGTGGGCCTGTGGCGCAACGGATAACGCGTCTGACTACGGATCAGAAGATTCCAGGTTCGAATCCTGGCAGGCTCGGTTCTTATTTTTGTGTGCGACTTTTTTTTTTTTATATTCTGGTTGGACCCATAGAGGCACACCCATCTCACAGGCCACAATACTTTTCACAAGAAAAACTACCCAAGATGAACGAAAACTGTTTTATGCTGGAAGTAACAATTATTGCCTACAAACAACTGCATGGGTGTGATGGGCGGACGTCCATCACGCCCGCGTGCTGCTGCTCGACGCAACTAATCTTCGGCCAAAGTGAAATCCAGTTACAGTAACAATCGCCATCTACTAAAACAACATGTAAATTCTACATAAACATATCTCCCGTGAGGAAACTCGCAATCCGGCCAGTTATTTTGTTCTTTTTTTAAGATTTTAAGATACATAATTTTAATATTTAGGATTTTCAGGCACGGCAGTAGGATGAACTTGTAGAAAACACGGATGGGACGGCCAGAAATTAAAGCTATGTTGCCCTATTGAAAACATGAGGAAGCGAGGGAAAAGAAAAGGTATAGTACGTAAAGGAAGTCAGCAGCAGGGGCGAGTGAAGACTATATATGGCCCAGCTAAAAAGAAGCTTTTGTCTATTCCCCTCGACTAGTTAGCCTCTCAGCGCAAACACATCTAAGACTGGCGCAAGTGTGGCACGTTGTGTCGTATTGTCTCATACTGATATAGTGGCACACGTGTTTCACCACAACAGGGGCAGCTAAAACCTGATGCCAGGATCAAGGTAACAGAGCCGGCTGTCATGTTCACCTGGATAGATACCTGGGGGAAAAGCGGAATGCAAGTAGTGACGTCTATCACAAATGGGGAGCACATCGAAACAGACTCATTCAAGGCCTGTTTTTATCTCCACTTTAGCAAGCGAATTCGTTGCTAGTCAAGCCACAGTAGCTCGTCCAGGCTGTCTGAACTGTAACAAGGTTAACATGACAATCGCCACCATATTGTTGTACATGACAGGGGTATGTTGTAACCAAGCATCGCATGCGACACAACATGGAGCATAACCTGGCACACAGTTCTAAGATACAACTGCTGTAAAGTAACATGGTCCTCTTGCTGCCTCATAATACTTGCAAATCTATCAAGCACAAAGGCATCTTAACAGCACTGGATTGATCCAGAAATTGGCAAACCTAGGAAGCGAAAACTAGAAAGACAAGAAAAGGCTACCATTATTGTGGAGTTGGAAAACGAATCCAGTATTAAAATCGACAATATTCCTGGGTCGGAATACATCTGGGCTGATTGCCCACATGTATTCCGACCCAGGAATATTGTCGACCCAGTCCGACCTAGGAACTACACCTAGGTCAGAAAAAATTTGACACTTCAGAGGCAAGCGTCCAAACCTGCCCCCGTCATACAAGCAAGGACGAGACAGGTTTCCAACAGTGTTGCTTTAATTACAGGTGCAAATCATAAATTAGATCGGTGAATGATGAGGGGAAGGAGAGGAAAGCGGTCAGGTGTCTTCAGGAACCCCATCGTCAAGGCCATCATCCACAACGTGGGACTTCTCACTGTCGATGTCCGACACTGATCCCAGCATCTCGGGGCTTCCTGCTAGCATGGGATCTGCAGGGGGAGGAGGAAAAATGACAAGAAGGGGGGAAGGGCAAGTTCTACAATTCAGTACATCCAGGCGATCAGTCTGCTGATATGCGATAGACAAATCCTCGGAAAACTGACTGCTGTTCTCACCTGACAATATGACACTCTCTGCTCTGTGCTCGCCCATCTGACTAGAGACAAGGGATGAGTCGTCAACTTCATCAATCGCAGAGTTGTCGTGAATCTCCTGCAAGAAGCAGTCAAATATCAAAAACGGCATGGGTAAGCTGCTTTGCACATTCTTTCCTGAAATGGCATAGCTACCGAAGCCGCCTTGCATGCGGACTGCATCTGGCACAAATTCCTCAAGTAGTTGTACTCAAAGGGACTATGATGGCAAATTGAAAATACAACTTTGTTCAATTTGAGAGAACTAGCCTTTGGTAACTCGGCCAGCTTCATTCCAGCCACAAAAGACATCATTGTACCGAAAAAATGCAAAAAACTATTGACAAACTCAAATTTCATGCTACATTGATGTTGCGTGGGTAGGAGTGACATTACCATGGTCCAGCGCTAAAAAAAACACAGATACATGGGTATTAACTGCTTGTTGGAATTCAAGTGATACGTTCAAATAACACTAGAGGCCCCACTATAATCGTCCAGCCATGTTTCTTGGCGGTGGCTTTGGTCGGCAGCCAGCAATCGCACAAACGAGATTCTGTGATTTCATAGCGAAATCACTCGAAAGCAGCTGGGGAGTCTGTTTTCCCGAATGCTAGGGGTGTGGGAATACTCGAATATTCGAATACAAATCGAATAGTACCTCTGCAAATAAACATATTCGCAAATCGAATATGTACTATTCGATGTTTCAGATAAGTCGAATGGAGTTTCCAAACGTTCCCTGGCTTTGCGAAAGTAAGAGACGTCAGCGCACGCTAAAGCACTGCTGCTACACCGTCTGCTCGGCAAGTTTCATCCAAATCGCGCTTTTGACAAGCGCACCTTGCAGAGGCTATAAATTTCCTCCCTCTGCATGGAGTAATCTGCGATTGCATCTCATCAGATCTTTTTTTCAAGCCGTCATCATCGACTCTGGCCGCCATTATCAATTCTGCGACCGGATGTTTACATGTTAGGGCAGCTTCCGGTAAAGACCGCCACCGTTTTGACAGTAATCCATTAATTTAAAATCAAAAGCGGTTCTGGTTGTTTTTAATGCAGCTGGTGTACTGCTTTTTAGATCACAGTGGCCAGTGCAGGCTTGTACACGGCGACTGTAGTGCGAGCTTTACTTCCACTACGTATTTTAACGCTGCCCATGTGCTTCCGAGGAAGTGCCTCATCGTGGTCCATGATTGTGGTTGTGCCGTGTTTTCCTGTCCTAGTATTCATGCCTGCAGTGCGCTCGCTTCTGAGTTATGAAGCACTGTATAGTCATTGTCTATGATTGCAGTACAGCAACTCCAGTGCCAGTCTTTTTTCCCAAGTGTGTATCATGCCCGCTCCATATTCCTGGAGTACCGCCGGTACGAGTCAAAAAGTGCGTTCTCTGGATTGAAAAAGAACGTCATTTCTCCCGAACGTGCGAAGTAACTTCTGCTTTTTCACAAACATTTATCAAAAATCGAGGCCAGTAAAAAAAAAAATTGATATTCGATATTCGATTCGAAAGTGACCATTCGGCAGTCGCACACCCCCACTTAATACAGTCAAACCTCGGTGATTCCAAGTCACATAATTCAAACCAATGGACAATTCGAACTGGTCCATTGGTCCCGGCAAAGTGATGTGTATTTGAATGGGGGAAAACTCTCCCTAATTCGAACCTGATACACGTGCCACGGTTAATTCGAACAATATTGCTTATCTGCACAGACTACTTTTTCATAAAATTGAAAGCTGAAGGCGAAAGTTCAATGCGACACTAGCCTCTGCAGCTTTCCAAATCTGTAACCGTGCGCTTGCTCCACGTACACTGAAGCAGCTGTCATAAACCACGCGACCTTTGCACTATGGATCGTAGTCCGGAAGTGCGTGCCTGCTTCTTCGGGTTCGCATCTCAAACTGGCCATTGTGTGTGCTGTACTTTCGCAGCACGTAATTATTGAAAGTGCATTTCGGAGGACGTGCAATACCGTCTATTTTATCGTGCATGCGTTTCTAATACTGGTTTCTAGTACCGACAATCAAAGGGACCCCCGCTGGTTCGAACTCCGGCTAATTTGAACAGATTTTCTATCCCCTCGGAATTCGAATTAACGAGGTTCTAGATTATTTCGTTGAAGTTTGCAATGAATGAATGAATGAATGAATGAATGTCTCCATTTATTGAAGGACGGCTCTTTGGCCTAATAGGGGGGAAAAAGGTGTAGGGGAGAAGACAGAAAGAGAAGAAGAGCATACACACATGTGTATGAGCTGCACACTCACAATCACATGCAGCGATCAATCCCTGCCTCGTGACCGAACGTCCAGAGGGAGAGCAGTGTGTCACAGGTAGAACTGAGATCACTGTTATCGGGACAAAGTGTTTTTTATAATAACCCAACGTATTTTGTCTTCATGGCCCCTTTAATGTAGCACCTAGGATACGTGTATCTTTGATACCGCATAGCCACGCTTACCAAGTAACTGCTCTCATAACACCATCAATAAACAGCAAACTAAAGCCAGGGCTGACGTGCTTGCAAGGAGGCAATGAAACGAACCTCAACTCGAAATTCCTCTCCGTCGATGCAGCACATCGCATAAGCGCTGTCGGAGGCATCCAGGGAGTCCTGCTCGACCGGTAAGGGCGATGGTGGTGGTGGAACCAGGCTGGCGTTGACCACCAGTTCGGTGGGCGGCGGTGGCGGCGGCGGAGGCTGACTGAGCTGCATCTGGACTAGCAGGTTCTCTTGGAGGGCTTCAGTCTGCACGGCAAAGTCAGCACTCCCTCAGTCAACTGGCTAGCAAAGGCCTTATTTTCATCATCACCACCAGTGCCAAGAGCAGCAGCCTACTGCTTACGCAAGGTGCACCGTAGTAAATGACTAAGGGTTCACTTAGGTATCATTCACAGAGCTTCTCAGGCAATTTTTCACCGAAAACGGTTCGACGGTGACAAGAAGCCGAGCTGTGCGTTCCCGTTACGTCAACGCGACGGGACCACGCCCCGCAGTAATCCAGCCAATCAGAAGCTTATTTTTGCATTACAGCAATTGTAGTCACCCTGTATCATAATATCCCGACATGTTTTTTTACTTTTCAGATTAAGCACGCTCAATTCTAGGGTAAACTGATCACTAGGCAAATGACCCTGTACTCTGACAGAGAGCTCCAATACGAACGCTACTCTGTTACGTCTCCGTCGCCGCTTTTTTGACGCGACGGTGCCGTGACGAAGAAGGTGACGGCTGTGTGAATGAGGCCTTAGACCACTTGAGGAATCTTTAATGCGCTCCCAGACCTCATTTACACGGGCATTTTGTTTTCCTGCCTCCGTCAGAAACACAGCCACTGCAATCGAGCATCGAATGTGCAGGAACCTCCTCCTCCACGAATCAAACGGGCAGGACAGGAAATCAAGTCTGCCGTGTCAAGCGGCTCATGTGAGACCACCACAAGCCCTCACCATCACTGGTAGCGTCTGAATGATGATCTGCCCCTGGGGCAGGGTGGCGATTGGAATGGCACTCTGGGCCCCGCCCGGAGCGGTCAACAGAATGGCCTGGGGGTGGGCCGGCTGGAAGTTTTGCGGGATCACCTCCAGGATTCCGTCTCCCGTCAGTGTGATGGGCCCCGGTAGTGTACCAGCCAAGGGAGGAGCCAGGCCTGCAAGTAGGGGTGGGGGGCATCACATCATGTTTATGAGCAAGTCATAATACCTCTCCCAAGGATCAACAGTGGGGTACAATAATGTAACATTTTGGGCTAGTTTATGACTAGAACCTGAAGATGGAACAGTGCACATATTTTGTACAGGGACAAAGCTGAGAAGCACACAACACAAGCGCTTGTGTTGTGTACATGTCAGCTTTGTCCCTGTACAAAAAATTAGCGCTGTTCAATCTTCCAAAATGGTGAAATGCCATTCAGAGAGATGAGAGATGGTATCACAAACCCTCACCTAAAGAGGAACAGGCGGTACATGAAGAGTGCTCATTGGTCATTATATTCTTTCTTACAGACTCCTCTGAAAGAGGAATTGCCCCCTCGAACGTACTTCTTGTGCACATTTACAACTTTCCGCATCATTCTGGGGATGATACAATAATAAAGAGTCCAAACACTGCCACTGGCTGCATTTTGCGAGAGTACAGCGGACAAAAGTGTGACGTGAAAGACTGAGCAGCCGGTCACAGGTCAAGAAAGCATCTCACTTCCATCACATCTCAGGTGGTAAAAATTACTCTGAAGCCCTCCACCACAATATGCCTCGATGCCTGTGCAGCGTTGGCGCGTTAAACTTCATAACCAATCAAATCAAATCCGTCTCATCTCAACACGATTGTCTTACATCTCTACACACCCTGCAAATGAGTCTGAAAAAGGCGCCCAACTTTCTGCGGGCACAAAGCACAAGACTAGGCTTTGAAGTGGTTTTAGCAAGCCATAAATACTACAGTCAAACACGGTTATATTGAACTTGCAAAAAAAAAACTATCAGTTCGATATAGGGGATAATTCGATATAAGAAAGTTAAGGAATTAACCGTCATAAAAACAGATGCCATTTATAAAAACATTTTATTGGTGAAATTGCCCTACTTTCCGCATGAAATAGTCCTGCATCTTTTGCTTGAACAACCTTTACTGCCTGAGACAGTATGCACATCTCCACACTGTTTAAAGAGTCGGGCAGCTGAGGTCTTAACCTATCATACTCGCAACGAAGCGCCGGACTAGTGCGAGTGCACCAATCAACTCGCCGACCAATCCAGCAGCGGCATCTGGAATTTCCAACAGCCTGCTTCACACTTCGGCAGTACCGGCGATGGCTCCGTTGCACTCCTCAGGATTTCTGAAGCCATCACTGGCACGCACAAGCAGCAGATTTGAAGCAATTTCAGGCGCTTTCTTCAGCAATATCTGCCCAGAACCTGCTTCGAGAAAGTAAACCTTGGGAATCTTGAGGCTCTTGGGAATCTCGCGCATCACAGGAATAATGGACTTCTCAATGCGTTCGACTCGACTTGCGATTGCCAGCTTCCCGGTGAAATGCAAAGTTTGGCCCCATCACGCTAGCTAGAGCCATCAAATAAGCATTTCTAGCGCTAGCCACCACAGCTAAACTTCGGGGGGGGGGAGCCCACAAAGTGCAAATGGCACAAACACAACGAATGAAAAAAAAAAAAAATTAAAAACATGGCGGACGGGCCAGGATCATTTTATGCATGGGGGTGCAACAGCTCGCCTTAGACAGCACGGGGGAAAGGGATAAGGGGGGGAAAGACTTGCCCACTGCTTATGAGCGGCTGGGCTAAATCACTTTTAGGGGTGTGCTGGTGGAATTTTTCCTCCACCTTGAGGAAAAAGTGCCAGCTTAGGGGGCACTTCTGCAGCATTTGCCATTCGATATAGCAGATGTTGCTGGTATTTTTGTTACATATAGGCATAATTTTTGCTTTATATTCTCACTGCAAACATACCGTGACCACAAATAATTCGATATAAAGGATAATTTGATGTAAACGGATTCGACTGTGAGTTATATTTTCAAGCATTCGTGCAGTACTGGATGGAAACTTGCTTTCAGATACAAACCCACAGGACATTATAAATGTTAAAAAAAAAATTCATTGCCCAACCGTTAAGCTTGCGCAATGCCAGGGCCACTTCATTCACGGGGAAAGTGCTACGGCTAGGTGCCCCACTGGATTGCACTAGCTTGAGCCTGGCTGTGTAGACTGCTGGTGACACATTAGCTTGTGTTCCCAGCCGTGTTCCCAAACAACCGTGTTCCCAAATTCTTGCATTCAGAGAGGCAGTGAGAACAACTAAGCCTGGGCGGTGTAATAGTGGAGCAAAAAACCGGCCATTTCCCGTCCACCTGCATAGGACCCCTGCAAACGGGAGCAGCCCACCTACCGATTGGGAGGGTGGTGATTGCTGGAGGGCCCAGCGTTGGCGCAGCCCTGATTATCCTGAGTGGCGTGGTGGGGGCGGCGACCAGCCTGGGTGGCTGCCGCGCGCACATGTCCATGCCACCAAGGAGGGCAACCTCGTCACTCAGCTGCATCTTCGGTCCATAGTTCTTGTACAAGTAGTCGCAGATCTCTGTTGGGGCAGTAGGGATTTTGTCAGAAAATACAAGCGTCTGCACGCACATCAAGACGACAATAGGTACAGTCCTTGTCAAAATTTTCTAGGACAATCCGGAAATGCGCATGAAGCAAACAATTCGATGTACAGGCTTACACCCCGAGCGAGGCTGAAACATTGTATGCCCGAAAGCTACAAAAAAAGCTTTTCTTTTTTACTGTCATAAAATAACTTTGTCACATTTAAAGGTTGTAGGAAGCACACTCAGTTGGTGCACTGATGCGGCTTCCTACATTTATTTAGGTTGCGTAGGCCCGGCCAGAACGAGCGGCTGCCCAGCTGCGGAGTCAACGTTCCATCTGTCTTGCGTGGAACTGCTGACACTGGCCAGGCACCGCTGATGACAACTGTGAAAGGATGCGAATCCTTTCACTCCTCCGTTAAGTTGTTGCATCCTCCACTAAGCAAAGTTAACCCCAAACTTGAATTGAAGATTACTTGTTCTTTTATGAACGCGGGAAAACGGAGGGAAGGCAAAAGGCAACCGGCCTTCCCTTCGTTTCACAGGGAGTTCATTTTGAAGTTTCAAATTCATTTTCGTTCCAAGTTCACAGGCTAAAGTGAGTAATTACCACAAAACAAAAGCGCACCTAATTAACGAGGGCAGAACGTCCGAGACCCTGTTTGTTCAATACATGCAGCAATGGAATGTTGCGGGCAGCGAGCAAGGGTCGCCAAAAGTGGGCGACTAAATTTATGCTCACCTCCAATAACCTCCAACCTTTCACGCAGATATTATTCTATTTGTTTGCGATAAGACACAAAAACCATTTTCTTTTGGTCATTTTTCATTTAGGTATTGTGGCGCAGCAGCCGACACCGGCAAACACAATTGTGCAAATGCCACAGGAGGCATTTGGCCACACAGAGAAATTCAAACAGATGGCGCATAGTGCCTGCGGCCTTATGGCTAGGCCAAAGCCAAGTTCCGTAGCCGCTCATAGCCTTGATGAAACCGAAACCATAAACGCTTTGATGAAACCGAAAACACGATGTTTCAGCCAAGTTTTCGGGCGCTGGGTATAATGGCGGTAGTATCTCGCGGCCCAATTCAGTCACTACAACGTAGGACGGCGCTGCTAAATGAGTATCTGATGAAGTGTTATCTAACAATTGCTGTGTGAAGTTTGCCCAGCATGACATTTATCGGCATTTATGGGCTAGCCTTGGTACGAAACAGGCACCAACCTGGGAATGAGAGTTGGCCAGCATTTGGCACGGTCCTTTTGAGACTCCACCATTTTCCCCGCAGCCATTGGGGTGACCGGACACTGGAAAAGAAGAAGAAAAGGGGGGGGGGAGAAAGCACAAAGAGACCATGTTAAACAAACAAAAATATAATATTATACTCAGGGACAATTTTCTGTGGCAGTGCAGTCAAGGCTACAGCACCGAACCACGCCGTTTTGTTTCACAGCTGGAAGTAGCTCAACAAAAATAATTTGCCGGGTGCAACCTAAGCTATCAAATATATACTATGCACATCTCATTTTTCAACCTTGGATTGATAATGCCACTAAATTATTGGTGACAATATGTGAAACAGAGAGCATTATTTTTTAGATTTTTGGATTAATATGGTTGCGGTGCTCGCCACTGGCGTCGCTTAGGTTCCCTTCAGAAAAAAAACATGGCATCCTCGTCAGCAACAGCTTAGCTCGCCACTTCGTTTGCCGCATAGAATTTTTAAGAAGCTCGAGAGCCAAATCTGTCAAAACAAACCAAGCAGGTTGTCTGCAACGTGTACGCCCAAGCGAGACTGACGCCACCGGGACTCTCCGTCGTTTTCGCATTCTGTTCGGTTAGCCAGCTTGCCAGCGTAAGCGAGAGTAGTGTCGCACGGCTCGAGGCGGAGGTTGTGAGTGGTAACCTGAAGTCCTTCCCCAAAGCATAAAAGGCTTTGTTTGGCGACCGGAAGACCACGTAAAGTTACTGGAGAGACAAGAGTGCAGTGATAGGATAGTTTCACTCTTGCTGCTCTTCCACAGAAAGTACATCAATAGCGAGTTTTAGCAGTCCGTCCGTTCCATCGTGTACGTTGTTACCGGGTTGACCGGGACCCGTCTGCGCCTGAGCGCACGGAAGGGTGAGGAGGCGCGGACATGGCGAAGGCAGGCCCGCGGAACTAATCCCCCTACCGCGACGAATGCCCAAGTGCCCAGACAGGTCCCGGTCAACCCGGTAACAACGTACATGACGGAACGGACGGACTGCTAAAACTTTCTAATACTTCATTCGCAACAGATGAAGTGCAGGGAAGGAGACATCAATATGCCTGCACGTTCGGTGATCGTGGTTCAGCGTACTCAACCACGGAGCTAACACGAAGAAATGAACTAGCAAATGCGTATCTGTAACGCCGAAACTGAAACCAAGTTGGCTCCCCCCCATTAGCTTTCTCTCTCCATTGCCACAGAAAGTTGTCCCCAAGTACAGACTGAAACATGTTATTTATTAGGAGCAAATATTTTCCCGATTCGATTGATTGATTATGGGGTTTAATGCGCCTAAACTACACAGGTTATGAGGTGTGCCATAGAGGAGGGCTCTGGATTAATTTTGACCACCTGGGGATCTTTAACGTGCACTGAAATCTCGAACACACGGGCGTTTTTGCTTTTCGCCTTCATCAGAAAAGCGGCCGCCGCGACCGGGCCAATTCAATTCAAAATGTACAATTTTTACTAACGCTTCAATAAATACAGTTTCGCTAACAAATACAATCCCCAATGCATAGCTGTGATATGTCCAAGAGCCCATGCCATGTGACGTCTGTGCTGTCCTAACCCACAGATATAGCAGTGCATCGATGCAGCCACAACAAGTGATAATGCAAAAGGCGCAACTTTAAAAATATGCCCACTGTTCTGGCTTCGCTTTCATTGCTAACAGCACAAAATAGGGGACAAGACGGAAGAACACATGAGCCCAACACTGGTCCCGTGTGTTCTTCTGTCTCGTCCCGTATTTTTGCGCTGTTAGAAATGAAGCCGAACCAACTGGCCCAGGCTTCCCTCTTGTTGCAGTTAAACTTCGTCTCACCCACATTGAGCTACTAAGAGATCAACAGGAACCCTGTAAGTCTTTTCTTTGTTTTGGTTTGCTGTATGGTTCTTCACAACTATTTATTCTGATTGTAGATATAAAATTTGTTTTTGTGTAAACTAACTATATATTCAGCTTTATTTGGATTTTTATACTTGATTTTTTGACAGCCTTCGTAAAAAAAAAAACTGCTGAAGGGATGCAGCTGAACAAGGTACCAGTGAACCGTGCACAAATCAAGGAGTGCAATAAGACTAACAGTATCATTCTATCTGGCCTGTAGCAGAAGTTTTGATCGTTTGAAGTTTGGGCTTGGAAGGTGGGAACCAGAAAAACCGGTTTTGCCTTCCAGGCCCAAACTTCAAACAGCCGTGACTTCTGCTACAGACCAGATAGAATGATACTGTTAGTTTTATTGCACTACTTGATTTGTGCACAGTTCTCTGGTACCTTGTTTAGCTGCATCCCTTCATCAGTTCTTTTTTTGCAAAGGCTGTCAGAAATCAAAATATAAAAATCCAAGTAACTTTGAATATAGTCATTTAGACAAATTTTATATCTACAATCAGAATGAAAAACTACCCACGTCCCATAATTTTTATCACCATAACTGTAAAAATAAAGCTTTTCTATCAAAGACCCATATGCCCCCCTTAAGGCTCACTTGCTCATTCGAACTACACACAGTAGTACACTTAGTCTACAGCCAGACATGCCGTAAAGTGCAGCAATCAAGTTCCCTACCTGCTCCAGTCCCTTGCAAACTCGGCCCAGTCAATCATGCTCTCCTCAGCAACCCCCAAGGCATAGACCCTGTCAAAGGTCAGAGCGAAAAAAAAAAAAAAAAAAAAGCCACATTTCCATCATCAGGAGTAAGAATGAGCGTGTGCCTGAAACAAAAATGATTGTCTGCGATTAAAGCACAAACTTCTTACTCTAACACAAAGAGCACGACTACCCAACAATGGCAACTAGCACGCCAAAATTTGCAAGCTCCAGGATCCCATTTCCGAAACGTGGAAAAAGAATGGCCAGGTAAGAATGGAACATCGTGAGCTGTAATTGCAGCCTTCACGGCGGAATGACACCTGAGCATTTGAGCTTTCCCTCCAGTATACGTGGTATTCATTGAAAAGTTTAGCTGTCAATTTCTTCGTTTGGCAACAATGAAATGGCCACGGACATGGCCGAAGCGCCACGAATATGGCGCGGCTTGTGCCACTGCGGCCGCACGCCGAAGAAAATATAACACCGGCATGACGTCTGCTCCGTTTCAATCCGATTCTCAACGGTGGTGTCAACACAGTTGTTATTAATCGCACTCACTTTGGAGTCGAGGCAATACTTTGCGTTCGGCGGGCTAGAGCTTGGAATGTCCAACATACATCATGTGCTTAGCACGGACAAGTACCGCCATCCCGCGGAGCCCGACGTAACCCGTGATGGCGCACTCACATGGTTGCCTGCATGCGTGCCTCGCTATTCAATACAGGCTATACACGAGTATGAAACTCTACGATTGGAGCGGCTGTTCCGCTCTAATACGCACGTGCTGATGAGGGTGAGGTCGTCCTGTCGGGACCAGTGCGTGCCCCGGGCCTCCTTCCAGTTGAGGTAGTTGAGCCACTTGGTGCGGCACTGCTTCTCCGAGCGGCTGCCCACCCGCTCGGCCACCGCCGTCCACGACAGGCCCCCGCTCACCATCTCACCCGGCAGCGCCCCGCTCAGCTCGTACACGGCCTCCGCCAGCCGGCGCTCTTCCGCCGAAAGCCACACCCCTGCAACGGGAAGGTGCGTTCCACCATGGCCAGCACCAGCACTACCACCGCTGCTGGCCACTGATGCCCACCCGATTCGACCTTGCCCACAATTCTCTTATTGCATCCTTTGACGGAACACTCTGCTTCCGATAAAGTTGTGCACTAGTCATTCCGCCAGTTTGGTGTTTTTCCAGTTGCTGGTACACAACATGCCAGTTATGCTTACTTTTTAGAAGTTCACTCGAGCCAGAATGTCTCCTACCCACGGTCATTCCCTAACCCACGTCAGTCATTTCTTATCCCTAGGCATTACACCAATCATCCTTCCTTCCTTCTTGAATGTGAACATCTTCGACAGAACTCTGTCTGGTTGGGTTAAACTTAAGAGGCAAATACACCAACCAAGGGCGTTTTATTCAAAGCGGTCCCAACGTTTCGGAGCCAACTCGGCTCCTTCATCAGGGGTGACTATGTACGACAAGAAGCAGCGGTTATACAGGTGTCTTCTTCTTTTTCTTTTTTCTTACTGTATTCTTTCCCTTGCGCGTCGGAGGCCGTGGGCGTAGATGGTGGGAAGGGCTCCGAGGGATCTGTTCAGGCCTTGCCGGTTCCCTTGTATGTGCCAAGACTCAAGCAGTAATCTTTGAGAGTAATTCGTTTCGGTGCCAATCACCTGCGCGCCGTCAAAGTTAATACGGTGGTCAGCTTTTTCGCAGTGCTCGGCCAATGCACTGCGCTGAGTGTCGGACTTGCGAACGTCGTTTTTGTGTTGGCGGAGGCGTTCCGGGAAGTTCATGGTCTCCCCAACATAACTAGCAGGGCATTGTGCGCAAGCAATTTTGTAGACGACCCCTTGTGATTTTTCTTTTAGCGGCCGCTCTTTAGGTCGAGGTATGAGCCGTCCAAGAGTTGACACTGGCTTGTGGGAGATGACAATGCCTTCCTTGCGAAGAATGCGGGATAACGTTTCACTCGTTCCTTTAACATAGGGGACGGAAATACGGGTGGGTCGGCGTGCGGAGGGGGTGGGGGGGCAGACGGCGGAGACAGGAGAGGGGTTGTTGACCGGCGGCGTCAGTGCAGAGGAATTTCCTTGGTTGCAGCCCGGCTGGGGGAGACGGCGTTTGACGCGTCGTATGAAGTTGCTCGTGTATCCATTTTTCTTCAGGTCGGCGATTACGGCTTTTTCTTCTTTCTTCCGGTCCTCTTCTGTTGAGCATATAGTTCTGGCTCTAAGTAAGAGAGCTGAGACCACAGAAGATTTGTGGGAATTTAGGTGGCAGGAATCAAATTGCAGGTAGCGGCCGGTGTGGGTGGGTTTCCTGTATACTGTGAAATTTAGTCCGTCTGGCTGTCTTTTTATCAAAACGTCGAGGAATGGTAAGGTGCTGTTCGTTTCTTTTTCCATGGTGAATTGGATGGCTGGTTCAATCGAATTTAGCTGTGACAGGAAGTTGTCTGCTGCTGTTTCTTTGATGACACAAAAGCAGTCGTCCACGTACCGGAGAATCACCTTGGGCTTTTCGGGGAAATTTTCCAGAGCGGTCCTTTCAATTTTTTCCATTACAAGGTTGGCTGTGGTCACGGAAATAGCTGCCCCCATCGCAGTTCCACTTACTTGCCTGAAATATTCCTGCTTGTAGCAGAAATATGTGCTTTGCAGGCAGAACTGTAGAAGCTGCGTTATCTCGCCGACGCTGAGGCAGGTCCTGGAGCTCAGGCTGTCGTCGCTCTCGAGAGCACTTGTGGCGGTCGCGACGGCCAGGGAAACAGGGACGCTGGTGAAAAGCGACACGACGTCAAAAGAGATGAGTCTGTCCCCAGGGTCGATCGGCACTTCGGAGACAAGTTCGACGAAGTGGCCGGCATTCTTGACGTGGGTGGGCGTTTTGCCGACGAGAGGGGAGAGAACCTGATGAAGGAAGTTGGACAGGGCTCGAAGTGGTGAAGTTGTGAAGTCCACAATAGGCCGGAGGGGCACATCGGGTTTATGAATTTTTGGTAGCCCATAAAAACCAGGCGCTGAGCCATTCCGGCAGATCACTCGCAGATATAGGCTTCGGAAATCGGGGTACTTCTTGAAAATGTTGGCCAGGAGTTTGTTAAGCTCCCTTTGAACTTGGGGGGTTGGGTCCTTTTTCAGTTTTTCGTACGTTGAGCACTCGAAGAGGTCTTGAACTTTGCTTTCGTAGGCTTGGCGGTCAAGCACGACGGTACAATTTCCCTTGTCGGCAGGGAGGATGACTACATTATCATCATCTCGTAGGTTACGGATGGCTGCGGCTTCATCTGCGTTTAATTTATGTTGGTGCTGTCGGGGAATGCTCCCGAGAACGCCAATCACCTTCAATCTGACTTCCTCTCGGACGCCTGCCTCAAGACGCATAACCCCACTTTCGATGGCAGTCACCATTTTTTTCCAGAGGGGGCCGGGTAGTCGTAACGTTAAAGCCATGACCTTTGGCCAAAACTTCCGTCTCGGAATGAGAGAGTTGTCTGGATGACAAATTAACAACAAAGCTGGCACGGTCAGCGGGTGTGGCCTCTTTTTTCTTCAGTGCCGAAAGCTTGCTTTCTTGGGATGCCTGATGTTTTTCTGATGCAGACGAAGCGATACTTTTTGCAAAAGAATCCAGTGAATCAAACTTGCCTGGTATGCGATGCTCCAGTTGCCAGCGGAGGAAGAAAAGGTCCAATTCCTTTCTCCTTAGGGTCGCTTGGCACTCGTGGACTCGAGCACGCACTAAACGCCGTTCAGCTTGCGCTATGATGTTGTTTCCTTCAGGAGTGTGGACCAGGTGCTTGAGCTGGAGGCTGCGAGGCACGACGTCCAAGTCCCGGCAGGTCTTCGTAAAAGCGAGGTGGTTCTTGAAGGATGAGATGCTTCTGGTGACGTTTACGTAACGTTTTGCCAGCGCTGCTGCCTCTTTGCCGAAGTCGAGGCGTAAAGACTTGAATGTGAACATCTTCGACAGAACTCTGTCTGGTTGAGTTAAACTTAAGAGGCAAATACACCAACCAAGGGCGTTTTATTCAAAGCGGTCCCAACGTTTCGGAGCCAACTCGGCTCCTTCATCAGGGGTGACTATGTACGACAAGAAGCAGCGGTTATATAGGTGTCTTCTTCTTTTTCTTTTTTCTTACTGTATTCTTTCCCTTCTTCCTTCTGTAGCTCACTGAGGTGACCCAGTTTTCTTTTGAAATGCTCAGTAAAATGTAGGGTTGCCACCTGCCCGGCTTTTGACCAGCTCGACCGGGTTTTTAGACAGCGGGCCAGTTGCCGGTCCGTACCTTAAACCGGCCGTTATTGGCCAGTTTTTTGCTATCGTGATGCGATTATCGTTTTTTTTTTTTGCATTTTATAAGCGACAATGCAGCAACTATGATGATAAACACATTGAAAGGTAGCACGTTTCATACATTTTAACGTTCCTTTGGTGGATTTAGATTCAAAAAAGAGCTTTAATGGACGAAGTATGTGCGGTTACTTTTAAGTGCAGCTCATTCAAAGCAATAATCAATATCTGTCACTTTGAGTACAAATGTTATGTTGATTTCTCTCCCGAAAACCCCACAATAAATGGCATTGCATGTAAAAAAACATGGTGTCTTTTTTCAACACAAATCACAGGTTTAATCCCCCCCACCCCCAAAGGCCTTTTTTTTGGGGGGGGGGGGGGGAGGGGAGGGGGGGAGATGGCAACCCTAGTAAAATGCCAAGGATGCACTGGATGTATATCATGTATATTATCCATCTTACTGACACAGGTACTGTAGATGTTTGCATTACTGTTAAATGTTTGCTGTATTATTGCAAACATTTATTCGACAACTCCCACTGGCCTTTACAGACAAAATCCACAGATGTGTGCCTTGTTGCTTGGAATGTGGTAAAATATTGGTTTGCTTTCACACACCCACTTTTCCTTTACCGCACGACACCTGCTGCGGCTCTGCAGTCCACAACTGCCAGCACCTTTTTGTTGTTGTTGTTGTTGTTGTTCCCACATTTACTCCGAGTAAGCTCATGTAAATCGGGGCAGCAAAACTTTGTGCACTACTGTTATGCCATCGCCGACCTTTCCAAATGTGGAATGCCTTACCTTGCCGGCAATTCTCTTTCATCAGCCGGCAGCGATCCTTTATGGACGCCGCACTCCGGCCAAGGGCGTTGCCAATGACCCGCCAGTCATTCCCATGGGCGGCTCGAAGCCTGCAGGGCAAGAGGCGACCACACTCGCTGCACACCGATTTCTTCCACGGCACTTGCTAAAAAGGAGAGCAGCCAAGGTGGCCACAGCAGAGGCGCACTTTGTCCTGTTTGAGCCAGTTAAGATCCACTTGTGTGTTGTTCATTTGTTTATTACTTGTCTATTATTATTATTATTACAGTGCAGACCATTTATAACGTAACCGCTTACAGTGCGGGACCGGATATTACGCGGGTTTCTGTGACCACCGCTTTGCCTCCCATAGAACTCAACACATAAGCATACCGCTTAAAACGCGGTTGCCCGAAGGTACACCGATTGACCACCATGGCTGGGGCATCGTTTTAGGGTTGCGAGAAAGGAGAAAAAAAAAAAAAACAAAAAAAAACAGAAGGAATCAATCATCTGACACAGTGTGCTTCCTGCTCTCCTCTAACTTCGCCACACAAAATTAAAAAAGTAGGCACCCTTTAGTTCACGGCTCCGTTTGCACCCACGTGATATGCACAACTGCCCTTGCTTGGCGCCCCTCGGAAAATAGCGAGCCCCCTTCTGTACCCCCTTGTCGCGCGATAAGCCGTTTCTATTAGAATGTTGTGCAGATAAGCTACCGCACTAGCTCTTTTCGAACATTTGGAGATAGCGAGCCCAGAGGCGGGGAGTTCCCGCTACATGTACGTTGTGTTGACAAGCAACTGTGTTCGGCAGAATGAGCGCAAAATGCAGTGGAAAAAAAAAAAAAAAAAAAAAATACTGCTTGCCTTCTTATCACGTTTTCCCGTGGCATCCGTTCATAGATGGCAAGAAACGCAGCCACGCTCCTTCCAAACACAAACACAAAGGAAGTTGAAGCCATGTGCGCACCGTTTTTAAGACCCTGCAGCAGCGGCTGATGTGAAAAAAAAAAAAAAAAAAAAAGACCGTGCCTCCGTTTTTAAGGGTCATGCGTTTGAGTGATGATAAACAAAGAATTACTTAAGAAGTAGGTTGCGATGTGATTGGATTGGCGTATGTTTGTTTATACTGCGGTACTGCTTATAGAGCGGATCTTGCGCGACATACGTTATAAGCAGTCTACACTGTATTTGAGGATGAAGAAGCGGCCACGTACACCTTGAGCTGGTCCAGTTCCTCAGAGGTGTACTTGCCGATGTGGTTCTTGTTGTCGTACATGCGGATGACGCGCCGGTACACGGAGAACAGCGGCCGGTTGAGGCCCTTGGCCACCGTGCGGTAGAAGTCCTTGCGCTCCTCCTTGCTCATCGAGAAGATCACCGTCGCCGGGTTGCTGATGTTTCGCTCCTGCTCCACACACATATGGTGGCGTCAGCCAAGACAGTACACGCCATCAACAAGTGATAGAGCTACGATAGCATCATCAAAAAGATGCTCCTTGAAAGATTCGCCTTTCATCCATCTCTCACTTCACCCATAATCATCATCATCAATACTGTCACAGGAAGTAGGCTTCCCAGCAGTGCATTGTGGGGCAACGTCGTCATCACTGACGCATAGAAAGCTGCACTATGAATTCCAACCACCGCAACCAAATTATTGAATCTATGATCTTGCGCTCAGTAATACAGTGCCTCTGCCATTGATCCCCAATGGCAGTTCAGAAACTATAAAGCCACAACTATACAACCTATACATATTTTCAACAAGTTCAATAACAATGTCCATTGAAGTTTTCTTGTTCTCAGAAATCAGCCATCTTAAATTAATCGGCCTCACTGTTTAGCCTTCAGTGATAATATAGAGCATTCCACAGCGCAAGCTGCCCATGCCACCGGTAGAATTAGAGAAAGATGCTGGCTCCAGATTATGATAATGCAGCATGCCATACCTCACAATACTTCTGGATGTTGGCTTCCAGTATATCAGTCTCTTCCTTGGAGAACATGCCTTGCTTCCAGGAGTGCCCTGGAAGATTGAAATGTACAGTTAAAAGTTGCTCAGACGGACATTCTTTCCGACTGGCACAACCTATTTTTTGGAAAAGAAGGCCGTGCGCTGTACCTTTGCTCTGCAAGGTGGTTTTGTCTTCCTTGGTGGTGAACCAGTTCTGGTTGACATCAGTCTCCGCACCAGCTGTTGTGGGCGCAACGAGGGTCTGGAACCAAAAGACTGTCTTTCAGTCACGCACGAAGTTTCCCCCCAAACAAAAGCAAGCCTCTCCTGCAAGTGCTCTGAGCGTAGAGTTTGCAGCGAGCTTAGGCCAAGAAATTGTTGCCGGGTGAGAACCAGCAGGAAAGACGTCCAGACCTCTCCGACTAACCCCTGCGAGTGACTGTGACTTCTTGCGGAAAGCTACTTGAAAGGCAGTTCACCTGAATGCCAGTGCACTTGACTGTATGAACTTCCACATCATCTGCCCAACAACAATGATCACCGAGCATCAACACTCAGTTATGCCTTGTGAAAACACCTCACTACGAACCCTGAAGAGTAGCTTGTGCAACTAAGATGTTCAGTTTCACCTTCCAAGTCCACCTTACAAGTCCACGAAGCAGCAAATCTGCTTTTCTCCAAATGAGTGGACACAGGCATGCCTGATGGTTGTGGAACGGCGTAGATGGCTTCACATTGGCAAAGACTGCCTCATTTACTAAAGTAGTCGTGTAATTATAACGAGTCTGGACGACTCCTGACCAAGATACATTGTAAGTGAAAGCTTGGGTGCCCCACCTGAGGGTAGTGTATTTTAAAGTAAAAGCTTTCGTAGTGGAACCGATGGAATCCTGTCAATAAGCTAACACATTCCCCCATAGAACAGTCAGTCGACCGAAAAACTCTGATGAGATCTCAGGAAACACACTGCGTGCGTGAAACTGGGCTTCCACTGTGTCAAAACGGCTACTTGAAAATGGTGAAAAAGGAACGGTTCTAGATAAAACAATGCACACATCGATCATGAAGAAAGAGCACAACAGTATATATCTTTATCTCATAAGCATACATTTAGATCGATCTTAGATGCGTTTACTTAGTGCACGAAAAACCATAGCATGGTTTCGTTCTTCGCTTGTGATTTGAGTTTTTGGGGGGTTTAAAGATCGATTGGACGCACTTTCAACAAAGGTTCTGACGCACTGTCGAGGCAGTTTCGATGTCGTGCTTGTCTCAACTTTCTTTAGAAAGGGATGGCAAAGTTTTGTTTGCTTTCCCCCCTTTTCTTTTTCATTAGAGCAAGCTTACGATCAACTTGAAATGGTGTTGCAAGAGCTCCCAAACAAAAACGCTTATGCAGTTTTCCTTTGTCTCTTTTTTTTGGACAAGTAACACACAACTGCATTGAGCACTAAAAATGTCATAACCAGTCCATTCTTCTATACATAGTAGCTCAATGTAGCTATGGTGTAACCATTTGCACAAGCTTTACTGTAAAAGGCACAGAGATAGACAAAGGTGACTGCTTGAGAAAATACAGTCAACCGTAATCATAACAAAGTCACCGGGGCAGAGCAGTAATCTTCTACAAGTGGCATTTCATCACTAGTCGTGCAGATTTAAACACGCGTAAATTAGGCTGGGACCCAGAATATGTTAGAATAAACCAACAATCTGAATAAAACAATTTTCTATAAACTACAGGTCTGTGTACTGCCTAGGCATCTCGAATGCCCCTTACACCCGCTTCTCTTGTGTGAAGATCACTATGCCAAACCTTTACGTATTAAATTATATCACTAATTAGGTCAGGCACCGTGTCAAGAATGTGGAATACAGTTACCCCTTAGTCATTTCATTTCTAATCAAACACAGGAAGTTTTGAGGTTGCCCTACAGTGAGAGACCTATGGAGGACTTGCTCTGGTTGGAATAGCACCGACGGTTGCGTTCTTCACGAATGGGACAAAACCGCGATGACTCCAGATGTATTGATCCTTTTATTCTTTTCCTGACAACAACCACGATTCAAAACAGATAATACTCGAAATTTGCGAAGAAGTGGCCCCGGCAATGTCAGCCTGCTCTAGATCACACTGCCTCGGCCCTGAAGACAACAAGACTGGAATCTATTCCCGTCAACCCATCTCTCATTCATAGCACCGTTCTCTCTGCCAGGTTCTGCTGCGCTTCGGGGCACTCACCTCGTCAAACTTGACAAACGGACTCACAGGTTCCAGGGGAAGATTACTGTTTTCCCCTGCAATGATATTTACAAACATGGAGAGGAAACTTAGATTCATTCTGTTTCCTTGCATCAGGGTAGGTGTCACTCGACCATTAGGAAGAACACTACTACGGCTGAAATTTGTCATTTACTTATGAATTACTGGTCCCGGTGTACATGAGTATTCGGAAATTGAAGGCAAGTAACCTTCAAGTAAAAGACAACACAAGACTAATTGATAAGAAATTTAGGATTCTGCTTTTGTGTCCTCTGAAGCTGGCCTGAAACTACACTAGCATTTCAGGTCACTTAACGCATCCGTCTAACTTTGATACATCCGGGTGCGACCATACGGCTATGCTGGCACGAAAAGGACAAGCCAGCGGAGAGAAGAAATGCAGGAGCGGGCACAGACAAAGAAACAATACAGGAAGGGATAGTTGCTTCCTACAGCGGCCAGGTCAAGCTAGCGTCATCTGCTGTGGGAAAAGAAACAAACGGCCGCTGCAATCAGTGTACCGCTGCGCAGCCCCGGAATGAATTGTGGCCGCTATCAATTCTTCCATCAGGCGGTGCTCTCATCTCCTTCGCCGCTGCAAAGCTTCGCAGTCCGCATTGTTTTTCATTGTGGCATTATCAGGTTGCTGTCCTTCACCTACCACAATGGTTGTTTCATCTCCTACATATATTCTTGCTCTGTAAGGAGTGGCCACCCCTCACCCTGAGCTGACAGTAGCAGCGTCGGTTCGTGCTGGAAGGGATGCTTCTCGCCACAGGGAGCCAGGAAGTACGAGGGAGCCACCTCTGGGTTGCTGCTGCTGCTGCTAGCAGAGTCCAGGCTCTCGATGCCCGAAAGCGAATCACCTGGTGGGCAAGAGAGGGCCACAGTCAGTAGCTTATGACCCTCACCTCCGCACCCCCTCAGAACCACATTCTACCTCCTCATCTACCTGGCATGCAAAAAAAAAAAAAAAAAAAAACAGGTCAGAGCGCTCACTCCTGCACCTATGGCATCAGTTGAATCAGAGGTTACGGTTTCCAAACGTTAATTCATCTGAACATAGGAGAATAAAATAGAACAAGTTCAAATTAGGACATTAGGCACTGAAGTTACACCTTGCCTATAAGATGGGCCAGAGTGAAGTGATAACAGTTAATTGAAGCAACCCGGAGTATTTTATACCTGTGTACTAATTTCAATTCTTTGCCTTTACTTGAAAAACAGCTGCCCCGGGTTTATAAGACAGGGCACTCTGCACAGTACGCTCTGAAACGTTAAACCTCCCAAACAACAAATGCGGTCTGGTGGTGCAAACGTTTCTGGCCAGAAGAACTATGTTTGAGCGGAAAGAGAGAGAAATATTTAAATAAGCATGAAACTAGCATTTCTGAGCTTCCTGTTGTGCCTCTTCAGTCCCTACGCTTCAATTTTCTTTGCTGCCACTGTGGCTACAGCCCACAGCGGAGCATTTAGCTCAGCTCAGTCCCAAGCTTTAAGAAAGGCATCAGCTGCTGTCAAACAAAACACACTCACTGCAGTTGTCAGCCACTACCACCACCTCTTCTTCGATGCTGTTATCAGTGAGGTAGGCACAGCCGTCCATGACAAGCGAGCCATGACACGGTGACACGGCCCCGGCAGAAATCTCCTCGTCCAGGCCATCCAGCGAGTCGGCTTGCACCCCCACCGTTGCCACACATCTCAGGTCCATGCCCTAAAACACAATGCGAGTCATTTTTTGCCTTTGTGTTTTTTGGTGGTGCCCGAACACTTTTACCGGCACAATGTTTCAATACCGCAGTACTTCAGCATACCTTACACTTGAAACAAATGTTATATAACTCAATTGGACTACTTGACAATTTTCAACTGTTCTTTCAGCTCCAAGGGCCGTCGATTACGAAGGCTGAGAGCAACGTTGTCGCAATGCTGGCCCTATCGTTAACCACAAAATGCTGAAGTACGTGGATAAAGTTCTCCGAGGACACTTTCCAAACACGAGTACCTCACAGCGTGCGCGCGAACACACATGGGCGCCACTCATAATTAAACGTCAACACTCAGGCTCCAATCTAGCAAACCCGTTGGATGGAACAACCGAGTTGAATAACAGCGCGCTTGTTCCCTCCAAATTAAAACGGTACGTTAAGGTATAACATTTCTTCAACATGCAGAAACAAAGTTGGGGCGCAAGTGCGGGGAAAAGACAGTTTTATTTACACTGGCGGGCGTGACAGTTACAGCGTCTCAGTTGGGCATTGTCAGCCGTGTGACAGGCAGACTCTTTGCACCACCACGTCAAGTCATGTAACGAAGGAGCTTGCTAAAACATCGGAAACAGCGCAAATCATCCCAGAGGTAATCGCTGATGCGGTCGCCTAGCAACGTGGGTAGTGGTTGGGGGAACTCGACGATGATCCGGGGATCTGAGAAAATGCCAGGATGATGGAAAATGGCGGCTGCTACAGCCTAGAGCGCTTCTTTTAAACGCGCCTTCACGGGGACCTACGCAATGCGACTGTTGGTGAAACTTTCGCGCAGCCAGCGGTAGAGAATGCAGTGGCCTGTAACGGACAAGCGACACTTACCAGTGCTTGTAAAAACTCTCAGGGGGACCTCATGCAGCTGATAAGTCGGGACCTCCCGCCGAGGGACCAGATAGCCCTGATAACTCTCGTGACCAGTGCCCTTTTCTCAGCGGACTCAAGGAAAGATGGAGGTGGTGCGGCTGGCACGTGCGTTTCGTTTGGGTCGGCTTTGGGCGAAACAGGTCAGGATACTGTCTTTTTTGGCAAGTCTTTGACCTCTGTCTTGTTGTGGTTTGGGTGCCCGAGAACCGCGCTTTGCTTGTTAGCGGCTGATCTCGCTGTCGTCAGCTGCCGAAGTCGGAGCGGTAGCAGATAGGTCAAATCTTGATGAGTTGCTCGGAAACGCTAGTTTAGCGATTCAGCCCGCCGTCGCTGTCCTGCCCAGAACTTCGTGCAAAGAGTCAGTTGAAGCAAAATGTTATAAATAAATGCAACTTGAGCTACTTTCTTGCGCGAGCATCGTTGGTGAGCGCGTTTGCGCAGCGGTGCGTGCAAGGTGAATACCCCTCACAAGTGTTTGTCCTCGCTTAGCCATCGTATCAGGTGAAAGATGCAATGGTTTAGCTGACGCGTAGTTAGTGGAGGTCCCTTTTGGAAAAGAATTTAACTATGACCTACTTAAGAGCAAGAAAATTGGGGTATTTTTGCATGCCGTCCTGCCTCGCCAGAAAAGCGAGAGCGAATCCGAAAAGTACGAAAAAAAACTACGCGAAAAGTTTGCCTTATTTTGCGAGTGTAAGTTTTACCTCCTGTGATAATCGTACCCATCCCCACCTAACTGCTGACCATTTCGCCCTCGTGATCATTGCCACACTTCGCATTGTAGGCACAGGTAATTCTAGCGTTCAGGGAAGAAAATTGTTGGATATTTTCACAATGGTATAAAAATATCTGTCTAACCACCAAGACCGTTTTAGTAAAAATTGCCTTTTTTTTTGGGGGGGGGGGGGGGGGGAATTGGAGGAGGGGGGAGGGGGTAGTGGTATGCAAATATTTTCGCATACATATAGCCTCACAGAGCGTTTGAGTAAATACTGAATTCAATTGCGCAGAAAAATATTTCGAGTTTGTCAATGTAATTTCTTTTAATAATGCACGGATTGCACTGCTTTGGTAGTGCCTAAGTAGTACCTGCAAAATAGTAAGGTTTACCAATGTGCTTGTGCCTCGGTCATTCTGCCTAAGGCTGCTAACTGCTACACCGGTAACCTGCAAGGAGACCGTTTTTTGAAATCTTCAGTAAAGTTCACTGCTCAACACCTCTCATACACACCACGTTTGCACCCTAAGGCCTGCTTGACACATCCAACTCAAATTGTCCTGTACTTGCACATGATCTTCTGTGAATTGCAAATGCTTCTTTTATCACAGAATTGAATGAATGCCTGGCTCCGGGAAAAGATTTCTTTTGCACCTGCACTCATGTATATATGTCACGGCATTCCCATTCCCATCATCGTCCTGAACATCATGATCTGCTCCTCTAAAGAATTATTGGTTCACCAACCGCCTACATGAGGGGTTGAGCAATGCGAGGTCTTGCGGATAAATAGAGCATGTGGAGCAGAATGACACATCACACTGTACTGCTTGAGGAACGACACTGAGATCCCGCTTCTCACATTGGTGGAGAATGGATTGAGGAAGTGTGTGCGTGCGTGCGTGCGTGCGTGCGTGCTGGCATCTGTGTGAATGCACCCATCACATGCCTCCATACGTTGGAAAACAAATTTCGCTGTTTTTTTTTTCCCTCTTTTTTTTGCTAATGTGACAAGCAACATCCACAAGTATTATGGTGCACGCTCATTAAAGAACAAAATTGAAAGTTTTTTCACTGAAGTGAATGCGAGTGGAAGCGATCAAGGGTGTCCCTGGTTATTTTCATAGTTATCTTGTGTTAATTTATTATTCTCTGAAATCATTGTGAAGTGATACACATACACTGCGCAAACATGCAGAGATAAGGCCACAAAGCTGTAATCTGGTTACTTATACGCTCAGCTCCTCACCAGACTGTCCTCTTTGCATCCTGTGCATCCTCTCCACTGGCTCATACAAAACTGCACCCTGCATGCCCAACGTGCTTGGACATTTCTTAGCAATGCTCTTTCCTGCTTGTGCAGCATTCTTTGGCTCTGTGGCCTCGATTGACAGGCTTCACACTCTGACAGAAAAAACAGATGCAATTTTGTGAGGTGGACCACCTAGTGCACTCGCATTAAACAGCCCTGTTTTGCTTTGCACCTCTCACGTTATATAGTAACGCATCAGAAAGCCCATTTTTTCCATTTAGCGTCCACCCCAGCCAATCCTATTATTTTCAGCTCATAGCAGATACCAGAAGGGAGGAGCACTTTCATTTTCCTCAGTGTGCAGCGCCTGCAGTTATCAGTGCACACATGCACAGTATGCATATCTGGAGCACAATAAACAAGCACACTTGACCGACGTTCTGTTCTGGAGCCGGCCGCGTGAGATAAGGCAGTCGGTGTATAAGCTAGGGCCTAGGCAGCACCACTGCTAGAAGATGGAAGTACCCTGTGAAGACCAGTGTACATTTTTGGGCAACTTCCGCATCTCAGATTTGCTTGAAGCATATACGGAGTCAGAAATTCATAGAATAAAGCAGTGAACTAAAAGGTTGACATATACGTGGCGGCCTATCAAGCTTTCCTCTTTACCCCATTTTGCTTCCACGTATCTCTGCAAATATCATAAATGGTTAATAAAAATTTTCCAAGGGCATGGGCAACATTAAAGGTGGGGATAGAGACCAGATTTTAGGCAAATGCCTATTCGGTTCCTTGCCCTCCTATCACACCATTTTGATATATGAGCATGAATTCTATGGTGTTTTAATAGTGCCTATAAATGCCTATTGTGGCATTTGTGTCTAGAGTCCTAGAAATGCCGATAAATGCCCATTTTTAATATCGGCACATAAGTATGTGAAGACTATTTGGCCTCAAGTTTCGCTTTCGGGTGTAGTTTGAGATCGTTATTAACGTTATTGGGCAGCACTGGCTGTTCAGAACTTTATAGGGTTCAACCTAGTCCTTTAGTTCAACCAGATCACAGAAAACAACCGCTAGCACAAATAGAATGGTGCAGTCATTCTCAGTGGCAAGAGGCACATTTTTGAATAAAAATCCTGAAGATGGGTAGTCTGCTATTGCTTCCACAATTTTTACAGTTATTCTGAGACTACACTCTGCCAGCTCCCAAAACAGATTTCTTTAAACATGTGCAGTCACGTTTCTAGAACCGAACTCCAGTACAACTCAATTTTTAACACATCAGTTGAGCATTGAACACACCTTTGTTAGCAGTATTGAAGAGCCAACAGCGAAACACCACTACGCTGCTGCATTTATTTACACCCTGAAATTCACACTTCCGACAGGCTCTAAAATATGCTTTTCTATCAAAAATTTATTTCGCTGCTAAACACCTTTTGAAAGATGCTCATGAAATGTATGGAAGTGTGTTAGGCAGTGTTGAGATTCTTTGCTTGTACAGTTCAGATAATATCTATGAAAAAGTTGCCAGAGTTGTCCCTAACAGTCTTCATGTGAGACCGTGCTAAATTCTAATAAATCGTTGTCTCCCTTGTCTTTAATATTTGTGCCTGTTTTTGTCGTGTCTTAATTTATTCGAGTCAGGCAGACACAAAATAGCACTTTATTATTCAGTATCCCTTGCTCTCAAGTATTCTTTTTCAAGCCTGTTTTGCTATGTGCGACGCTAGAGCAAGTGACCATGGCAATGGAATATGAATGTGAGCAGTGCACTCGTTGAATTAAGAATTTATCTTGATTTGTTTAGCAGTTTTATGGGAAATTTGAATGGATACGTTCAACTGTTGACACTTTTGCGCCGTCATGATAGCATTTTTGGTTTTTGCGCTCGTAGATGTAGGCTGCGCACATCTTAATTTGACATTATTTGCACTCATCTAAAAATTTATCATGCCTATATTTGCAATGTTGAGGGCCTAAAACATTGTTTTTCTTGCCTATTTAGGCACCTAACATATTTGTTGCCCAAAAATCCAGTCTCTAGTGATGACACGTGCAGGCCCTACCTTGCTTGCTCTGCTTCTCAGCAAATCATATTGCTGGGATTCTTTTTTCTTTCCAGGCATGCCTAGCTCCTCCGTCGGTGAGATGTTTGAACCTCCATGAATATCAGAGCAAGCAGCTAATGGCCGACAATGGTATCAACGTCCAAAGATTTAAAGTGGCCGAAAACCTTCCACAAGCCCAGGAGATCTCCCAGACCCTCAGTAAGAGTTCGTTTTTTTTTCCCCGAACGCCTGCCTTTTTTTTTTTATTCGTGCTCTCACAAAAAATGAAGTGTCTGACACTCGCACAAGTTGGCTTTTTATGTTGGAAACTTCTATTACATTAATAAATCTTAATGTGGACTATTCCATAACTGCTTGTTATGCTAAACAAAATTATTCTGCCAGCAAGCTGTGGTTTACTGTCGAACATCATCGAAACGACTGTTTTTCTTTGAACTTGAAATGCAAATGAAGGGGTGGGAAAAGAGGAAATGGCCATGCGACTCACTAGCTCATTTCCTGCACTAGAACATATGACATCATGTACACAGCTGTGCGGTTGGCTAAGGCCGGCAAAAGCAAACACAAGTTACGCACGGTTTATATAAAAGCTTGCAGAACAAGCTGTTTTTGCTTGTGAGTAATGCATATTCATTTTATAGCAGTAAGAATGGTGGGTTACGCAATGGAAGCTTTGAAAGTACACGTAAACATACAAGTGCCAATGCGTACTGCTGTTGATACTGTGCGCACTATGCTTGTTATAGCTGCACAGCACTGCGGCACTTTGGGGTTGTCTTGCACAACACTGGCCGATTAAAATAAGCGACATTGTCTTACGTGACGCTGTTCGTCGAACATACCCCAAGTTTCACGAAACGATTACTACCTACCATAACAAAAACAAGCCAGGTGCACATACGGTCGAAAACAAGGCACAGGTGGACAGCGCTGCGGAGCAGTATGGCGGCGCCATCTAGGAGGAGTGTTGGTAAACAAGGCTCCGCAGTCCGCTGCGTACTGAACAACGCATGTGAATTTCGCTTATAGACCCGTCCTTGTGATGTCAGGGCAGACGTCGCAAAACACGATTTGGCAGGAGAATCAATATTTTAACTTGCATTGATTAATTTCTCAGTGAATAAAGCATCACTTGCAGAGAGAGAGAGAGAAAGACTTTATTTATGGCCAGCAGGGAGTGGGAGGTCGGGATGCGCAGAGCCTCCACATCCCACCCACGTTCACTACGTCTTCGGGACTAGGCCCCGCCGGCGTCGGCGTGAGCGGTGCGCGAAAGGTACTCGGGAGTTCGTCCCTTTCCCCCCCGTCTGCGACTCGCTCCGCTTCTGCCTGGCGAGAGCAGCCTCGAGCTGCTGGACGGCTAGAGTTTGTGCGGCCAGGTCCGTCGAATATACGGCACTCGTTATGGTGTCCGGCAGCCGGCCGTAGAGGTCGGCAGCTTCCACGGGGTGCACTGCACAGTCCCACAGAATGTGGGCCAGAGTTGCGCGATGTTGCCCGCACACACTACACACGTCACTGGCGTACACGTCCGGGCACACGTGACGCGCGAGCGCCGGCGTGATCACTGACTGTGTTTGTAGTTGGCGTAGTAGCACTGCCTGCTGTCGTGCACTTGCAGCCAGACAAGCACTGGGGGCACTATAAAACACCAAACATTTCGAATAAAACAAACTTGTATTTTGTCTGCATGCACTTCCCTGCTGAGCTGTAAACTTTTTTAAATTGGATAATCGAAGCGAGAAGTAGCAAAAAGCATCCCGTGGCTTCCGGAAAGGTGGACCCTTTGCTTTGACTCGTTAACGCCAATTAAGTGTTTGACTTCGCAAGAAAAGTGCTTTGATACAGCGTACATCAGCAAGTAATAAGGCATCACCAGGTAGTTACAGTCAGGGGCCATTTATTGTTGAAACTCGTAGTGCGAAAATTGGCTATGAGGAATGATTCTTCTGCCAGGTTTAAGCTCACTCAGGTCAGGTTTTTTTTTTTTTTTTTTTTTGGGCCAAATGCAACCCCTGGGGTAAATTATTTTTTGTTGCTGATTTAAATTCTTTGGACAAATCTATTTCGAAGAAAGATTGAATTATTTACAGGGTGACCGTTGATTGACAAAAAAAATTGTTTGAGTTGTTACATACGTGTGGTTTATTCATGAGTAACACAAGAAAAATTCTAAAAACGTTTTGCTTGTGCAAGAAGCTAGAGGTGCACGGAGGATGAAACTAGCCGCTGTGCTCCCGCGCGTGACCAGATGTGCAAGCAATAGCTGATGCCCACCTCTGGCATAAAGAAAGAAAAAAAGAGCCATCGGCGCAAGAAAGAAATTTCTCGTATTTCCGCAGTGTAGCAGCACATGCCAAGTGAGAGAAATGATCTGAAAAGGCGCGCTTTCTAAACATACAAGCGATGATTGTAGGTCATTGACCATTTTGAAGGTGTTTGCAGGGGGATGTACATGTACCTACGTCATTGACCCTATTGCACACATAAGTTTATGTGATCAGTAGCATGTTACTGAATATAGTTGTAATGTCTTTGTATTACTGTCATTAATGCAGCTTGAATAATTCTTGACTTTTGCACACTGCTGTAGATGTGGCAGAGTTTGTCATCAAAGCACAGATCCTTGCCGGTGGAAGAGGAAAAGGGACATTCTCCAGTGGTCTTCACGGCGGAGTCAAGCTCACCAAAGAGTAATGCCCGCCTTTTTTTATCATTATTATTAGATGCGACGCATCTCTTGCTCTGAGGCATGTCCCTCCTGCGTCGGCGGCGGCGGCGTCCGCACGCCACCTGCGCGTGCGCGACTCTCCTCCGCTCTTCTCTCCGACAGCCGTGCGCAACACTCTCACTCCGTCTCATTATCATAAACAACAGCTGCGTGCGCGCACTTCGCTCGCTTCGCTCCGCTCCTGTCGCGCAAGTGCGCGCATGCGCGACTCTCCTCCGCTGTCTCCTCTCCTTCAGGCGCTGTGAATATAAAGCAGGTAGCGCACTGCGGCAGTTCAGTCAGCGCTCGCTCTCGTTCGACTTCGCGTCACAACACGTTTCACCCGATTTAGAGAATCAACCCAACGGAAACACCAATTGAACCCCCCGATGCGTCGCATCACACCAGGGTTCCCTCGCGGGAAGATGGGCGTAATTTTTTTCTCAACCTTTTTACGGCCTGCCACCCACACCTTGTCTGTCGCCCATATTAATTGTAGTAGCATCCACTACTTGCTAAGCTTTAGCCACTTTTGAAGCTAATATTCTCGCGGAACTGAAATGTTGTATTTAAGATTTCTGATAGCAGAGCACTGCAGTGAAGGTGTTCAATGTTGAATCAGTTCCGACATGCTCTTAATTTTGTCGGTCTGTTTACTCAAATTCGTCTTTCTTTTTTTCTTGGCTTTTTCAGCCCCAGCCAAGTGTCAGAATTTGTGAGCAAAATGCTTGGTTACAAGCTAGTCACCAAACAGACTCCGAAGGACGGCGTCCTTGTAAACAAGGTGCTTTTTCTTGCTTTACCTTTAATGACGGGCTATGTAGAAATACTGGAATTGGATAGTGTGTCTGTGAGGGCACCAGGAATTAACTGCATCAGTTTGACGTCAGTAAATTATGAACGTTGTGCATTTATTCTTATTGACTCACCTTACAGTTATTGAAGCATCAGGTTGTAGCAACTTCATTTGCTGTAAATGAGGTCAGAGCACCAAATTTAATTTTTCTTATGTCTGCGGGGGGAATAATTCAACCTACAGGGTCTGTCCTAAAACTTCCTGGAATGATTTTTTGTGGTCGGCAATGCCGCCTAGCAGGGCAGGGCTTTGGGCGGAAAGGTTAGTGGAGGACCTAAGCTTCGATATGAGACCAGTCTCAGTTGCCTGGGGGCAGTTGTTGAGGTAGGTCACAATCCGCACAGTGGTATCTACGGCAGCATCGCCGAGATAAAAAAGGGACCAGTTTTTAGAGCAGCGTTATGCAATGAAAGAAAGCTAAACCTTCAAGTGGCACAAGAAATTCCGGGAAGGCTGGGAGTCCGTCAAGGACGAAGATCGCTCGGGACGCTTGAAAAGGGGTGGTTGACAGAAAAGGTGTGGTTCAAAGTGAATTCATGCCACAGGGTCAAACAGTCAACAAGGAGTTTACTGTGAAGTGTTCAACGGTTGCACAACAGGGTTGCACTCGTCCGAAAAGAAATTTGCGACAATTGGATCTTGCACCATGACGACGAAGACACACCACGCTCACTGTCTCCGAGTTACTGGCCAAAATGGTTGTGGAAAGGCAGCTCCAGCCGCTGTACAGCCCCAATCTAAATCTAGCTCCACCAGACTTCTTTTCATTCCCAAGAATCAAAAGAACCCTGAAAGGAACTCGGCTTGGGACACTGGAGACGGTAAAAGCAGCTGCGACGACCTTACTGAAGGAGGTTCCCTTTGACGGCTTCCAGGGTGCCTTCAATGATTGGGTGAAGCATTGGCAGTGGTGCGTCGAAGAAGGGAGAGAATTCTGTGAAATGTTCTGAAACGATTGCAAGCAAGATTGTAAGCTGATGTTGAATAAATGATTTATAAAAAATAAATTCCACGAAGTTTTGGGGCAGACCCTGTAGTATGATAATAAAGAATTTGGAGGAACTTCTGTGTAGTGTTGCTGCAATAGGCTACAAATTGTTTTAAGCCACAGCACTTAAACTGGCTCACATAAAGCATGAATGCCCGTCCTGTCTTGCGCTTATTTGAGGTTTGTTCAGTGCAAATCTTTATCGTAAATGCCTTTCTACATTTATTCACTGTTTTCTTGGCCCCCCAAACATTTGATCACTTGTACCGAGCTATGTTGCTTGAAAAGAATGTTATGAAAAGCCCTTTCTAGCTAGTAAAGCTTGTGACACAGTAAAACAGTGCCGTTTCAACTATTCCATAATTATATAGTATACCAAAGCAGGGTTCTGTGATAGCATGCCTGCGTCCACATGTTGCTCTACGCTATTTTAGACAATATCAGCGCTTTTCTTTTTTTTGTGCAAGTTTGTTGGAAGTCACCGCCAGCGCCAAGTATTAAAAAGAAACCGGAACAAACTTTTCACAGGTGATGATTGCCGAAGCATTAGACATTGTAAAGGAAACCTACCTGGCAATCTTGATGGACAGGGCGTACAACGGTCCCGTAATTGTGGCCAGCCCAGCCGGGGGCGTGGACATTGAAGATGTCGCCGAGAAGACACCTCACCTCATCTTTAAGGTTTGTCACTTCTGCTGTTCTTCTTGCGTTAGGTGAACGACACCGTGGATGCATTTCGATGGTGTCGTGTTCTCTTTCTGCTTAATTTCTTCGCCCTACCTGTTGTGCTACTGTAGCCGCCCCAGACCAGTGCAGTGTGCTTAATCAAAGGAAATTGCTTTGTTTGGACTGTACCGTTGCAACATTGATGTGTGATAAGTTTGTTAACGCCCCTGAGCTGACAGTGACGTCTACTGAAAGTTGCTAGTTAGAGTCTGCTACATTATTACTACTACAGGATTGGGAAATTGGTTACAGCCACTGCATGAATTGAGCTTATTTGCCCAGCCGCGAGCTTTAGCTTATTCAAAATTGCCAGTTTTTATGTGACTGCTGACGTTAAAGCTTAGTCGTCGGTATAGCCCTAACCTATGCGAGCTTATCTGTGCGGCAAAATCTCATTCACCAAATTATTTCATTGTAAGCTATCGAACAAAAAAAAATAAGGGCAGCTTTGCACTAGTGGCATGAAGACTGGCCGTACAGCGAAGCTGGCGGCCCCACCTGGCTTATTCTTGGTTCAGCGAAGTTTATGTGTGATTATATTTGGAGACTCGGCCAAGCTTTCTGCGTGGTTGTGCCTTGAGACTTGATTAAGTTTTATGCGTGGTGTCGTCGTTAGCCCCTTAAAAGAGCAATGAACACTCGGTCATTAAAGCATGTACAACGTATGCGTGCCCACCGGCATTGCAGTGAAGTGCCAATAGCAGCGAAGGGTGCAGCGGGACGAGCGTTTGCTAAAAATTTTTAATTGGTTCGGTGGCCACCGTTTGGCTTGTGTGGTCTGGCATGTGGGATGCTCATTAAGAAGTTGATTAATGTTATCACTTGTCGGCCTTTTGGCTTCTTTCACTTTGGCATTAATTCTTCTCTTTGCGCTGTCAAAACTGCACTACTCATCGCAAGAAGTGATAGAGCGAACCACCCCGCGACTCATTTTCAAAGCCGTGCTTGTACCGGTTGCATCGCGCCTCCGACAGGTGGCGACACGAGTCCCGCCCGAGCGTGGTGAGACAGAGCTATGGCAAAGCTGCGGTGCCGGCGTCATTGCTCGGCGAGGTTTTCTTGTGCATGTTCACTGGCCCAACCACTAGCTTAAACAGCATTGCTGTTGAAATAATGGGTGAAAGTTATGGCGATCATTTGAGGAGCTTACTTCCCCACCTTCAACTCTGCTTCTAGCATTGCTATATCTGTCAAATGAGGATGATGTCTCGCTCATCCATGTGTTATTCTAGTTCTAAACTAACCCCTTGAGAGTGCATTACGAAAGCATTGTGGAAGTGCATTTGCAGCTGCAACTTGCTCGCTCAACTGACATCTAGTATGCTCACTGATGACAGGAGCCCGTCAATATCCTGAAAGGAATCACACGGGAACAGGCGCAGAAGATTGCGGCGAACCTCGACTTCAAGGGACCACTCCTGGACAAGGTAAGACGGGGAAGCTACGCCAGCTTATCAGTTGTTGCAGCTTGCTTTGGAAGCCTGCATTCTATATTAATGTCCCTCCAACATGTGAAAATAACTAGTGCACAAATGCAGAGTGCTCGTGACCAGAGCTGCGCAGCAATAGCCACCCAAAATTCCAAATACCAACTTACCCTATGAGCAGGATATCAATACTTTATGCCATAAAGATGATAAAAGCACCCTTCATTCTTAATGTGGATAAATAGTTATGTCACACTGAAATGATTAGCCTTCGCTTTGAACTCTCTGTGGCCCGTAATCCTTGGCATGGCCTAGGAACTTTTGACTGAGAACGTGCATGCACTATGTGTCTACCTATTGCATTAGCTTTTTATGCTCTGCAACAATGCAAGTGTGCTGAGCTAATTGATCCTGAGCTTTTATATAGCGAACAAACTGATCAAACGGTGCAGTGGAAGGTATGCGAGCCACCGAAGGCTTCAGCTTGTGATGTAACTGTGTTTACTTAGCCGTAAATGCTATGTGCCACACTAAGATGTGTGTTTTGCAGTGTAGTATAATGCCCGAAATACAGGAAAGTTCATTGGGACACAAAAATCTGAGAGAAACTATGTGCGAAACTAAATACAAGATTCTGTTGTAAGTTCTCTCCTATTTTCATTCGTGCATATCTAATTTCTAACGGGAGTGTAAAATAATTTCTTAAAAAGGCTGTAGACCTTGTGCTGGCCATCGCAGACTTGAAGGTATAACGATGAGTAAATCAAGATGCCATTGTGCTCTTGATGTGTGAAACCAGTTTGTGTTTTTTCAGGAGTGTTGCAGCTGAAAAATAGAAATCACTGGAGCAGCATTAGTGCTGGAGTGTTATCAAGTGTTTATTATACTCATTTATGTATAATTTATGCACATTAGTGAGCATCATTGAAAGTCAAGAGTTCACCGTCTCTTTCTCTCCCCTGACCCATTCTCTGGCAGGCAGCCGAACAGATTGAGAAGCTGTATGACATGTTCATCAAGCTTGACGCCACACAGGTCGAAGTGAACCCGTTTGGAGAGACACCCGACGGACGAGGTGGGTACAGCGTGGGAACATCCGGCAGGCAACAGCAGTGAGCATTTCGAAAAGGCTCAAAATGGAGCAGGAAATTCCTGCTTGTCAGAATTTTTTTTTTTTTCTGCAAGAGAGCACAAGAGGTCATGCAACATAAATTAAGGATTTTTTTGCTTTTATTTGCAAAAGGCTTGTTGCATCAGACTTGCACTCACCCCCCCCCCCCCCCCTCTTCTTCTTTTTTCTTTTTTTAAATTAGCAAAATCATTTTAGCTTTCATTTGCTGCTTACGATGTTACCCCGAGCAAGTGGCACCCCTTCAGGCTGTAGTTCGAACTCTACTGCCACTGCCTAATGACCCGCCACTGTGGATCAGTGGCTAATGCGTTGCACAGCTAAGCACAAGGATGCGGGTTCTATTCCCGGCCGCGGCGGTCGCTTTTCTGATGGAGGGGGAAAGCAAAAACGCCTGTGTGTACGAGATTTCGGCACAAGTTAAAGATCCAAAGGTGGTCAAAATTAATCCGGAGCCCTCCACTACGGCGTGCCTCATCGCCTGCGCAGTTTCGGCATGTTAAACCCGACAATTAATCAATCAAACCACTGCCTAATGAAGCAAGTTTTCACGGTTTGGATGTGAACTGTGTTATAACTAAAGTTATCTCTTTCCCCCTGCCTGGACCCCCAGTGGTGTGCTTCGATGCCAAGATCAACTTTGACGACAACGCGGCCTTCCGGCAGGAGAGCATCTTTGCCCAGGAGGACACCGCCGAGAGCGACCCCCGGGAAGTGCTGGCCTCCAAGCACCACCTTAACTACATTGGCATGGACGGCAACATTGCCTGCCTCGGTGAGTTCCCTCCTGTGCCGTGCACACTGTTGCACACACTCATTAGTAGAGGATGATTTCTTCTCCCTCTTTTCCTGCACACTGTCTTACCAACAAAGGGAGAAAAGACGCGGAGTGTTTTCTGCATGTTGGAATTTTGGTTTGATGCGTTCTTTTCTTTTCTTTTTCATTTTTTCCCCTTTATGGTTCTTTTCTTTTTTCCCCTTTTTTTTCATAATGTATGAAGTGGAAGTTTGATCTTGATTTCTTCCACTACACTGCAATGGCTAACTGTCTAGTTATGCGAAGGTGGACTGCTTAGTAGCAAGTGCCTTCCGCATGTTTTTTGTTTGTTTGTTTGTTTTCTGTTTCTTATTTACTTTATAAACAGACCACAAGCGAGTGGTCAGAAGGTTCTTCACATGTCACTCTTGGGCTCGTTATTGCCTCATTAATTCTGTTGCCAGCCAGAAGGTAGCCGTCAAGTGTTTCAAAGCTCCAGTCGCACTTGTTGCTAGATGGGACAATAAGTGTTTGTCATTGTTGCCCCTGTTGTGTATGCTCCAATACTGGACACCTGCTTCCTAACTGGTTTTATTAATGGCTGCGACAGCTAGGACAACGAATCCACATAACATTTTACTCGCCTTGTTGGTGCTGTACTTAGGTGTGTCTGGATGCTGATACACTTCACAGATAGCTCAACGAAGTGAAATCACTTTCCGAAGACAGCTTGTTCCCACTGTTTCGTGACCTCAAAGTATCCCTAAACGTGGTAGCGTTGAAGGAGTGCTTGCTGACGCAAAGCTTCCAAGCTGAAATAGTTGAGAGACAGTAAATAGTGTTGTGCGTAAGTGGAGGTGACTCCCAGAAAGTTTTGACTGTAACCACTTCGTACAACATATTTGATATCAGCTTTAATGTTTGACTGTACAAAAACGCTGAGAACGGAGCCCTTTTGATGTAGGCGTGGCATGTTGAGGGCCTAGCGGCCAACCTGTTAACGTCTGGCTGCGTACTTGATACTTTGCATCCATCAGTTCGCACCAAGTGAGCAGAACTGGGAGCAGCCACATTTAGACTGTGCATCACGGTGGATATTTGATGGCCGCCTTCACTAGTGGCGCAAATGCAGATTCACGGAACAGTTTTCACCAACATTATTTGCTCCTTTCCTGGGCTTGTAACTTTAAAATGAAGATGCACCCCAAACAGCCCTTGCTTTATTTGTTGCCTCCTGCATGGGAACTTAGTATGCACTGGTTTTCGAGGCACCGCCCCGAGTGATACATTGTCGGATGGATGGTGTTGGGACTGGCCTTGCAAAATGTTTAGGGTATATAAACAAGCGGCAGAAATTGTGGTAGTGGCGCTAAAATTTGGTGCGTCACATGTGATTGTTGTAAAATTTGTAATATGGAACGTGGTGAAATGTGCAGTGATGGTTCTGTGTGCCAAGTACGTGGACCACCAGTGTCCAGTGTGGCTCAGTGTCAGTGTGTTGTTGCAGTGAACGGAGCCGGGCTGGCCATGGCCACGATGGACATCATCCAGCTG
The DNA here is from genome assembly GCF_048455015.1 of Haemaphysalis longicornis. Taxonomy (NCBI): domain Eukaryota; kingdom Metazoa; phylum Arthropoda; class Arachnida; order Ixodida; family Ixodidae; genus Haemaphysalis; species Haemaphysalis longicornis. The sequence goes on from NW_027526460.1 coordinate 47,482,195, forward strand.
CACGGGGGCACGCCAGCAAACTTCCTCGACGTGGGGGGCAGCGTCAAGGAAGAGCAGGTCACACAGGCTTTCAAGATTCTCACCGACGACCCCAAGGCAAGCACACCCACGCATCCCGGGCCTGTTGGCGAGATATGTCAGTTTTCTAGAACAGTGCGAGGCGTGAATGGTGCAAGCTGGTGTAAGCTTTGCAGCATTGTTATTACTTTTGGGAAGCACGTATGTCTTTGTCTCCCTGGCTGACACAGCGAACATTTCTGGGAGCGAGGAAGCACAGTTCTGGGACTGTGGTTGCGTGGTATGGATCTCTCTCATTGTTTGTCTTCCCCTTCCCTTTGTTAGCTGTTTTGTTGGAGCTTTCGGGCCTTCGAGCCGCCTCTAATCGGCCAACCTCTCTTACCATGTTGTCGTCACCTGTCAATTCAGGGTCAATGCAGGATTGGCCAAGCATCATTGTCGTGCGACTAGAGGAGATTAACCAGCTCATACCTCGCTAGAGTCTTGTTCAACATGAAACTGTGCTGCCATCACCTAGGAATTAGTGTTTAAGGAGATGTCAGATTACCAGCTCACTGCGCCAATATATAACGTGGCAAAAGCCTTACGGCATACTTGGGGAGCGGCCAGAAATGGGCGGTCAATACACGGACTCAAAATCATTGCTAACTAACTGCAAATGTAAAATCACTGATCAAACCTAGTAAAACATGCAGGGTGTTTCAGTGTGTAAGAACGATGTGCCTTGTGAGAGCCCGGCTGTAGGCTTTGTTATTGCTTCAAACCAAGAAAGCAGGTAGAATTGAACTTGCAAGAACCATGAGCGTCTGGTGAGAAAACAACAGGAGTGATTTGGTCCTTAATTATTTGAATTTCAGAGGCTATTTGACGAGGCAATTCACTGATTTAGTGAAGTTGTATGAGATTCATGGTCCTTTTAAGCGAGTGTCCAGAGAATGGTAATTCACTAACTTCATCCAGTCACAATACACATGTAAGCAGGTGCCTACCCAATCATAGTGCTCAAGCTGCTTTGACAATGTGCTCTCTATAAGGAAGTTTTCTATTCCATAACAGACCTGTTATGGAATAGAAAACTTCCATAACTTGGCTTGTGCTAGGATTCTAGTAAAGGCCTTTCTTGCATTCGCTGTCAAGGTTACAAAATGTGAAATCATCTCTAGTTGTAAATGTTACGGCATACACCTTGTGACAAGAGCTGCAGTAAATAGTAACCAATAGCGCACCCCATGTCACAGCATCTGACTTCAGGAGATCAAAACAGGGTGCAATATATTTTTTTTTTAACTTTGCACCCTGAAAGCAAGTAGAAAAAGATGTGTCACGGCAGCAGTATGTGAAGGTAGGCCAAACTCTCCTGACGGTCAAACCTTGTGCTTTCTGCACGCAGGTGAAAGCCGTTCTGGTGAATATCTTTGGTGGCATCGTCAACTGTGCAACCATTGCCAACGGAATCACAAGTGCCTGCCGGACAATCAACCTGAAGGTGCCTCTGGTGGTGAGGCTAGAAGGTGAGGTTGCCATGGGGAGGAAATGTGATACCCGTGCTACACGAGCGTTTCGAAGGCCTTTGAGTCGAATGTCATTTGACCCAAATGACACCTTTGAGCTGCTACACCACGTTTTTCAGAGGCCTTTGGTTGGGATGAGTCAAAGTAGCACTACCAACGACCTTTGAGGTTGACACAAACGGTAGTACTCTCGGGCGCAGTTTCTTCATGCCGTAATTACAAAAACAATTATTTACGAGTAAGAATTTTTCACTTGTGTTTGTTTTCTATCACTTGGTCTACGCTTGCAAGTTAACTTGGTACTCCCAACACTGGCAGTGCGAAAAAAGGAAAAACAAATGGCTGTTGGTGCATGTTTTGTGCACGCTTGTAGATTGTTGTCGATTTGATCACTAATAATCGTTCTTTTGCCTATTTTAACTCAAATTAAATTTTTGTCGAAAACGAAACAGGGCAGCACTAGCGACAACAAAACATGGCAGGCGAACGTGAAAACTTTCAACTGCCTTTGAGAATTGTCGTGTAGATCGGCGGAATTCCTACCAGTTCGAATGGCATTCGAACTTTCGAAGGCCATTCGACTCAAATGTTCTTTGAAACGCTCATGTAGCACAAATATTAGACACGAGTGGACATCGCTGTAGTGTAACTGACGATAGTTTGGTGTGGTGTTGGGGCTGTGAGTCAAAACAAGTCAACTGTGTAGGCACCAATGTGGACGAGGCAAGGCACATCCTGAGCTCCAGTGGCCTCCCCATCACAACCGCCGCAGACCTGGAAGATGCAGCACAGAAGGCAGTGGCCAGCCTCAAAGGCTGATGCCCCCCCAGGTCACAGTGGTGAGTAGAATGCTTGTGCTCCTTCACAGAGTTTCATACTAATATGTGCTAGGGGAAATCTGTTGCTGCTATCATGTGCTTGTAGGAGGAAGAGGGGGAGGAAAAACTTTATTTTGAGCCTGGTGATGTGGGAGTGGTCCTTTAGTCCGGGAGACTATGAGACGACCGTACTGTCTCAGCCCTGGACGCCAGGAGTTGCTGGCCAGCATCCAAGCCAGCGTTGGTCATCAGGTTCTCCTGCAGCTCAGGGAGGGGACGGGGCGTGGGTAAAGGCGGGAGGGCTGGGTTATGTGTGCATTCCAAGATCATATGAATGGGTTACACGGGAAAAGCAGAACTTACATGTGGCAGGGTATTGGGTGGGGTACATCCGATGTAGCCAAGTTGGGTGAGGAAAGGTGCTTGTCTGAAGCCCCTGGACTATTACTTCTGTTTTAGTGAGCTGCGGATGAGGAGGTGGAAAATGTTGTCTTGATGTGTGGTAATGTCGGGTGATGTCTTGAAATGTGAGCAGGGGAACGAGACTCGCTGTATCCTCAGAGGTCTGGGAGGAAAGTTCGCAGGCCTGTCTATGGGCAAAGTTATTGCCCGTTAGTGAGGAGTGTCCTGGAGTCCACACTGTGTCGATCTTCCGGCTGGGGGCATGTTGAGTGAGGACCTTCCGCGTTGTAGAGGCCACGTTACCTGCTGAAAAAATGAAAGACTGCTTGACAGTCCGTAAATACATTCGTTGTGGGAGTTTGAGAGATGGGGAGGGCCGCAGCAAATTCTTCCGTGGCCCAGATAGATGTGGTCTTGATTAAGGCTCAGGTGATGATCTTGTCTTTGGTGATTACCATGGCTAAGTGATGGGACAGATTGAATTAAGGGCCGGCATCTGTGTATGAAACATTAAGATTGTTTTTGTAGATTTGTTCTTGGGCCTAGCTACGAGCGTGGCAACGACCGGAGTGCAAAGAGGTGCAGTCTGATCCCACTACAACGAAGTCCGCTTCAACGAAATTTCCGTTTCACCGAAATATTTCCAATTAGCCATCAGCTAGCCATAGAAGTCAATGCAACAAAGTCCTCACTACAACGAACCATTTGTCTGGCTTTCTTTTGCCTCAACAAAATTTTCGCTGATTGGGACTGGGTTTGAACAATTATTTTAGACTAAAATAAACGTAACGCCACCTATCTGTAACTTTTTGTACATTCAAGGCACTTGGTTTCTCCAAAAACGTGCGCCGCGCGCCCCCGCTACCACTCATAAACAAAAACTCTTAGATGGACGCCATTGTTTGCTGGTGATAACGATGTGGCTGGCCGTCTTTACATGAGGCGCAGGCCCAGTTTGCCAAGCTGGAGCTACAGCCAATCCGTATGCAGTTGAAATGACGCGAATGTGCTCTGCTGCTGGCATGGCGCCCTCATGTATGCGTTGTGAGCAGCTGTCACTGCAGTTTTCCTTCTACAGTTCTTCAAAGTCAAAAGCAAAAATTTATGTTTTCGTGTTTAGCCTTGAACCCGCGTCATCTTGTCTTAGTCACCAGGGCGTGTTGGCGATAAATGCACGCTCGCTTGGCTTGCCTGCCTAGATCAGTTGCTAGGGTGTCTAGTGAGAGGAAAACTCCATGGAGGATAAGATAACGGCACCTCTCCTGCCTGCCACAAGTGAGAGGGGGGCTTCGGATGGGCGGATGGCCCAGCAGCTATCTGCAAGTAATCAGCTCGGTAGATATGCCTTGTTGTGCAGTAATATGTTTTGCGACTGCATTTTTTCAACCCCCCCTCTCCCTAATGCACTCTTTATGCACAGGTAAAAAGCAGATAACCATTGGTACGTTTTTTATCCGAATAAACATGGTGCCATTGGGAATCAATCCTTTTTCTAAACATTGCATTTGCTGTCCATGATGCGGATTACATACGGGGCTATTTTCTTGCCCTTCCGTGGTGTGCTGGGGCAGATTTCGCCTCAACGAATTTCCACTTCAACGAAGTTTTTTGCACATCCCGTCAATTTCGTTGTAGCGGGATTCAACTGTATGCGTGTTTTTGGGAAGAGGGCAGTTATGAATGGGTTGATGCCAATTATTGGGGAAAGGTTTTCTGTCTGTGGTCTGAGGGGTTGACATTTTGAGGTCCTGTAAAGTGCCAGTTCTGTTGTTGTTTAAGTTAGGCGGAGTCGTTTGGTGCAAGTAATGTAAAGGGCGATGTAGATGATCCGTGATATGAGGAAGGCGCAGATAAGGCGAAGAAGGTCTTCCTCCCTCATCCCGCGATGTCGATTAGAGATGCGGCAAAGCACGTGGGTGACTTGAATAAATACTGCGGTCACTTGGATGTAGTCTGATTGTTCCGTGTATTAGCCTGGATAATAACTCAAAGTATCTTGAGTGAAGGGCTGGAACATACAACGTGACCATTGAGGATAATTTGAACCGATTCTTCATTGGATGCCAAAGGTCTTTTTCATACAATAATGAGGTCAGATTTTTGAGCGGCGCCATAGCAGCTAGCAACGTCCCTCTCCTACTTGGCTTGGTGCTAGCCACGTGGCTTCTTCTCGCTTTTAAAGGATAACTTTTTTTCTTGTTTGTCTGGCGTGAAGTTTTTAAATAAATCTTGACAAATAGATCTTCCGGAGCTCCACTTTTGACATGAATAAAACTATAAGTAACATTTTAATGATATTATGGTTTTTTTGCAGCCACAGGCAACTTTTGGGCTTGGTAGCGAGCCATGCCAAGTAACGATAGAACATTTCTCTACAGTACAGGACTGCACGTTCACTGATGCAAGGCTCACATAGACACTAATGTCTCATCTCCCTCTTGTATGTACAGCAATCCCTCATTAACTCGAAGTCGTAAACTTCGTTGAAAAGTTCAATATAGTGGAGTTTCGAGTGTAGCGAAATGTCAAAAATTTAGTGGCCAAAAGTTTCAGTGAAAAAAATTTGTCACTTAAATGTAACAAAAGCTCCACTACGCAGGGCTGCTTTCGTAATAAAGGCAAAAAAGTTTGTCCTAATAAGCGGACCAGAACACAGTGGTGGCGTCATGTTTGGATAACATATAAATGCTGTTTGTTTCTTTCATAAAGTTCAGTTGGAAGTGGCACTTTGTTTGTCTTGCTCGTTTTTTCTTCTAGTGTCCGCATTTTTTCTTGCGCCTTTAAACCCTGTGATCATGTCGAACCAACTGGCCCACATCAAGCTGTTGCTATTCATACAGGCGGAATGGGCTGGATAGAAACTTTGCGTACGAATGAACGCATTTTTCCTTCTTGAGTGCGTTGTTCTCTGAACAGTGCTGTTATTGTTATTTTCAGGTGATGTGCCATTTTCCCCGTCCCTGCGGAACCCAAGTGCCAGTAGAAGAAAGTATTTTGCTGTACAGAGCTGCTTTTTATTAGGGCTACACGGTGCTGCTGCATCTCGCCGCTTCACCAATAAACATTGCTCCAGCCATTCCTTATTACAAGTTGGATTGGCTTCGTTCTTGAGTCAGCTGCAAGCCAGCCCAACACATCCCACAACCCCTACAAACATTGCTCCAGCCATTCCTTATTACAAGTTGGATTGGCTTCGTTCTCGAGTCAGCTGCAAGCCAGCCCAACACATCCCACAACCCCTACAAACATTGCTCCAGCCATTCCTTATTACAAGTTGGAGCTGCAAGCCAGCCCAACACATCCCGCAACCCCTACAAACATTGCTCCAGCCATTCCTCATTACAAGTTGGATTGGCTTCGTTCCTGAGTCGGCTGCAAGCCAGCCCAACACATCCCACAACCCCTGCTTTGCTTTCGGAACAGATACTGTGAACCTGCATTTTTAGGTTTTAGTTTCAGGTGCACTGAAATGCTGATCTGATCCAATGAATAATTTTGAATTTAGTTCTAATGTGTTAATCATTTTAAACGTTTTCATGAAATCTCAGTATGCTGATGTACTAGGGTGGTTGTGGTGATGGCCAGAGCTGACCGAGGCTGAAGTAGACAGGTGACAGATGCAAATGCACATCTGGGCTTCTTGATGACATGTAACAAATGGCGGTTCAATGCCTGCTAAGCCACATCAGGGAACATTGGCTGCAAATCAACTTGATGAAGTGCCAATACTACAGCTCACTGAATTGCCAAACTACGCGGCCTAAGCCAGGTGGCTTGACTTTCTTTTCTATCTTAACTTCTGAACATTGTACAATTCATTGTTGCCACTTTGTTGGCATTTAAATAGAAACTTGTGCATTCACTATGCAAACAGTTCGTGCAATAATCGCACTAGCATGGCAAAAAGTGCTTAGTTGTGCTGGGAGTGTTATCACTTACGTTATTCGCAGGATTTTTGGTACGGACTATAAAAACCAAACTTTGAATCTGTGTAGTACTGTACCTGTAATCTTTTGAACCAGTAGTTAATAATTGGGGTTTGCTCAGTTATGCTAAGTTAGCACTTTTACGCACTGAAGATCCGATGACGCTTTAGTATCACAAATGCCCTCCCGTAGTCTTCCTTTCATGTAGGCTTACAGCTATGGCTATAAAGAGAGAGAGAAAGCTCTTTATTAGAGGAAAGCAGAGAGGTCTGCCGGCATGTTGACGCCGACATGCTACTCTGCGGGGTACGGGAGGAGGGAAAAAAAGTTGCAATAGGAAGAAAGGTGGAAGAGAGAGGATAGGAGAAAATAGAAGAAGTGAAAAAAAAAAAAAAAAAGCAGGAAGCGTGTGCGTTGGGGTCCGTCAGTGCGACACGTGAGAAGTCTATGGGCGGTTGTACAGTGCAAGAATGGTCTGGTCCTATATCAGCTCAGCGACGCCGATGTCATTGAGATATTCAAATAATGCGGTTAGCACTTTACGCTGAGAGGAGGGAGATGGCCATGGTCCCAGAAGTGCTTTTAAAGTCAAGGAACTGTGGTTGAGGCACTCGATCTTCTGTGCGAGGTTGTTTCTTGCTTGATAGTATGTAGGACACTCCAGTAAAATGTGCTCGACGGTTTCTGGTGAACCGCAGTTGTCACAATAGGGGTTCGAGGTTAGGCCAAGGCGATAGCGGTAGGTATGTGTTAGCGCCACGTTGAGACGTAAGCGATGGAGCAAAGTCTCTAGCCGATGTGGAAGTCGCTCCGGTAACCTCAGTGCCAAAGTTGGGTCGACATGATGCAGGAATGGGTGCTGGTTTTCCGGGAGAGACCAGAAGGTGCTTCTTTCCCTGAAAACAAGCTCCTTTGCTAGCCTGGAGGCATCGTGCTTCGTGAAGAAAATGTTCCTCACGTTCCGCAGTTGCAATCCTCTCTTGGCAGCCTCATCTGCTTTTTCATTGCCTATGATGCCGCAGTGGGCAGGGATCCACTGCAGTATCACGCGGTGTCCGGCGACACAAACTAGATGATTTAGGTAAGAGACATCGCGGGATATATGTTCATGAATGCTGAAGCAGCTGGCACGGCGAAGAGTTTGCAGTGCTGCCTTCGAATCCGTAAAGATTACCCACTGTGCTGGCTGCTGGCGGAGAATGTAGCGAAGTGCTTGTTTGATGGCATGAAGCTCAGCAGATGTAGATGATGTTGGGCGCTCAAGACGGTATGAGAGCGCTTGGCCGGTGGATGTAATGAAGAGCCCACAAGAACTGCAGTCAGGCGTAGATGATCCATCAGTAAAAATGTGGGTCATACGAGAGTATTGGTTACTTATATGGGCAAGTATTAGTTGAAGGAGGCATATCTGAGGCATAACTTTTTTTGATGTGAGTCCAGGTATGTTTAATTTTATCCAGCTATGGCTATAATCCTGCCAATTTCCAGTTTGATGGACTCAAAAGTACCCAGGGTGTATTTTACAATTCTAGTACACTCAAGTAAGCAGTTCCGAGTTGGTGCTACTGGCAATACGGCTTAGTCGTGAAGCACACTACCCAGCCATCCAACATCATGCTGCAAGCTGAAAGCCTGTTGGCTTGTTGCAGCAGCTAGTTTTGGCCTAGTGGTGTACTAGTACAATGCAAACTGGTGAAAGCAGAGGAACGCTGCATCATGAGGCCTTGCTGGAAGTAGGTCGTCAGAAATTGGCCGCATATCTGCTTCCTTCACTGCAAATGCCATCAAGAGACTCTTCTGCAACAACCCTCTCTTCACTCCTCCACCTCCTCCTGCTATTCCCCTTCCATGACGATTACAATGGAGGATTGGTCGGTTCAGTTTTCCTGTGCTCGCACTGTACGAAGCCACCTGTTGAGACCTTTTGTTTGTGATGTGCTTGGAGCAAGCGAGTCAACATCTTTTCTTTTTATGTTTACTTTGATCTCGCATCTTTTCAACCTGTTTTTATTGCTTTTTTTTTTTTCTTTTTTGATTGTAAAATCAATCCCACATGTATTCATCATTAAAAGAACCCCAGCAATGTCAGTCGCGAACTCGTACTTTGCGTCAAATATGCCCGAGATTTACCTTCTACTGAATAATGCGGAAACGTATAAGCCATGCCAGCAGTTAGTAGTTTGGATCAGTCTTTCTTATATGTAGCACTTGTGTTCAACCATGCTTTTACCAGCTTTCTGGCTGGTAAATTTAAGTAGCTGTTTACTTTAAAATGGCAGCTGTTCAGCAAGCTCACAACACAGAAGTTTCTTTTTTTTTTTTTAATACGACAGAGAAAATTACACTGGACACGAATCTGTACAAAGAGCAAAAAATGACAGCATTTGTTAGGTGCACAATTTAGACCACATGTTGAAATGATCACGAAACACTAACTTAACTGTGCATGTACAATGAAACAAGTGCACGAACAGTATGCACACTTAGTTGTGTCGCAGAATCAACAGTCACAAATGTGAGCCACTGATGACAAAGTTAGAGACAGCTGAAGCTGCAACTTCACTGTGTCTGCTGTGCAAACAAGAGCAGGCAAAATTGACAATATGCTTTCAGGTGGGGAGTTGATTGGCATTGGTACATTAAACTTAAATATTCAGGCTTGAACAGGAGGAGTTTGTTGAGGGAAGCACGGTGACTCGTACACGCACATTTCCACCCGAGAACCGTATCACAATACCAAAGCAAGAGATGTCTGTACACATGTTCAATACAAACAGGTTTTCTTCATAATTCGGAGGAACTCCTCCTGGTTCACTTCCCCATCGCCGTCCCTGTCAGCTTCATTTATCATTTCCTGCATGAAAGAACGGTAAAAGAGAAGGACGCATTAGAATAACCATGTCCCCCATCACTCAGAATGCAGGGTTCAACGCGCCGAAGCCACTGGGCACTGGCTGCCCATATAAACCATAAACCTACCTTGATCAGCATCATTTATGGTTCAAGTGAAGAAAATAACGTAAGGTTTGTTTTGCTATCATCTGAATGAAATTGCACAATTTCGCTTACCTGTCACTAGCCCATTCAGCCACCAGGCTCTATGTGAGTTGACACGCATAAACAAGACTTTTTTTTAGCACATGGAAGTACGTGCTGCCCTCTCTCTTTTCATTTTTGAGGGTCCGGGAACCTTTGTCTTTCAACAGATGGTGTTAAATCTCGAAAAAAAAAAAAACCCAAAGTGCAAAAGGAAAAAATCTGTTTGAGTTGTTGCTCCTGAGCAACATTGGGCATCAAAGGGGTTACCATGCACCAAAATCTCAACACACAAGTGTTTTTGCTTTTCTCCTCCACCTGAAAAGCAGTCACCACGGCCGATTTTCCTCATCACTCAAAAGCTGTGTTTTTGCAATACAACACGTACGTTTGACTGTCATTTCTCGTTCAGCCAAGCACCGATTACTGCTCCCACAGCCTTTGAAGACAGCAAAAAGGTGCGACAAGCCGGGCGTACCTGCAATTCCTCATCGGTCAGATTCTCGGAGAGTTCCTTGGCGACGCTTTTGAGGTTCTTGAAGGAGATCTTGCCCGTACCGTCTTCATCAAACAACTGGAATGCTTTCATGATTTCTTCGTTGATGTCCTTTTCCGCCAACCTTGTGGCCATGACATTCATGAACTCTTCCTGCGCAATTTTGCCTAAACAAAACAAGCGTCAGAAAAAAAAAAATAGAAATCCCAACTGAGGTTCTTTGTTCAAAATAATTTTAATTTGTTTATATTATTCTCACTTTTTCCCCAAGACGTCTACTTTTAATAGGTTATATATATATATATATATATATATATATATATTTTTTTTTTTTTTAAAGCCCCGTGAGTAGCTTTCCTTTCCTGCCCAATCCCCCTGAGTGGGTATGAGCCCATTTTCTGGCGCATCTCCTGTCATGACCCAACCATTCAGTTATCAATGCGTCCAAATTTGGCTGACTAGTTTCGGCAAGAGCCACTAGCAAAGCTTTTTCGGCCGGACCGCGCGGAATGTCACGCCTGGCCAGAGGGATTACGAAAGATCAGAGTTCCAAAAAAAGGCATTACCAGTTTCCTCTTTGTCAACTTCGGCAAGCAGTTTTTTCACCTCCTCTTTCCTGGGTTCAAAGCCAAGCGCCCTCATCGCAAACTGAAACGGAAGCAAGAGTCAAGATCGTTGGCATCAGTCAACAAACATTGCAGGCCACGAAGATTTACCTTCAGGTCTTTTGCTTCCATGAACCCGCTTCCAGTGGGGTCAAATAAATTGAAGGCGTCGTTGATGTCATTTTTCTGCTCTTCGCTCGGCTCTGGCTTGCCGCTCAGTTTCCGTTTGTAACCCCCAGATGTTCCGCTCTTACGAGACGACTGAAAGAAACGCGCGCTTGGATATAGAGTTATCGCGAACCCAGCAATTCGGATGCAGCTTTTTCTTTCAACGTAAACGTCGGGCTTTGTGGAAGGTATCGCACTTACCATGGCATTTCCCTATGCGCGGAAACCTCGCCTAACTGATTTAACTAACCAACTTAACTGAAACAACGGAAACAACACCCGACAACGCCGACAACTTGACAACTTCGCGCATGTTCTCACGCAGACAAATAAACAACGGTTTGCCCTCAGCTCTTTCGAGTGCGTGTTAGTGGGGTAGTACGTGACATCTAGCGCACCTTGTATCATAGAGTTTCTTACAATATACCTTATGGTTAAGTCTCCTGCCACGCGCGTGGCACGAGCTGCGCCCCCCTGGCAACAGCTGCTGCCACGCAGAAGTGACGTCAAGCTAAAGTAATCACGTGACTTCCTGTGACGTCACAAAACAAACGTCATATTTACGTCATTTGATCATGCCACTTTTTTGTGTTGACGACGGCAGCCGGGTGTTCGCGTCTTGTGTCCCGATGTTCTCCGCCCGTGGTTCGAATGGCAGGCCTGACGCATCGTTACGTCCTTATCTCCCTGTACAGCAGCTGCCTCGCGGCGCTTTTTTCTTGTTGGGAGGTGTGCTTGTAATTATTTAGATTGGGTATTTTTTGTGAACTTGCTGTTGCACGTCTTGGTAAGCCTAACGCATTGTTTTCTGCACGCTGTTTCGCCCCGCTTTTTACATGCTCCTAGAACTGTACTGTTGTCGTAGTGTCAGCGTGTGCACGAATCGAGTGTCGTCAGGTAGCGCACGGCATCATCGAACGCAATCCGATCTCGCATGTAGCTTCTGCAATTTTTCCCCCGGGGCAGTAGTACTGTCGCCGAGAAATGTATCCTGACTATTCCGCAGAAACGATCTGTGCACGTGGCGCTGCAGAATCCGTGCAGGGAGCGCAGTTTCACTTCCGTGGGTGGAGCCCAACTGCCCGTCCAAAGATATATCTATTCAAGATACCACTGAAACCATTCGCTGACTGGCTGGCTTCTTGTGCAAGGAGGCTCAAGCTCCAACTGTGCAAGCATGGGAGAAGTGCAGCCGATAAGATCGCCGTGTGAGCCAAGTTTGGAACTTCTGCTAATAGTCCTTTAGAAGTCTGGTGTGCATAAGGTTAACAAGTGACAATTCAGTTATTGTTCATCTATGCTCAGATTTGTTGCTTAGTACCATTGTGCTTTCAACTTAGGAAGTCTTAATGAAATGATAGGCAAGGCTTAAAATTACTGCTTGGCTTTTATTTCCCTTTCCTTCGCTCCAGTACCTTTCGCCTCCTCTAACCTGGTTAGGCAACAGAACTTCCTCCTGCGTCTGCTTTGAGTATGTATTTTGATAGGCTCGTTCCTTCTTTACTCTTGTGTTTGGCTTGGTTGGAATTGAACATAACCAGGCACAATACTTTCATTCACTCTCAGCAGGATGGGCTAATGATGATGAGAGCTTATCTCGGAGGCTTGCAGTCTTTGCACAAATTCCAAGTGGCTGTGACATCTATATGCCCATCCCAAGCACTCTGCGGAGTTCAACTTGACACTAATGCTTGTATTCGCAACTGGTGAAGCGTGCTTAAGCGTCTACTGTCAAAGCCTTTGGGGTAGTGAACAGGAAGAGTTTCCAATTGTGAGGGGACGTTTAACATTCTATTGCTTTTTAACTCCGCACTGTGTAAACTGTTTTGGAAAATTGCTCAAGTGAATTTACTTAGTGGTAAGGGGCTTTATAAAATGTCTCAACAATGATGCAAGTCTCGTCAGAAGCCAGCTGCTAGAAAACACATTCACGGGTTGTGTGTTGTGTGCCCATTAGCTGTTTCTTTTTCTTCCACAAAACGGGCACTTAAACAATCCTTTAAGCCAACAGGCGTAAAAAATAGTTCATCAAGTACAACTTCGGGGTAATGGTTGGTGTCGAGCGTGACATTGCCCACTCCCAAGAGTACTTCTTAATTCCTTGTGCAAGAACTGGAGCCAAGGCCACGTGCGTAGATGTGAATGTCTGTCGGTGTTTGTGAAAGTTGCAGTACAGCTGGAAGGTGTATGGATCATGGGTGGCTTTAACAATAAAATGACTGCTGAACGTACTTTTGCTCTGGTATCAATGAGCAGCATGTGAGCATTGATAAGTGCTTCACTGTTGACATTTTTGTTACACAAAAGCAGGCCATGTTAAGGCCCCCTGGCAAATATTCATGAAAAACACTGGACCAAAAAGCTGCCAACACATGGAAACCATGTTGATCACGGCACCTTTCCTAGTACTTCAGTACCGTTTATCAGTGCTGTGTTTTTTCCCCCCAGCTAGTAAACTATCCCAGCGTTGCACCTTAAGCCAGAAATCAAACACTTGCTTGTCAATGACAAGTGATCTGCCAAACTTCCGTGTCTATGCAAAAAGTGAGTAGCTCTACTTTCTCTGCACTGTTTGTGCTGTGAAGTTCCATTTCTAAACAAAATGCCAGGGTTCTTCTGGAAGATGCACAGCATTAAAACCCCAACAAAAAAGGAATAAGCACGCGATACTTTCTTGCACTACACTAGAGCCCTGCGGGAAAGCCAAACCAGCAAGTGATCTTTTTCTACAAAGCGCTGCAGAGGAGCCAAGAAATGAATGAATGAATGACATTTATTAAGATGGGGGAGGCCACATGGCCGTAGTTGGGGAAGGGGAAGAAGGGAGGAGGGGGAGGTGATCACTTAATCGTTAGAGATGACTTGTTGGAGATCGATGATCAGTGATTTCTTTGTGAGGGGGATTGTAGACCCCATCTCACACTACCCTTGCCAGGCCACTCTTAATAGAAAACACACCTAGAGCATGAAAAAGATTCCTTTTTGCGGACACCAAAGCTACGCTGGAAAGCCAAAATGTGTGGTGTCTGTTAATGCAGATTAGCTGCAAGACGGGCATGTTCACGCAAAGATTTATGAACCAGGCTGGCGGGGTAACAAAATCATTGAATGAGGTTACAACAAAATGTGTTATGAAAAATGATATAATACTGTTTGCTATAAATAGCAATTAAAGGTATAAAATGGTTCTGACACCAATTAAATGGCCTGTTGGAAATCATTGGCAAAACCTAGAGAGCAACATTTCATACAGCTGCAATTGAGAAATAGTAAAGCATGGTTGGGGCCTGAATTCAGCAGGCATGCTCCAGCTGAGAATGTATAATTGCAGAGCAAAACAATTATAAAGGCCTAGGGAAAAGGTGAGCTTAGTTGAGTTTACCACCAAGGTATTTGGTAGAGAGAATAGTTACAAAAATAAAGAAGCAACATGGGAAGCTTTATTTTCCCTGATTTAAGTTTATCAGCACTGAGCTTCATGTTCTGCATGTCCCATTGAAGAATGTTACACCTGCATGCACTCGGCACATCACATTTTACGGTATAACACAGTTTACTTCGAACATAGGTAAATAAGAGAATATTGCATAAGCAGTTCATTTATACGTGAAATAGAAACAGCAGGGTTTTTAAAACGAAGCCCGGAAGTGTGCTGAATGAAAGGGACCAATGATGAGTTTATGTTGTCACTAATAACAAATTTCAACGACCTTGTCAGAAACAAACCCCTTCTATGGAGGGACTGTGTGTAATCAAGATTTTTTTGATAAAAGGTTGTAAATGCCCTGTAAATGTATGTCAAAAGGTATTTTAACGCCCTAGTCGTGGCCTGTGAGTCATCGGCGCTTTTTTCTGGTGTTTAGATGATCAAGGGCTGTTGTACGGGATCCACCTTCTCTTCTCACTTTGGTCACCATCTTTCTTAGTCACTGCATTCATGTGCTTGGTCAGGGAGCTAGCAAGCGAGGACGACAGTCGGCACCAACTATCAGCTGAGTTCCTTCAGGCTGGGACAATTGCTGGAGAGGCTAAACAATGTTTTTAAAATCCCTGAGAGCTTTCACTTTTTGTTTTGTTAAAGAACATTTAGGCAACCCTTCAACTGTCCGAAATAACAAAAATGACTATTGTGCCCGTTAAATAGTTAATCTACGCACAGTGAACGATGGCACAAAATCTATCAATGTGAACCTACCCTTTGAACCTGCTTAATATTTAGCAGAGACTCACTCCATTCATTAGCTGTTTTATGGCGCTGTGGGTGGGCTACTGGTTTCCACCTATGGAGCCTGTGGGCCGCACTAGTTTCCAGTCCTGACAAATGTTTTTGGAGACTAGCACTACCCTGCAGTGTACGAGCCATGGATTCCTTGGGTTGGCCATGTGAAATTCTAGTGAATCGTTACAAGCCACCAAAGAAAGTGAGCATGTTTATCGACCACTGTTTTGTGGCCATGAAAAGTTTCGTTCATTAATTAAAAAGACTAACAAATGAGATCAATTTTATTGCAAACTTCAAACAAATAACTGGTATTACAGAAAATGTGTAAAGCAGCTGGAGCTCCATAGCCACTTTCCAGCTATTTCTCCATGCCATCAGAGAATCTTGTTTGTGCGACTAACAGATACCGACCTATTCCACTGCAAAGAAACATAACTTGGCGATTGCAGTGGGGCCTCTAGTTCCGTTTGATCATATCACTTGAGTGTTTACGTACAGTTAACATACTGATGACTGTGTTTATATTCCATGCACATATAACATCAATGTAGTTTGAAATTGGGATCTTTTGCACCATTTCTTTTTGTTAAATTCGCCCCATGATAGCCTTGACGTTTGCCTATCAATTACATTTGCAGTATGCTCGCTGCTTATACCTGTTTACACAAACAATCCGTAGATGCTTTCACGTTCCAGGCACACCTTAAGATTCTCTTTGACGTTGCTTATTGAGCCTGTGCAGAACCCATAGGTTTTCATATGCTGGAGTGCATGTAGGTGTATTAGACATGATTGCCGGCCAAGCGTATACCCTTCCTATTGCCGTCTCTACAGCCTCTTCTCTGACCCTATCGTCTGGGTGTGTCCCCTGAATTAACTTCCTTTGCATGAGGGACTCAGTCAAGTCTGGCCAACATAGCGTACACCACGGTACAGTGAGACGTGAAAGTTATACCAGTGCAGTGGCTATGAGATGAAGCGTCTAGCTAGTCTACCTTTTGAAGGTCGCAGGTCCTAAACTGTTGTAGAATCATGTATCCTACTACGAAATATTTGGTTTCTACTAGGAAATCTTTTTAAGCGCTGAATATCACGCAATTATGATCCTTGTGGCGCATGCTCACAAGACTTTTCTGCTCATAAAACGTATCGTGGGTGTAAAACAAATTTTAAGCTACAATTTCGCCCACTAGAAAATAAGAACTTCCCGATTTTCGAGTTTTCCTTGCTAATATTTCAGAAGAGGAGATCTACTGTAGTGGTACGTACGTGGTACATGTGTGGGGACACCAAAGATTACCTTTCCTATTCTCGGCGCAATTGTCTGTAATTGTAATGCGCACATGTGCCTAGTAAAAAACGGTTGCCGCCACTACCCTTCGTCCTCGGCACTGTAAATTCTGATTATCTTTTGGCGCTGCTAAGTTGTCTTCATTTCGAGAACACACACCGCGATTTCAGGTCGCCCATTTAAGCATTCTGGACTTGCCGTGGTGCAAACTGTTGATAGCAGATGCCGCCGCGCCGACATGCGTCGGAAGGTTCACAGAATTACGCTCGGACGGTGTCTTTTCTTGTGTGGAACGTAGCTTGTTCGAACGAGGCCAGTCGGCTGTGCGATGTCGTCTCACGTACGCTGAAACTGTACGCAGGTACCATCGGCGTACACCAAGCATAACCAAGCGGTCACAGGTCAACATTACTCGAGAGCGGCTATTTTGCTGCGGTCTGGAAAGGCTGGCTGGGTCCCCACGCAATACATAATCACAAGCAACTTTCTCACGTTTTCAGATAGTGCTTCTAACAATATGAACTCCGGTTTATCTACGTTGTCGGCCCGAGAAAATCGGAGCTTCGTCACGCTTTCGGATACGCGACTCCATGTGCGCGATACGGCAGCTGGCAGCAGCAGCAGCATCGCCGGCTGCTCCCGCAAGAACAAAAATTGTTTGTTTAGAAAAGTTTTAGCAGTTCAATGGTGCGTTATTTTGTACTGCAAATAAAAAAAATGTGTATTTCGGACTACACTACACAAAATAATGACAATTATTAATGTTATGACGTCATTATGACGTCACGCGTGGCAGCAGCCGTTGCCAGGGGGGCGTGGCTGCTGCCACGCGCGTGGCAGGAGACGCTGCCATACCTTATATAGCTCTAGATTTTTTTTTGCGCTGATATTGTTTTTTGGTAGACAATAATAGTATTTATATACCAATGTTACTCCAGCTTTGCATTTGTTTTTACCTTTTTGTTGTTGTGGCACGTATGCCACAAAAAAAAAAAACACGTTTCGGTTTCGGTTTCGTTCGGTAACGCGGTAGCGTTCCTTACCGCGTTACCGCGTCAAAGGTACAATTCACGCGCCCGCCCGCACGCACGCACGCACGCACGCACGCATGCACACGCACACACTCACACACCTCTGCAATATGTGCAATCTTTGATGGGAACTCATGATGGAAGAGGAAAACGAATAAAGCGGCACGTGTCGAGATTAACGCCCACATTAATTCGCAGGTTGTCAAAATTGATCCGGAGCCCTCGATTACGACGCGCTATTCTAGCCACTGTAGACGCGCGTCTCAAATCCCAGATGTAGCTTCGGTGCGTAAAGCCCGAGGATTTCTGAAAGAAAATTTATTAATAGCCGATACAAAGACCCGCTGTGCTTAATACTACACGGGTCGCCTAAACCAAAAATTTGTTTTTTTTTTTTTTTTTAACTCGAAACTAACCAATAAGATCTAGCCGTTAAAATCTCGCCTCCGAAACAGGGCTAGTCTCTGATCTGCTCAAGTGTTATACTACTTATATCTTTATTTTTTGCTTACGGGCGTGAAAATACGGATACACTATAAGCAGGCGATTTCACCGTACCATATACACAAAAAAATGAAGGAAGCTCACCGCGTAAGACAGCCAAGCTGCACTCAATCTTTATGACCATCACGAAGGTTTAAGTCCACGATTGCAGCCGATTTTCTCCTTCTTCACTGCCGCAACAACCTTTACTCCGTCATTGTTGCTATAAGTGTGACCTTCTTTCATTTTTTTTTTTAAGTGACAATCATTGGACATCACCTTGGAGGGCCATACGCTATGACGGGTCTTTCAAATTGTCCCAACAAGTGTTTACACGATACGGCGAAGGCTGGAGTTTTTTGGCCAATCCTGGCCAATCTCTCTATTGGCTTGACAAGCGCGCGCCGGGGACGCTGGGCGGCCGCCGCGAGGAGCGCACATACGAGCACTTTGCATTTTTTAGATTCATTCGCCTTGTCCATGCAGCGCCGTCGGCGTTGTTGTCGTCCGCCCCTCCCCTAGACTATAAAAAAAATAATAGTTAGCGGCGCCTTGTTTCGATCCCACGACACTGTGGGCGGAACGCGAGGTACATAGTGCTCTTCCCACTGCGCCACAAAACCGAGACAGAATTAAATGCTACGAACGCGCCTTATATCCTTGACTCATTCAAACTACGTCAAGATGCTACTGATACAACGCATGATGGGGCAATGATTAACACTTGCAATAAAAGAAAAGAAGCTCCCACTTACAGCAACCATGATGGAGTAAAGGTCGTTGCGACAGCGAAGCCCCAAGCATACCACTTAGAGAGATTGACCAAGATTGGCCAATAAAACATAATAATAATCATAAAACATAATAATCATACGCGTTCCCGACACGTTTCACGCGATTTCAGAATCAATCCAACGGAAACACCAAGTGAACCCCACGATGCGTCGCATCTACACAGGGTTCCCCTCGCGGGGAGGTGGGCGCAATTTCTTTTTGGTTTCTTTTTTTAACTGCCAGGGGCTCCGCATGTAATGAAGGCCGCCGGTGGCTCATGTATTGGCGTCGCCTCCGCTGGTAGCTACGATCCTGTGTCCCTTTCATGTATACCCTCACGGACGCCAAGTTCGGAGCCGCGGAGAGCGTGTGTTGTGCCCGTCCTTTTGTGTCAAAGGACGGGGGTGCTTAGCCTGAGTACCTCTGTCGCGCCGGAGGTGGCTGGGTCATTCGGCATGACAAGCTGGCGGGAAGCTGAATGATGGTGTGTCTCATAGTGTCGGAAAGGCGCGCGGTGTAAGTTTTTGAGCATCTGCGAAGCCGGCACCGGGCGCGCTCTTCGTTGACGGGTCGTTCGCCTCGAAGACGATCGCTTGGGCCTGAAGCGCCTCTTCCCGGGGGCAGACGGCAGGCCGCGGCGTCCTTTCTGGGAGGGGATTAGCACCGACTCCCGCATTGTCCCGACGTGCGCGCAGACGAGGGGGCAAGGCAGACGCGGGGGGATGGTAGCCTCGCGAAGAGCGCTGTAAGCCTCCGGCTTGGCTTTGGAGCAGATGCCGCCCGCTGAACGTAATGGGGTGTCCACTTTAGGACGCAGACGTCCTGTATTTGCTCGTCAGGTGTAATAGCGTGCGTGGGAAACGCACTATGAGTGTATAAGAGAGAGTGTTGGGTCACGTGACCGCAGGTGGGGACATGTGTGTGATTGGCTGGTTCCTGTGGCCAATCAATGGTTTCTATTAATTGTTTAAAGGATTTCTTTCTCTTTCTTGTACGCCCCCTTTTTGGAGGCGGGGTTTTTGTTATCAAAACCGGAGTGTTGGGTTTTCTCGGGGGTCGGTCGAGAGGGGATCTAGTTCAGTATATAGATCTCGGCCGAACAGGCTGCTGCTGTCAGAGTGACAATGTAACCGTCACTCTGACCTGATGTAAACATGGAGTAATGTAAATAGTGTAAATAAACCTAATATCCAGCAAGGAAGGCAGTCCTCATCCCTCACCCGCTCCAAGCATCGGTTGTCGGTCATCGGAGCGAGTCGAGATCGTACTCTCGGCTCGCGCATCAAAAGAACATCACTATTTCGTCTCCATCAGTTCGCCAAGAAGATGGAGAGGCGAAATTTAACTGGTCCCGGCAACTTTTTTTATGTTGGGAGGAAGAGAATGTAAACATAACGCAAAAGCGGAAGAAAAAACAACTGTAGTGAAGCGTTCTTCTGCGCCCGTGCCTCTTAAAACGGGGTCCTGTGCATGGAAGATGTGTTACCCCGCATGCGAAGTATACGTGCGTTCCGACATCCAGGTTTCGTGGCACGCAGTAAACAAATTTCTTGGATTTGTTAACAGCTCATACAACGATATTCAGCTAGCATAAATGCGCGTATACCACAATGCGACGCCATTTGCAACAGGGGTGTCAGGGATCCGCACCTGAGGTATGCAGTTGGGAAACCTAAACTATGGTCTTTGAGAAAAAAGGAACGAAATTCATTTTAAGTGAACAGTATGAACAATTAATCAGCTTCTCCAGCGATCACGGCCAATGTTATTCCTCCACCCCACATCCACCGCATGGCGTACAGCACTTAAAAAGATTGCGAACAATAATCTAATCGCGGTGTTTGTCTTTCTATCACCGTACCACATCTTTCGCGCCAAATTCAATATATATCTGCTGTACCTACTCGCTCACTCAAACTTCAGCCTAGTGCAAAAAGGACGAATGCAGGGACAGACGTTCATCTATGTGTGTACTTGTACTGCCATTGTGACCATGATTGCTTTGTTTCGAGCACAAGTTACAATGGAGGAAATCCAGCTTGAGCAATCGCTATGTGTTTGTCGGAGATACAATCACGGCGGAAGAATTCAGTTCACGCACTGGACTATGCATGAAGTGTTGCTCACAGATGAATAAAGAGCGCGCGTCTGTGCGCGCATCACAATTAAAGGGCCTGATTAAAAGGAGCAAAAAGGAAATGAGTAATTTAATTTCGCTATGAATTTTACACGCATTGGAGCTTTTTTTTTGCCCTTTCATTTGTTTACAACGGCTCCAATACAGGCTTTTCCCCTCTTCTGTGCTTTCACACGTGCTGACTTCTTGCATCTTAAACCAAGGCCTTTGAATGGGAATGCACGCAAGGACATCACAATGGCGTTTTTTACAGTAAAACTAGGCAGACGTGGTCTTTTACCTTGATCTTTCGTCACAATGGTCGCAAAAATATATATATATAAATCGCGCGCTAGGGAGGTCGGGATTTCCCCGGAGCAGGCGTGGGAGGGAAGTATTTTTTGTTTTCGAATTCTTTTTGGCAGGAATCTGAGGCGTCATTTAAAAATTCTCAATAGGCACATTCAGCACGTTGCACCCTCACGAATCACGATTGTTTTTATAAGCTGTTTTAGTTGCATAACCTGAGAGAAACTTTTATTTGTTCGTGTTTATTGTGGACTAGCTACTAATATCCAATAATGCAGATGATACGTACGCACCCTCACCAGAGCTTGGTGTTGGACTAGCTAATTGCATACTCAAGACGTTTGTTTTTCTTGTACGCACCATAAAACGTACGCACCATCTATAGTGTAGGATTTGGGTCAAGTATGTCGCAAGGTGCGATATGTATGGCTCCTTGAAATTTCAAATTTACAAAATTGAAATTTTCGGGCGGTTTACGTGACACAAAACTCAACAGCCGACAGCTGTAGTAACACTGAATGAAAATAAAACAGGCTCACGCAAGTTCAAAGTTCACGTACCGCTTATGCAGCGCCTATGCCGATTGTTGCAGACATGGAACTACCGTCAAGGGATATCCATGCATGCGCACAAACGTGCGGCAAGCATACATGTAAGAATGGTTCATGAATATAACATGCCGCTACACGACAAGCGGGAACGAAACTAAATGCTGTCATTAAACCTCTCAAGTTCATATGTCAACGCCGAAATAGTGATATTCCGATGGGCAAAGTTTAGGCTAGTTGCAACGTAAGCGACCAGCAAACGCGTGCGCTGGCTTCCTTGACCGTCACCATGGGTAATTGTCCACTTTGCCTAGAGTCATTATGACGCAAACTGGAGTTCTTGAACGCAAGCGATGAAATGTGCCGCGGATTGTTCTGGTGCATTCCCTTATGTTCTACGTATGAGTCACGCCGTAGCGCGCACTCGCCCTCAACACTCGCAAGCAAGACCGGCTTCGCTTGCAACCGATGAGATCACCCAGCGCTTCTCTCTCACTCTGTCCACAACGTCAGTGGTCACGTGAGCATAACCTTGTTTTCTCCGCCAATCGCACGAGAGAAACATGTCACATGACCCAAAAGGACCAATGTTTGTCAACAAGATGGTAGCCCTTTGAAGTGGTGACACAGGAAAATTGAAGCAGTCGGAAAGAACCATCCAGAAGATTTGAACCTGTGCAAGTCATTTCGCTCGCGAGTATATATACGATGAACACGCCGCCGCCACCGAATTGGAGTGGACGTCCTACTGGGCCGCAGTTTCAGCAGTATCAGGTAAGCGAACTTTGGTCTCTTGGAAGGTTCCGCTTCACCTGTTACCGTTCTGCGATTTGGGTCTTTAGTGAGACTTATTTCTTTGGGAAATAGAGCGCAGCTTTCGGCTCACGGTGAATGCTTGCAAATATCTTTAAAAAAAATGACGCCGCCGTTGTCGTATTCACAGCAGTAGTGCCGGCTTTGGCGAGTCTTTCTCTTGGGATTGAGATCGGGCAGAATGGCGGCGAGATGGGAGGACTAGCGGTAAATGGAGTCTGTGTATAGACGCATAGAGCTCTTCGAGATCTGAATGCTACCGAGAAATAACTGGTTGTAATATAAACCGCTTACTTAGGTACAGGGCTGAACTAAAACCACTGCCGCATTCGGTTTTTGTCCCCGCTTGATATCTGCGCAGTTGAGTTGTTTTTCCTGTTGTAGGCCGCCTCCGTGCTAATGCATGATAACGCGCGCCTTTTCCAGGTCCGACTTCTCGACAACATGACCGTGACAATCAAGGCCTACCTACTAGGCACCCCGGAGATCCGCCGATTTGTCTTCGAGGATCTGCGGGAGTACAAGACGCTTCACATGAGAATTCGAGCGGCCTTTCCTGTGTTAGCTGGCAAGGATTTCACCTTGTCGTGGAAGGGTGAGTATTGGAACAGCTGCTAGAGCCGGGCAAAAATAGGTCTCGATGCCGGTCGCGTTGTCACCTGCGCTTGTGCACGCGAAAAAGCGTTGAAAACCGTATAATTGTGATATGTAGCGAGTGAGCGTCTGTGTGTGCTGCCTGTGTAGCGCCAAAACAAAACGTGTTGCCGGTCCCGACAGACGCTTGACAGCAGGCATGCGCAATGCTCACTGGCTACTTTCATAATACAAGAAACTGTGCGCTCATCACTTTGCAACATTGACGAACACTGCATATTGTACTCTATGAAGGGGAAGCATAAATTGCGGGAGTAGGTAAGTTTTTTAGCGCGGGCAAATTATTGTGTCCTGCGAATGACGTACATTAGCTCCGAAAGTGCACTTAAAAAGTATCACTGGTTGGGTGTTAATTGCACTTGTGTTTGCTAAACGGTCTCCGTCGCGCATGGTTACGGGGATCGCATATGTGATAAAAGTGCTGATTGGAAGACATGGGCGATTTTTATTGAAGGACAAAGCACATATAACAATGTTCCGAAAAATGAAGGCTGACTAATGTGTGTTAAGTTCAACCTAATATAGTGCAAAAAAAGTCTGGTCCTAGTTGGGTTAGCCTTTGTTGCTGCAGAGTTAACAGCCTGTCACTTGGTACTGGGAGAATGGCTCCTTTAAAAACAGTTAATGATTGGTGACATTGTTTCTGAAAATTGCATTGTTCTGGGTTCAAAATTACTGTAATTGATTGTAATAAATAAAAGAAAAACCACAAAAGTACAGCCAAGGCAATCAATAAATTTGAGCACTTCAGTAAAAACGCATAAGACCAGCATGGGTGTTTAGGAGGTGACGTTTGGATGATGCAAACCGGTTAGATTTTTGGGTAATGTTTCATGATCGCTGCTCCAAGCAACCGTTATCTGGGATGCGTGTTTCCAAGTTTTAAGACACAGGGAAAGACTGAGTTCGTGTGGATCCTGAAGAACCCTTCAATTCGAAGAGCTTGTTTACAAGGCCTTGAAATTGTTATGAACCCTTGAAACCCCTTGAATTTCTTATATTTTCCTCTCTAATAAGCATAATATCACCATGAGGCTACATATGGTCTGAGTGAGTGTTTGTTGCTTCGTTCATCTTGTTTAGCAAATGAAAGTTGGCATTTCGTAGCACAATGAAAGTGCTTGTCCGTGTAACTTCAACAAACAATTACGCAAAATCGCCTCAGAAGGAACACGTCCTCTTGTTTAACTGCCGGTTCCACCAGCCTTGCCATTTTTGTTGACATTTCTCATAACTTAAGCCTCCATTTTACCCTGAACAATTATATTTATTTATATTTCTGACAGGCAATAAAGTCCTTGAAAGTCCATATAAGGGTGCCTTAAAAGTTTTTGAACACACTTGAATTTTTGTCATAAACCAGCCCGAACCCTGAAAAATGCTAGGGCATGTTGCATAAACAACTGCATACTCTTCCAGTCTCCTGTAATGGGTCGTGGCCAGTGCAGCGTATGTAGGGTTGTTTGTTTTCGGGTTTTATATTTTTGATAAATGAAGAGGGGGGCGGGGGGGCTAAAAAAATTGGGTGCTATTTTTCAAACGGGTAATCGGGGAGAAATGAGTTCTTCGTGTAAAAGCATTAAAAAATTCTGTTTTTTTTTTCATTTTTTTTCAGGTTAAATCTACAGATGTGCTATGTAATACTCCGTGTTTTTTTTTTTTTATCAGAAGGTGTCACGAGCTTCTTTAATGCGTTAAAATTGGTGTTGTTTTCTAGCAAATATTTTCTTAATTTGGCATTTCTTTGGAAATGAATCAGTAATGGTGACAGTAAAGAGCATTGATAACTTTTAAGGAGTGAAACATTTTATTTGCAGAAAGCAGGTCATGGACCTTTTACATGTCCGTGTTTACAAACATTATCCTCTGCAATTACGACATGTTGGTCTCCGTTCGAGAGCTGTCCGATCATTGAACGTGCCTCAGCTGGGAGAAAGTTCTCTCGACATCGCAGCTAGGCACAACATTGTCAGTGCAGCATTTGTTAGCCTGGGGTAGCGAGCGGTAGAGCCATGCCAATACTCAATGAGTTCGAAAGCTGTGTTTGTGGGGTTTGCTTCCAGCAAATACTAGTTGAGAACAGTGGACCGTCAGCCCACAATTGTGCGGATCGGTACATTGAAAAAGTCCATTCGGGGAGAAATCGGGGTTAACCCAATCCTTCTGGCACATTTTCGGGGCGTAAAAATCGGGTTTTATCTGAAAACGAACAACCCTAAAAAAATTTCATGTCCATTGTGCGTTCGTGTATGCAGATGCGGAGGGGGACCAGATCATCATGTCCACCGACCCCGAGCTAGTCCAGGCCGTGCAGAACATGAAGGATGGCCTGCTGAGGATCTTTGTGACCGTCATTGGTGTTCCCAAGCCCGAACCCGAACCACTTGGGGCCAGCGGCGATGGCTCTGCAAAGGTCCACGCGGGCGTCTTGTGCGACGTGTGTGATCAGGAGATACGCGGGGCCCGCTACAAGTGCCTGCAGTGCGAGGACTACGACCTCTGCGAGGTGTGCCACGCCAAGAAGACGCACGAGCAGCATGACATGCTGAAGCTCGTCAACCCCGGCATTGTGAGTTTCCTTTTTCGCTTCTTGCAACTTTACAAATTCAGGTTGCTTGAGGTTAACTCTTCTAAGTTGATTGGCTGGTTGTTTTTTTCTGTTTCTGTGGCCAAAGTATATTTATTCCAAAATAGGGCAGGCCACAATGACCCTAGCAGGAGGGGAAAGTGGCCTGCAGTGCATGTACAGCTGCACATACGAAGTATACGTGCAGGTGTGCATGCACAAACTTTTGTTTCCACTCCCTGGCAGTTTAATGTTTGTAGTATTGACTCAGCTCAAAAAGTTACGTGATCTCGCTTTGATTGTGGCGCTCCATTATGATGCGCTCTTTATAATGTGTACTTTTGCATGCAACAGAGTAGTACCATTGTCTTTATAATGTTTTGAGTGGCTCCTGCTCTTCTTCGAACACAGTGTGCCCTGTTGTGTGTCCTTCATGTTTGCTTGCGCCTCCCGTGTTTCCAGGTTGATGATTGTTATTGGCATCCATTTGGAACTGAGTAAGCTTCAGGAAACATTAACCCCTTCCCCTCCCCTTGTAGTTTTTTTTTACGACCTTTATAGTTGACTTTCAGACCGAAAGGAGGGGCGATGAAATTTCTGTCATTTAGATTTGGACACACACATCACATTGTAAAAATGTGTTGAGTCGTTTAATTTCTGAAAACCTTGTGTCTTGGCATTTTGGATTCACTGTCTTGCAAATTCTTTTGAATCTCAACCAATACCCTAATTTTAAGCAGTGGCACACTAGTACAACCGTCCATCAAGTTGGTCGTAAAGATTTTCCATTGCGATTTTCAGTTTGTGCTCCCTTGGACAACGGGTGGACCATTTGTGCAATGGAATGGCTACCAGGGGTTGGCAAACGAAATACGGGAAGACTAAAAAAATTTGTGGGAAAGGATGTGCTTGACAAACACGGTAAAAGCGGTGGAAAAATAAATGGGAGAGGCCTTCTTCCTGTAGTGTTTGGAGTTTTATACAGCCATGTATTTTCGAGAAAAATCTCGCTCTAGTGTCTAAAAATGCTTGTTAGTTGGCACAGCTCACCAACGAGCTTAAAAGTTGCCCGTGGCTGTATAAAAACAGTATTATGGTAGGGGAATAATTAAATTTGTTTTATTAGTAGAGAAGTGGAGCCTCAAAAGATTTACTTGCTGGAGATTTTTTAGAAGCTTCATGCAAGACAAGAGAAAAAAAATATGGCTGCATCTTCACTCTGTGGATGATGGCGGAGTACGGGTACTCGAAATGACATCCAGGTTGTTCCCCGAGTGACATCCGATTTGCGCCCCGACTGTGATTCGATTTGAGCCCTGAGTTGCACCTTGATTATTTCCTAAACGAAACTACAACTCACGGCTCAAATCGAATTTCACTTGATGTTGGTGTGCGCACGGATGGACGCGGATGGACGTTGGGAGGTCCTAAGGTACTCCGCACCATTACAGGCGAGCGAGTAAGCCGTTTGACTCTTGGGTGCTAACTCACGGTCGTAGCCCAATGGGTAAGACGACTGACGCTAACTCTGTCTGGTCTACCAGACACAGGGTCGAATCCTGCCGGTGCCTGTGTGATTTCTTGCGATTGTAAATGCTATGCGCATGGACGCGGGCGGACATTGTGCGGTCCTATGGTGCTCCGCACCTAAAAGTTACTCCCCTTTCTTTTGTTGATTTTGGCTTCAAGAATGAAACGAAACGATGTAGCTAGCCAAGCCAAGTGGAATGCTCCCAGCTGCCATGGTGGCGCCTGCAATGGTACACGATTGCTATGACAGATTTCCCTCTAGTATATATTAGTATGAAGCTGCATTGTACACAAACAAGGGGGTGGTGAGGATGATGACGACGACGATGGTGCTCCCCTCTTGCAGCGTCCCCTGTGGTCGTTCCCCGGGTGGAAGCGGCTGTGGCGCCACTGCGGCCATCATCGCCGCGGAGGAAGGGGAGGCGGAGGATGGGGGGCCCGCGGCCCCATGCCACCGCCCGAACCGGAGCCGGCATCGCCCCAGCAGTACCACGATTTGCTCCGCAACATTGGCGGCACTGTTGCCAACTTCCTCGAGCCCTTTGGTATGCGCTCCTCCTTGTCTTGTATTTTTTTTTCCTGCCGTGTGATTTAAGAAGTCGATGCCAGCGATGTCATTTGCTTTAAAGTTCAGTTAACGTGGGAAAAAAACGCGTCAGTGGCTGAGTGTTCTGTGAAGCAGTTTGGCGAGAAAGTCGAGCCGATTTAATTTGCTCATTTTGTTGGGTTGTATGCTGTGTGTCTATTTCAGCCATCTTCTTTAGTTGACCTAGGGATTAAGAAATTACTAAGGGGGGAGTGGGGATGGGACTGGGGAGTAAACAGCTACTGCCCAATCATCTGCAGCCCTTTGAATGTGAAAGCACGTAGGCCAACTCCCAAAGTTTTGTGGTTATTCACAAAGCAGTAACTTAATAATAATAAAAAAAATTTAAAGAGGAGGTTACATTGTGTATTAAAGAATTGTGCAGAACTGCGGTACTCAACATCAGAAAGTTTGCTTCAACCAAGGCAACACGACTCTTTTCAAGTTCAAAGGTTTTTGCTAACCACAAAAACAGTGCTGACCTTTGTTCATGAACACCCCCTTGGTCTAACTTGGGCTGTCTCATCTCTCCTTAATGGGCGTGGCAGGCATCACAGTGGATGTGCTCAACGACATGGGCACCAACACGGGGGGCCCCGCGCGAGGGCAGGCCAAGAAGGACAGCGCCACCGAGCCCATGGACACATCGCACCCACAGCCTGAACCCGCCCAACAGGGTGGTTTCCGCCCCTCACCCCCGACCGGAGGAGTCAACCCCTCACCTCCAACCGGAGGAGTCAACCCCTCACCTCCAACTGGAGGAGTCAGCCCCTCGCCTCTGACCATGGGAGTCAGCCCCTCGCCTCCGACTGGAGGAGTCAGCCCCTCGCCTCCGACCGGAGGAGTCAGCCCCTCGCCTCCGAGAGGAGGAGGTCCATTCACGGCCGCCGCCAACCCTGCTGAGGCTGCACCCAAAGAGGCCAGTCCTCCCAGGGCCGGCGAACCGGCACAGGTGAGCCTGTCGTTGGACACACATACTTGGGTGGCCAAGCTGTAGTTGGGCTTTTATATTAGTTCAGGCTTGCGCCTCGCCGCGGTTGCAAAATACCCGTGAAAAGTTTCCCCTGGCAAACTGGCTGGCGGTTGGTTTGAAGCGTTCATTTGGTTCACACCATTGCCTTATTGAAACGAACCTGGCTGTTCAGCTTGGCAGCGTCTACGGTCACAGGGGCCACATTCACCAAAGCTGTCACTCACAGTGGGGGTTCGTGATAGCACAGCGCCTAAAGACACTCAAGGAAGTACACAAGACTGGCGCCGTCTTGTGTCTTTCCTTGTGTGCCCTTTTAGATATGTGCAGTCAGGTCAGCAGCAAAGCACCAACGCACGCAATCTTTCACTCTGTCATGTTTGAGATTGGTCACTTCAAGCTTTGCCTGGTGTAGTGGCGTCACGGAAAATGTGACGCAAGACTAGGTGCCCCCCTGCCACTCCTACACAAACAGTTTTGTGAGGTCATTGCGCAGTGCTTGGCCCCGTGGTGGATATTGGTGCTGGTAACTTAATTTGTGGGCAAACTCAAAGGACCGCTGTGTAGCTTGCGAAATACCCGTGGTGGGCTCTTACTCTGGTGCTGACCGAGTGTCCCCCGTCTGCACGCAGGACTCGGAGGTGTACCCTGGCTGGACCCTGCTGAACGCCCTGCGCGACTCCTTTGTGAGCAGTGAGGAGGGCAACCTGCCGCCCCCCATGCGGCCCCAAGCGTCAGCACAGCCTGCCACCGTGCAGCCACCCACGGCGCCGCCGGCTGCCACCCAGCAGTCCCGTACGGACTCCCCAGGTGGGTTTCAATGAGTCTTGTCATCGGTAAGCAAGTGGCAGAAGCAGGAGAGAAGGATGGGTTGGAATGGATGCTCCCGTCAATCTGGACGTCCTGTCTACTTGTCACTGACCCAAGCTGTACACTGCAGTAGCGGGAGAATATTCGTTCAACTGTAGTGGTTGCCACTACCCTCATTTAAACGAAAAGAAGCCAACAGCTGTCAGCGCAGAGGAAGGCTAACCGGAAAAGAATTGTTCGTTTTGATTTGAATGGTGAATTGCACTATTACTGCTGCTCTTTCAGTTGAGCAACAGGCGGCCACATTACATTTACCCATGCTTAGATACCAGAAGTGCAGAAGCACGCAGGCGATCCTACAGCTCTACTGATTCTGATTGAGCATTGATTCCAAGGTGTATGTAGGCACGATCCTTTTCGACTATTATGAAACAAATCTCATATTTATTTAACCATACACAAGGAAGCAAATCGTTCTCCCTTATTAAAATTGGTAACCAGTAATTTTAAGATGGTGTTTAAGACGCAATTTTCTTGCTTATGTAGCTTTAGTGGTGCATGCAGAGCCAAACCTGTCATGGGCACATTGACCCTGGACAGCTGTTTTAATATTTGGAGCACTTCTGCTGCATGGTCTGCACAGCCAAACATAGGCGGAGCACTTTTTGCGCTCTTGTCTTCGCGTTTGACTTCTTTTGTGCCACTTCACCCATGTAGTAAAGGTCGGCACAATGATTTTGACCGAAAGTCGACTTGTAGTGTTGCAAACAATCTGACAAAACTTGAAGATCAGGAGCTCTGCAGGTGTCTTTGTAAGCCGCTCTTGAGAGCTTTTGATGGAACAAAGCGAGTTGCGTTGTCAGAGTGCTAACGCGCCTCTTGTCTTGACCCTTCGCAGTGGACACTGCCCTGGCTCAGATGCTGGCCATGGGATTCAACAACGAGGGTGGCTGGCTGAGGCAGCTGCTCGAAGTGAAGCAGGGCGACATTGGAGCAGTCCTGGAGTCGCTCCACCCCTCGCGCCAGATGTGAGGTGCACCCGCGTCAGGCAGCATGGAAAGTCCATGCGACAAAATTCGCAGCAGTCGCTGTGCTCTTAGCTTCATCAGGAGCCACTGCCAAATAAAGGCAGCGGATGACTGAACTGTTTTTTAGGTCGTACCTTTGCTAAGCTAAGTTGCTCACATTACGGTTTTATTGTTTGTTTGTTTGGTGAAGCTTCAGCTTTTATTTTTACTGTATGTGCACTCTGGCATCCAGCTTGATTCCTAAACGTTCAGCTCTTATTTCTTTTATTTGGCTTGATGCGAAAGCCTTGTTACGAGTGTCTGCGTTGTGTATTCCTTTAATGTTCTTTGTGGGCTTGAACCAAATGAGTCAGATGTGTCCTTTCCGATGTGAACCGAGTGTTGCACAAGATTGCTTTGGGACCTTGAGTGAGACACGAGCTTTATTCCTCTGATATAAGTATTACATGGCCAGTTATGTAGACGTGCTTGTTTCGTAATCTAGGACCAAGACGCAAGACTTTTCTCTTGTAACAATTTGTTTTTTTATCTTGTTTGACAATTTTCCCTTGTATGCAACCTAAGTTGTAACTGCTTTGTGGGAAATAAAGCGATTTGTCTTCAAAGCGTGCTCCTGTCCTTCAGTCTATTGTAGCCTTTCCGTGCTCGTGCCTGGTTTGGTGGTGCGGAATTGCTTTCGTTTAGCGACTGTGGGCCTTTTCAAACATTGCTGCTTGTGGTCGTGACACTGTGATGGTTAGTCTTGGAATAACTTTTTTAGTTACGCTTTCAACGTACCATATTTACTCTATTCTAAGCACCCCCCCCTTTACTTTGGGGAAAAAATTTGGAAAAGAAAGTTGGCATGAGAGTAGAAGCACACCCGTGTTTAAGCAACCATTGCAAATTGGATTTCAGACTCGTGGAAGCGGGCTCGAGTTGACGTTGTGGCGAAGTAATTTATGAAGTTTTCAGTTACAAACCAGTTCAACGGAAATGAAGACTGCAGTCATTGACAAATGAAATGTGAACGCGAAAATGTCGGCGAGAACCCACAAATAGCACGATTTCTTTCTGTGCTAGTGAAATTGTTGCATAGCTTTATTACAGTAACAAAAATGTCTTCCCAAATTTACCATTAGCAAGGCATTATTTTATCTTCACTGTCTATGTTTGATCTGGAGTGTTTTGGTTCATATTTTCGTGTTTTCATTTCGTTTGTGACTGTATATTAGAGTGCTCAAGCCACAGTTTTACAGCATGATGGACACCAGGCTGGACACCAAACCTCTACGTTAGGCTAGCCGAGCCCAACCCGGCCCAGTCAACAGTGCAGCAGTAAGCAGTGGTGGACTTCCTGGTTCTTCAGCTAACTTCGCCAGCAAACCGCCAATCGAGGCGTCTTAAGGGTGGAAATCTGAAGCACAGATTTTTTTTCACATTCGCTGTAAGAGGTGTGCACTGGGTTTTAAAACGTAGCCACACTTGCAGGGCTCCACTTCTACTTGCACAAGGGTGTCTGCAGGCGTGACATACCAGCCTTTGCATAACCATTAACGTGGAAGAGCTTGCATATAGTGCAGTGCATGCGTTTAAATTCATCCACAGGACCCACTATGGTACACCTCGTAGTAGAGGTCAGCTTCTATGCCTAAACACCCAAATTTGAAAATATGCATCGCATGTGTCCGACAGATGACATACAAACAGGCACTCACCTTGTCAAAAACAAATAAACAGACTTTTCGGGGCCCCTACGGGTCCCTTGTTCACAATGAAGAGGGGTGTGAAGGGGCGTGGCTATTTACAAGTTTGGTGGCGCAGATAGCGCATGTATGTCTCGGGGAGATTACCCCGCGACCGGTTAATCGTGTTTTTAGTTGTTTGAATATGTACTGATTCTAAAAGTAGTCTTGTTGATAGGCGCTTTTTTCTGATGCGATTATGCTTGCAAAATCCCAATCGATGACGTGGTTAGTAGTCAGGTGACGATCCGCCGAGGCATTCAAGCTTGCATTGCCTTTTTTTACATCGTTCTGGTGCTGTTCAATTCTTCTTTTAAGATGTAAGATGTTCTTTTAAGCAACGCCGCCTGTATAAACAGTGCCTAACGCGTGAGCGAAAAATGGCCAAACAGCCACTCTCCTGTTGCTCTCTCCTACCCTTCCCCGCTCCGTAGCCTTCCAGCGTGCTTTCGTGTCCGCCAGCCAGCGCCGCTTCTCGGAAACTATGCAAAATAGTGGAAAGTTTGTTTAGCGTTCCCGAGGCGGCGCTCCTACGCTTTCTTGTTTTTCACCATGCCTGTCTGTCTTGGTCTGTCACTGATAAAACTTCCTTTGTCACGAAGCAAAATCCCTTGCGCTGCCGCAGGCTGATGCCGGCTATGCGCGCTTATCTACTCTGATCACAGGCCCTGAAATTTTCTGAGTGGGGCATCCCCCCTCTATCCCCTCTGCATTTAGATATTGTTTTGACCCCCCTGTTCGCACTCCGCATCGGTACGCACTTCTGAAATTGAGGACTATACTGTAGAAGCGCCCGGACAACGTGGCGGGATCGCAGCTGCTTATCCTTTTGTTTCCTATAATTTTCTGAAGTTTACAAGCACGTGATATTATTGGAAAGTAATCGTAGAAGTAAGTGCCTGAACAAAAAACGTGCACACAAGTTTTTCTTCTCTAAATACTCCAGAAAGAAAAATATCAGTAAAATAATGGCTGCCCCATCCGGAAATATCGTTTTTCTGTTAGCTATATGTCTACCCGACAATTAGTATGTTCTTAGACTATTTCAGTCCGCCTCCGTCTTTATCTTTGGAAAAATGCAGCAAGTATGAAGCGAGCGACACGTTGAACGAGATCCCCAGTGCGCCACAGAACTAGCGCCCCGTCACGGCTAAGATGTAAGCGAAACGGCCCTTGAAGCCCAACAGGCAAGCTGACAGACACACGTCGTAGAAGTGGGTGCAGCGTTCGCGACTCGCGAGCAGTGACGTAAGGCGAAATGTCCGCCGGCACGCGCCACATAGCGGATCAGTGCCTGAACTAAGCGTCCCTACCCTTCCCATTGAAAAGCACGCGACGCGTCAGGCAATGTTAATACAGGCGGCGTTGTTTTAAGGGACCCGAAGGGGCCCTGAAATGTCTTTATTTATTTGTTTTTGACAAGGCGAGTGCGTGTTTGCATTTCATTTATGAATCGCCCTCACCTGACGAGTTCTCGTCGAACCTGGACCATGTGTCTGACAGGTGCCGAGGCTGTCCAGTCCGCCGTGGCATGAAATTTCCCATGTGGCGCTTTCGGAAGTGGATTTACGCACTATAGTACTGGCTATGCGCTGTTGCATGGAATCGATTGATTGATTGATTGTAGTATTTAACGCGCCGTAGTGGAGGGTTCCAGATCAATTTTGACTACCTGGGGATCTTTAACGTACGCTGAAATCTTGTACACATGGGCGTTACTGCTTTTCGCCTCCATCAGACATGTGGCCGCCACGGCTGGAAATCGAACCCGCATTCTTGTGCTCAGCAGCACGCCTTGTTGCATGGAATCGTACTCACACAAAAGAACGCGCTCCACTTTCTACTGTCCTGTCTGAGAGCTCGCTCAAGCTGAAGGCATGCAACACATTAGCAATAAAGCAATAAAGTGCAGGTACAGTGGAAGCTCACCAATTCCAATTTCTAAATTTCATTCAAACTATGATTCAGTCTGGCCAACCTCCAAAGAGTTAATTTCACACCTTCAAGAACAGCTTCGTAGACTTCCAAGAACAAAAGGCAGACTGCATTCACGTTCAAGCATCAATGTGATGACATGCCCTACTGCTCCCCAATCAATATGTACTGTTATTCATTACTTTCATTAGTAACTTTCATTGATTCGAACTGCAGTGGCTTCCCCTTGAAGTTCAAATTAATGAGCTTTTACTGTAGCAGGCGCCAGAAATCTTAAGATGTCATCTGCCCTCCCACTCCATAGCAAGTAGCATTGTAAAAGCTTTGCTATGTGCATGCCATCTGCCAGAAGAGCAGGAACTCCTTCTACTGTTGCATATGCACCCTGCCATTAGTAACTCTGCTGACTGCTGCAGCCTCACCGACTGACAGAGCAGTCTTGAATGCTTTACAAAAACAGCAGAGAACAAGCAAAATAAAAAATAACAGAGCCACACAGTCGGCAAATGCCGTGATACTGCGAGAGCTGTAGATGTACCAGTGATTTATAACAGATTTGGATGGCTGAGTGAGGCTGGGGCAAGGCCAAGCAAGGCACCAGTGCGCTTACCCAAGTTCTACAACAGTGAGATCGGTAGATTCACACGGGTAATGCTGTTGTTTGCACAACTGGTTTATTTTAAAGCGCAGCTTGCTACGAGTTGCTGATGGCACCCGATGACAAGCCAAGACGCACTGCAGAAAAGCCAACTTTACACAATGGTTTTTACAAAATGATGATGATACGCAAAGGTACATCGAGCCTCAAGAAAAAAGCTTCCCGTGGTTGGAACCCAACCTGGGTCCCTTGCATTCTGAAGCTCGCAGCTATCCGATTGCACTATTCCGACATGGTGGAATTACTTTGGATTCTGGATTGGGAATCACTTTGGATTCTGGACTGGGAATTACTTTGGATTCTGGACTGGGAATCACTTTGGATTCTGGACTGGGAATCACTTTGGATTCTGGAATGGGAATCACTTTGGATTCTGGACTTTGACTCTGGCTGCATGGGAGAAAGTTGTGAGTTTTAACCATCTCTGACCACTCTGCTTTCCCCTAATAAAACGCTTTCTTCTCTCAAGAAAGGGTCTCATTTTGCACCACGGCATTCTGCCACAGAATCAACTGCCGATACTGCAACCAAGTTTATTGCGCTTTGCACAAAGCTTACATATGCGAGCTTCAGTGCAAGTCCTGAAGCCCTTATATCAGCATGGCTAGTCACCCCACAGCAAACGTAACAAGCAGCAGACACCAAAGCCTCCCACACACGGCAAACTCATCCCACAGTAGCTGGCACAGGTAGCCTGAACGTGGTGGCAATGTGCCTGGGAGCTGCCTCACAATGGAGATGTGGTCTCCTCCACTTTTCTGCACCGGCATTCTTTTGCCCCAAATTTTACATTCACAGTTCCTCAGGTATGGCACATTTAGTGCTGGTGCACTCAAAAGCAAACAAAAATGAAAACCCTGCAGAATGCAGTATTGGGCAACACCATGTAGTTCTTCCGACTGCCATTACTTTAGAGGAGTTTGCTCTTTATCATACTGGACTGCCAACAAAGTGGTGCACTGCTTCCTCGATGCGACTGAAGTTTCAATATGTTACACTTTCACTAGGGCTGTGGAAAAAATGCTCACAACTCTGTGGTGGGACAATTTTGGGCCCAAGTCGGGTTTTCATACCTGTCTGGCTCACCTGACAAACGAATGGGTTGGCCCAGCCCGGTGCCCAGGCCAACAAAGGTCGTGTACACCTCTAAGGCATACTGCGAGTGCATGTTTTGGAGCGGTATGCTTGAACTCGCAACTGGTGAAGCTCCACACTGGAAGCACAATGTCCTCAAAAGCAGGAGAAGCTCGGTGTCCACCACGGTGTCCACCACCCATCCAATGTGCACATCCGGGATAGCGGTTCTGATTACCAGCCTAAAGTCCTTTCACGGTGTACCAATTTCAGACAAGCCATTACACATTTTCAAATTAAGCAGGGTGGGAATCCCAGATTTTTATTTGATGTACCCAAAAAAATAAAAAGCTCCCGGCAGCGTGTGTTTGCGAGTGAGTGTCATTTCTTCCCAGACTTCTTGATGCCACCAGACACTGGAAAAGAGAAGTGTTCCAGTTAGCAATTTCCAGCACTGCACCAACAAACAGAGAATGAAGACCTCAACGTGATTTTGGCATCACTTCACAGCTTCCTAAAATTAGCAATAGTATTCCCAAGCTTCAAAGAATGCTCAAAATTTTTAAATGAATCCACTTTCGACTAAAGCAAAACAATGTAGGTGTCGCAAAACACTTAAGTGGAAATAGTAACTGCAGCAATGACTACTGCAGCGCAACAGATGGGACGCAGAGGAAAGAGATACACAGTGTAAGAGTGCATGCCAAGTGCAAAACTACCCAACACTGTCCCCAAGCTTGTAAGCAAAATTAGCTGCTAATTAAAATTGCATGATGATGGCAAACCAGTATGCAGAACTTTTGGGTCAAACACTGGCTTTGATGCAATTAGCTAAAAGGAATGCTGACACAAAATTTTCGTGTTACTCTTTTTTTCTGCCACCTGCCCAGTAA
Source organism: Haemaphysalis longicornis (assembly GCF_048455015.1). Taxonomy (NCBI): domain Eukaryota; kingdom Metazoa; phylum Arthropoda; class Arachnida; order Ixodida; family Ixodidae; genus Haemaphysalis; species Haemaphysalis longicornis. The sequence continues at coordinate 47,519,190 of NW_027526460.1, forward strand.
TTATAGAATAGCACATCCAGACCTGCCAACCTAGCAACGTGAAAATTCGGGAGACTTCGGGGTGGGCGTAAGGGGGGTTGGAGGTTTTTTTAAGGGTGTGTATTTCAGTTCTTCCATTATGAAAAACTAATCCTGGCTCTTGAAGTGGAGAGCGTCAAACATCTTTACTTGTGAAGGGACCTGGCAGTCGCGGACTTCGCAAGCTTCAAGAACTTGTCAGGATACATCTGTTAAAAAGAATGTTCGGCCTGGTGACATTTTACTGTAAAGAAGTCGCGAACAGCCTTCTTGGAAAGTGATGACCGAAATTCGGTTCTCGTTCTTCTTAACCATGGCAGAGTCCTTCAATGATTTAAAGGACTCTCATGGTGATAAAGATCCTTCCAGATTCAGCATTGCTACGTGGAATGGCAAGTAGCTGCAGCATCACCTTTGCATTTTACCAAACTTCACTTCCCCATCAACAATAGTTGCGTCTTGGCTTCTTCCATTTTTGGCAATCCCGTTGAACTTCATTTCGCACATCTTTTTCCCGCACCTAGAATATGCTTAACGGTTCTCTACAGTACGGATACAATGAACTAGAAGTATGGTGGCAAGTTCTCTTTCGCAGCTCTGCAACTGTCGCAGCAGAAAACACTAACGTATGCGAGTGATTAAAAAAAAGCGACCTCGCTAATGGGGCGGCCACTTTTCGGGAGATTTGAGAGAGCATTCATACAATCGAAACGTGGTTAAAATTCGGGAGTCTCCCGGACAATTCGGGAGAGTTGGTGGGTATGCACATTCGTTGGTTGATCACAGCGTAAATAATTATTTACAGCCTCGTTTACTCGTATCGGTTTCGGTTTTGACCAAACAAACACTGAGGCGACTGCCATGACAGGAAGGCGCTCATGACATCACTGTTCTAGTCGCACTACAGCCAGTCTGGATGCGCGTACGTCCAGATCAGCTGTGGTTGCACATGCCTAGGCAGCAGGACAGTCAGTCACAGAACTGTGACGTGATGGCAAGGTGAAGTAGCGCACGCCACCAGCAGCCAGCGCATTAACCACGTCACAAGATCCCTGACATTGGCAGTTTGGGGTGAGGTGCTCAACGAGTCATGCTAATGTTGAAAGGGTATCCGTTCCGAGCTTTCTGGTGCATGCAAAGATTAAAATTGATTTAAAATGTTATAATGAATGCTTAGGGTTGAATTTTTCCTGGGAGATACCTCAATATACAAAGGAAGCTTTTTACGCAGTTGTCTCAGCTTTGAAATTACGTGTCAGTACTCCTTCAACACTTTCGTGACAACACCTATTCCCATCAATTGTATATTATCGATGAATACAAATTCAAATTTTGGCGCTCTCCGAGCGCTTCTGGACAGCTAACGCCATCCAAAGGGTAAAGGAGGAAGTATTTCATCTGTTTCACTTTCGAGTTTCTTTTCTCCCCTGCGGGGGGATGATTGTTAAATGTCCTTCGCTGGCAAGGAGATGAGCTCACATGGTTTCAATTATGGCATCGACACTGCTCGCCGATGCTTCATGCGAACTTCAACAAATTCCGATGAATTTGAGCTGGAATCTGTGGATGATGCCAGCAGCACAGACACGGAAGATGACTTCAATTTGTCAGTCTTTAGTATGGATGGCAAAAGTACATCAAACCGCTCCGGAACATCAACAGGTATCCGCCAGTAAGTTTCGCTTTCTCCTCTGGCTGTTTTATCGCGGGTGCGCGTTGGCGTAAAGGTCACAGCTCTTATCTGCAGGGTGTTGACTTCGTTCGGGTAAAACCAATTGGTGCCGACTGCACAAAGAGTCAATTTCTCTCCGCAAAAAAGGCCCCAGAGTTGTTGACCTTGGCATAGCGCTCTGAAGTATCGTGCGACGGCTCGTCAGAGCTGTCGATTTCGTCCGCAGCGTTCAGAAGTTCCAGAACTGTCACGGAGCTTGCACTTTGATAAGTTCGGTTTCAGACTTGAGCTCAATGAACAGCTGCTGGGCTGTGATGAGCAACATCTTACGGGACCCGCCGTGTCTCCTGTTGTGTTCCCTAAAACTGCACCTCAGGGTCCTCAGCACCAACCACAAAAAACGGAACTGCAAATTGGCAGAACTGCAAACTGTGCTACGAAGAAAGGAAGGTTGAGCAGAAAACAAATGTCTGCGAAACATGCGCAGCCAGACTCTGTTTCACCGTGTCGAGAAACTGCTTCGCGCCATGGCATGATAGGCCCTAGTGTTTATATTTTGTATGTATGTAAATAACTTTTATACTTAAAGAGCTAATATTTGCGGTATTATTCTATAAGGGCCTTATGTTCAAATTGTATATTTCAAATTTTTTTTATGTGCACCCTCTGAAATGTAGCATTGATGTTTTCATCATTTTTTTCTTTTTGTTACTTTTTTGCTTCCATAGTTTTTTGATTAAATTTGTAATAAATCTGTTGTTTGAAATCATTACTGCTGGAAAGCCCTATCCTTCCTCTATCATTCGATACCTTACACTTTAGCATCAATCAGTTTCTGTGGCAAGAAAAAAATATTTCCCGGACTACCCAAGAACACGATTTTTCCATGGTCACGAAAGTGTCAAGGAGCCATAAAGACGACATAAAACGTGACTCTATTAAAACGATTAGTGTCTTATGGCACTCTCATAGCTTATCCAACAGCAAAAAATGCTTTAGTAACTCAGAACTGTAACAATAAAAAAATAAATAAATTCTGCACTCACAACATCAGCAATGATGTACTAGAGGGAGGCACCTAAAATGTATAGCTGGTATTCAATGGCGTGGAATGCATGCAGGCAACCAAGTGTGTGCAGCCATATCTGTGGCCAAGCGTCTGTTGCTAGGCGATGTTGTGCGCACTGCCGGCAGATCAGGCACCCCTCTTCTCCTCCATGCAACCGTGCGAGTGCGCCGTCATTCGTTACGTCGGACTCCGCGGGATGGCAGTACTTGTCCATGCTAAGCACGACTGTGAAACACGTGACTGTGTTTCAGTCGTGTGTTTGCAGCCACACCGAACGCAAAGTATTGCCTCCAGTTCAATGTGAGTGGGATTAATAGTATCTCTGTTGACGCCACCGTTTAGAATCGGTTAGGAACGGAGCAGATGACGCACGCCGGTGTTTTTTTTTCTTCGGTGTGCGGCCGCAGTGGCCCAAGCCGCGCCGTGTCTGGGGTGCATCGGCCATGTCTGTGGCCGTTTTCAGTGTTGCCAAGCGAAGAAATTGACCGCTAAACTTTTCAAAGATTACCGCCTATAGTTTTGATGTATTTGGTTGGTCATTCTGATCCTCTGACAAAGTGGAGGCCACCCTCAATTCAGCACAGACACTGCTGCCCAACCAAACGCTCTACCTGATTTTGGACCAACAAGCAACCGTGGTGTGGCTGGCACCGGCTCAGCGTGGCAGTGGGAGGGGCCTCGCTACTTGTGCCAATAGGGCGAAGGACACTTGTGGTACAGGTTTGGTTTCAAGCCTTTGTAGCAGCCGGCTGGGCCGTCTAGAAATGTTTAAGCTTACAACCACGGCGAGTATTTGATTGCCGCTTGTTAAGTGGCCCGAATGACAATTTGCGCTGCCATTTTCAGCCACATTATCAGCTCCTTTCCTGCACATGTAACTGTTTGCGTCTTGAGGGGCGTTTTCAAGTGCGGTAACGAGCAGTTGTTGGAGCTACCTGCGCAGGTTCACGGCCAGCAATGACGCCATGTTTTTGCAGCCGGCTGCATTGCGCGGGTGGTTTCCGCGGCCGAGTCAGTGTGTCTGCTGTATGCGAGGCGTGTTCTTGCATAAAAGCAAAAACACTATGCCTGACTAAACACTCCACCAACAAACTACTGGCTAGGCCCAGGTGGAACAGGGTGCATGGGTTTAAGAGCAGTCCTGGGAGCAGGCAAATGAGCCTTTTGCAGCAGGCTTGGAGCTGCTAGAAAGGCCTTTTGGAGGAGGTTTGGAGCAGATGTAACACCATTTCACAACATTTCTATGGTGCCTCCTCAATCTACCTACAGGCCACTGTGCAAGACCCCTGCCAATTACCATTTATCTACTATATCAGGCGTTCTACCGTGCACTAGAAACCTACTCTGAATCAGGAACGCAGTTCTTGGAGATTTACAGAATGTTGAGTTACATACCTTCGCCCCAGCGAGCGCGCCACGTTATTAGTGTTCATAGGTCAAACCTCACGCAGAATCGAAAGAGATCAGATAACAGGCCTTGCTTCGTATGCGGTAAACGGAAGTGTTTATGCGGACTCACAGCAGCATTCCATTAAACAAGGTTTTTGCTTGCATGTTTTCTATCGAACAGCTGTTTCAGCGCGTGAGAAGCTGAGCATAGTCTTCGACCATCACAAGGTTGCGAGAATCAATGAACTTACAGCGTAGACTACGCGAGTAGAGTGTCAGTAGGCACGATTAATGCCGGACCACACGCGAAATCGAGTCATTCCCACACAACAAAAGGGAACCAAACTAACAAGCAAGGGAAGTGTCCCAGACCATGTGTGTTGAATACGTGCAGCTGAGGAAAGTTGAGGGCAGCAAAGCTAGGATGTGGGGAGCACGCCTCACTAAGTTATTCCATATGGCAGTGCCCCCAAGACCCCTTCCCTCTAGTCACCAGCAGCGAGCAGTGGAGGGAGGCGTTGGGTAGCTCCGACCGGGCTACACAAGAGGCCCTGGTCAAAAGAGCCACCGAAGTCGCCACCAGCCTTAGGCTGGCGACCACCGCGCTTCTCTGAGCACTTGCTAGAATAAAGTTTTCTCCTCCTCCTCGCCAAAAATGGGCAACTAATGTGATGTTCACATCCAATAAACTACAACCTTTCATGCGAATATTATTCTATCTGTTTGCGATGAGACACAAAGGCATTTTACTTTTGGTCCTTTTCCATTGATTGTGCCGCAGCGGCCGACACCGGCAAACAAGACCAAGCAAATGCAACACACAGACTCAAAGAGAAGGTGAAGGCATGTAGTGCCTGCGGACTTACGGCTAAGCCAAAGCGAACTTCCATAGCCACTCATAACTTCGATCAAACCGAAACCACAAACCCCGTGATGAAACCAAAAACGACGTTTCAGCCACTGATGTTTCAGCTACTGATGTTTCAGCCATAGGGTTTCAGCCATAGGGTTTCAGCCATAGGGTTTCAGCCATAGGGTTTCAGCCATAGGGTTTCAGCCATAAGGTTTCAGCCACTGGGTATCATGGCAATCGTATCTCGTGGCTCAATCCAGGCGCCGGGGCATATGGATGGCACTGATAAACGAGATTGGCGCAACAGGGGCTCTTTGGCGCAGGATGGCGCAGGTAAGCAAGTTTGGCTCTAAATGGCGCAGCTGTTATACCTCTGTAGGCCTCAGTGCGGTGGTTGCGAAATTGCCGAAATAATTTAAGCCGACGGGTGAACGACACAGCGACTGGCGTCACGTGACCTGCTCACCTCCAGGTCTCAGCAGCGCTCCTATTTCGAAGTCAGAGTGATGATAAGTGGATGCCGTCAGGTGAATACCCGAACATATTTCAAGTGCCCGATTTCGACCACCTGAACACAAAGCTGCATTCCAGAAGCTCTAAAGCGACCAACTGAATACAGCATTAGTAGGCGGAATTCATGCAAAATCAAAATGCTGGAATCCATCATGGCCCAAAACGGAGGCTGGCACCATTTAAGAATGCTAGTGTTATGTTGTACACCAATACTTATACATTCTCCTGCTCAGGACAACACAACTCTCACTGAGGAGCTTGGGTCTGAAGTCGACAATTTAAGCCCGATTGAACAAGGCGTGCTGCTTGAGGAAGTTACAACGTGGACTTCTGCATACATACACTGTACTGATTTGCTGTGTACTCACAAAAAGGAATTTAGAAACCGTGATTTTTTGAAAAGAAACCTAAAATGTCCTTTCTGCCGACACCAAAATTCAATCTGTCACAAAGCGGCCCAGGTTGCTTATATGAGTTACTGCGGCTAACAGACGACTCCTAACGAGTGGTCAAGGCTAGCCTTGGGACCTGGCTTGGTAAGTCGCATCATACGAGACTTTGCCAATCAATCAGTCTTCATTTGCAGAACGCGGCACATAAACAAGCACTAGGTGACAAAGGGATGTGGTTGGGTCTAGCTGCAGATCAAAGGACATGCTGACAACCTGTTCCTCCCCTATTCTTAATGTTTATGTCGAGCGTGCCAAGGTTAAAGCACCTCAATCATGTCCACAGCCATTTTTTAAAAGGAGCGCTAGTTCCGTTATGGAGCGTTACCAGAAAACTCAGCCCAGCGGAGCAAACGTGAGTGTGTGCCTCATGAGGAGCGCCCAATAGAGTCCAGGCTTGCGCGTGGACTTGCGCCACGCAAGGAGCAAGAAACTCAAAAAAGGGCGGGAAAGAGAGAGAGAGAGAGAGAGAGAGAGAGAGAGAGAGAGAGAGAGAGAGAGAGAGAGAGAGAGAGAGAGAGAGAGCATGTGCCTTGTGAGGAGCACCCAGCATCGACCCGCTCGACCTTCGAGAATACTTTGCCCAGCGTTCATGGTGGGATCTCTCCCGTATTGTCCTCCTCGCCAGTTCCTGTGCGTTTGTGCCTGCAGTGGGGAGGAAGCACAAACGCTGAGTTTGCGAAGCCGGTTGCCACAGGTTCTAGCGCGTGCTAATGAGGTCCACTTTCGGAGAGATGTGAAAGCCTGCGGACACAACGATCTGAGCCTGCCAGTCACGGAGAACTTTCAGCGGCAGGTTGGGAAATCCATGTGAGGTGTGCCGACGAAGGGAGAGGGGACACCAGCTTGGCTGTTTCTCCAGCCTTGCACCACTAGTGCAAGATGCCCCAATTCCTATTCAGCACCGCCAACCTTTGAAGCGCTGCCACTGCCTAGCTCGGCTTATGCCAGATCTGGGAAAACGTACCTTCTTCAGTATCCGCCTTGCATATTTTTGCTGCGTTCCAAAGACATACAAAGGTGGTTTTAACATGTACCCATACGCGCTTTCCTAATGCTCCTTGGCTGTCTAGACGCACTGTGCTCTGGAAAATAATGTGTGTACCGGCACGCATACTTAGCAGCCTCAGTGGCAACACTGTCCTTACGTTCTTAAATACCCAACTGCAATGTCTGCAAAGAAAGATGACAAGAAGGGTGCCATAAATAGTACGTACGAAGGGGGCCTCCTTTCGCAGCCTTTGCAGCTGCCTCCTTCAACATCTTCTCTTCTGCCTTTTTCCGCTCCATGAACTCCAGGTCAGACTGCAAGATCAGAGCACATTACTTTACGGCCATAATTTTGACAAGTAGGAGTTCAGAAAGTATATGCATTAATTAGCATTCAATCCCTCAAACACTGTTTCAAGTGATTGCGAAGTTCAAGCAGGAGTAAGCGTGTTTATGAACACCATGCTGGAAGGGACAATAACAAGAACAAGAACAGCAAAACAATAAGAATGAGCAGTGTCCTTCAATGCTTTTCTGGTCATGAAACTCCCGCTCAAGTTTTGTGTAGGGCCAAAGTCTACTAGCACCTTCGCCAAGACCAGTATGCTGCGAAGAATGCTCAAAATCAGGTTAAAGCGAGTGGTTTGAGATAGATGGACTATCACCGTCAGTAAGCGTGCATGCGTGTTCACGTCCTTTCGTTTACCGCCGGTGCAGCTATACGGCACTCAGATACGGTTTGGCCACAGTTCAGTGTACCAATTATTTTTGATGAAACGTGTACACATGTAGCTATACACACCCGTTGCAGTTGTTGTAATGCCGCTTTCCCAGCCACTGTGACAATGATCCCCGGCGCAATTTGTCCACAAACTATCATCCCCTTCCACGCATGTTTAAATATGTTTTCGCCAATAGTGCCATTGGCGGTCGGCGTAAAGTTTTAGCTGCTGCAGTGTACGTCAATTTGTGCCCACATGTCAATTTGTGCCCACAGGCACGTGCTTGCGGACTTTGCGCAGGCAGCACTTCCGCCTGCTGAAGATGCTTCATGCTTTCCAGCATTATCCATTTCTTGTGAACGATGCGACATATCTACAAACTTAGCTCAACTGGTGCGACAGATGGCAGATATCGACATTCATCTCTACAAACATACGCCGTGCTGGAGGAGGGTAGCTGCTTGCACAGACAGCTGCTCGAACTGCCTCAATCCCTCAGCGGCTTCCCCGGGAGCCAGAAACGGTGAAAGGATGCAGCAGCATTTGACGGAACCCACCAATAGCAGCACTGTAGCCTTCAGTGCCAGCTACATCAGTGTTGGGCAAAATGGCGATGAGGATATGCAGGTAAACAAGGAAAGAAAGGAAGACCTTTTTTGCATGTCGGTACGATAACTGCGTTACGCAAAGGTGTAATATTTGGTATATGTTGTTTAAATGTGCACTCCAGCGACTCCGCGCATAAAATCACGGCCTTTGGAAGCCTATTTGGGGTGCCTTTAAAGTGACGAATCTACACCTCGGCTATGAGGCATGGCGTAGTGATGGGCTCCGGATTAATTTCAACTGACTGGGGATATAATGCGCATTGAGATCTTGACGTAGGGGCATTTTAGCTTTTTTTCTAGTTCAAACCAATCCAGCTTGCCTTTATATGGTAGTGTCAAGGCTAAACATGAAGCTAACCTTGGGGTAAACAAAGCAGGAACAGTGGAACCTCGCTGATACGTCCCCCGGACTTACACCGCTGTTTACAACGGATCACCGCGGTAGAGGCAAACTCCACATTGAAACAATGGATTAAAAACCCTGATGTGACGCTCGGGAGCACGCGGTCCGCTTCATACCACGGACCCTGGCACGGATAAACCACGTTTTTTCCCCATATTTCACGCCGCCTCGCCCCGACTTTATTATGAAGCCCCGTTTGACGCTGCGTGATGTGCAAAGGTCTGCAGGCGGGCCAGACCAATTGCTGAACAGACGCAAGCAAGCAGGCGGGTACTCGTGAGCGGGGTTATCCTTCGACGACCTCACTCGGTAACAGTACGCCAACGCCAACGCGCCATCCACAAGAAGTCAAAGTTCAGGTGGCAGGCGGACTGTGAATTTGAAGCTTCCGCCGAGCCGCCGATGAACGTGAAAACACGTACGACGCAACCCCACGGCGATGAACGAACAGCCGCTTTCCCTGCCCGCTCGATACAAGTTTCTTCCTTTCACGACGCTTTGTCTCAAATCGCGCTCCTCCACAGCAAGGGTGGAGCCACGTACCTGTTGGCACCGCCATTTTTGGTCACTCGCTGACCGCCGCAGCAAGTCACTGTAGCAACTGTAGTAAGACGGTGTTATAATTTTCGCCGCAACACGGTTTACTCGAAGTTTGAATCATCTTACCTATTTCGCGTTGCTTGATCTTGTGGGAAAAGAAAACAGCTATGTATCGGGCCGTTTGACCCAATAGCGACGAATGTCTTTTTCTTCAACTCCGCCTTGTACTATCGTTCGTTTTGCATGGCATTGGCAGTTTCACACTCGCCTTTTCTCATCTCAATATCCTCGACCACTACCACGTCGGCCTCATCTCGTGCGCGCAAGGCGCGGGGCTGACGAGTTAGCTGGACGCCATGCAAGGGAGGGGGCACAACATAGGGGTTGTTTTTTTAAACTTGGTATTTCAGCTAGAGGTTCCGAAATCATGCGAGAACGCATTAAGTATAGCAGTTTAAATAAGTTCTTAGCCCACCTGTCGCGTGAGACCGTCTACTAGGCCGGAATTTACCGCACCCCGGTCGTACAACACCCCGATCATACTACGCTTTCTGGCGGTCCCTTGAAAGTCATGTTATCAGGGTTCCACTGTAGTATGCTTGCTGGCTGTAGCCAGTGTTCTGCTCTTGATAGTGAGATTTAAAAGCAATGACACGTCTTACTAAAGAGGCAACGGACTGTCTGAACTTGTACTTTCAGCAAGTGTCTGTAGCCAGTGTTCTGCTCTTGATAGTGAGATTTAAAAGCAATGACACGTCTTACTAAAGAGGCAACGGACTGTCTGAACTTGTACTTTCAGCAAGTGTGTAAAAAGATCAGGTGGTTCCCCTAGCCATTGCGGACTTATCACTGAGCTTTTCAGAGACGAATGACGCAGAAAATGTTCAATTCAGCGAAGATCGGCATGTGTGTAGGCAAAGTTATCAGAATACAGATCCCTTCCCTCAAGTCTTCGTCCCAACCCCGACGTTGTGCACTAACACAGCGCGTTCATACTGCCCCACAGATGACGGGAATCGCGCGCCTGACCAGATCTTAAATGACGACAGTGGCTCACAACGACCGTCCTCGACACCGAAGAAAGTTACACAAACGGCCAGCTTTGAATACCTTCAGCGTCCCACAAACTGTTAACGCTTTTTCTTCCCGTAGCACAGAATAAAAATTGGATGACTGGCGAAAAAAAAAAAGCGCAGAAAGCGGTAGGAATACATTACACAAGGCAACTACATATGCACACAAAGGGAAGTTTTAGCAGTTTTGAGCGCAGCTATCGCAGCAACGTAAAGAAAGCTCTACCACAGACATCTCCAGTTCTCTAATAAATGCCACTGACTTCACCCAATCGTTTCTTTTTCTCGATCCAAAAAAAGAAAAAGAAAAAAGAAACGCGCGCCTCAATGCCTTGTACCCACGACGAAACCCGAGTCTGACATGTGCTTCAGTAGCACTACGCCCCGCCGCAGCGCTACACATCCTGTTTTTAAGTACTTAAGTTAACACCAGGTAATGTTAAGGGTGACCAAAATGCCAGAAGCGGCAGCTTACGATTCCTTTCCAAGCACGAGAGCAGCGCATGAGCTAGGCGCGCTTACCTCATCGAGCTCTTTCTTTCCCTTTTTCGCAGCCTTCAGGGGTTTCTTCTTGCCGCCTGAAATTTGGATTTCAAACGTCAATACGTTAGATTACCATGAAAACAAGATTGGAGGAATAAACGCACACTTTACCTTCCCTGCCAGACATCTTCACTCACGTTGTCGCTGCAGCGGCTACGCAACTACCGCACGAACGACTGTTCGATTTCTTAGCCAAAATTTTTAAGCACGCCTGGTGAGGGCGCCAGCAATGGGAGCGGTTTTTCGCACGTGATCTCACCTCCATTGCTCTCTGCGCATGTTAGTATCCTTTTTACGCATAATAGAATTATTTTTCTGGTTGCCGCGGGACGCAGAAGCGCTTGCCCTCTAGAAATCATGCGACTTTACTTTATGTTTGACATTTAGTCTGCATATTTATACTATTTTTGTTTATAGTAATCTTACGCTGTTGCTCTCTTGACTTTGGTGCTTTTTGGTTGTTGCAAGAGCTGATTTTGTGTGTGTGTGTGTGTGTGTGCGCAACTGCCTCCCCGGCCAATTTGCGCTTGAGCGGACAGCGCGGTAATTTCAACACCAGTCCGACCTGAAGAACCCAAATTTGCTGGTATTGCGTGGCTTATACCATAGAGTTTCATACTAATATATGAAACTCTATGGCTTATACCACACCATATGCCTAGTGCAACAGTGCAACCAAAAGCAGTAATTTCAACCATGCACAAAGCTGTCGAAGCATATTAAAAGATTTTTTTTTTCGCCAATGTAAGAATGCCAGCAGATGATGCGTGCGGAAGACGTAAATGCGCAGAGTTTCTTGTAAATGCGCTCTCATGTCTGCTGTATCGTCTGCTGGCAAGAAGAAAAAAAGAAAAAAAGTCTCAATTTGTTCGAAAAAAAAAAGTGAAACATTATTTTTTTTTACAATAAAAGCTTGTTTAGTTCGATTCGCCGTGAAATTGCAAGCTACTACTTACGTTGAATATTGTCATGTATCGTCTGCGTTGCTTCTTCGTGCAAAGCGGACGTTCGTTCATTGGAATTCAAGCTCGCAGGTTGATCTGCTTTTTCACGCAAAAAAGAACTATGACAGCGTATTGTGCAGCTGTGGATGTGCTTCGAGGTATAAAGGTAAAAAGGTCTCCCGTTCTGTTTGATTGTTTGGTGCGCCGAAAAACCCCGACATCAGGAAGGTCTGCAGGAAGTAACGAATTAAAAGATGTACCTGAGAACGGACGGTAAGCTTCCCGCATAAAAAGGTAGGGCAAACTATTTTTATACACTATCTTTGTTATTTGAAGTTCCCCAGGGCTCATTCTTGGCCTTTCACAACTCTTTAACAAGTTTTTTTAATGACATACAATTTGTTTTAGACCATTGTAAAAGACATGAAACTCTATATCGTGCAGTGCTATCGCGCGCAGATTGCGCCTACAAGGCAACATTTACGCAATTTCTATGTGGCGCAAAATATATCCCTTCGGAGACTGTTGCTATTACGAACACTCAAATTATCCGTTTATGCGTGCCACCTTTATTCTCAAATGATAAGAAGAGTAAGCAAAAGACGCAATATTGGCGTAGTGTTAGATTCTAAACTTCGGTTCACGACTCACAGTGATTACATATATAGCGTTGATATCTTGGCACGCTGGGTGTAGTTTCCCGCGTAACAAAGGACTTTTCAGGGGAGGAGAAATAAACGTCATTGTAAAGCAGTCAGCCCTGGCGAAGAGTCCTCATTCCAGGCCCCTTGGGACCGTCCGGCTCCTTGGGCTCTCTTCAGCAGGTCGTCAGGGGCCGAGCTGGACAGTGCTCCCTCCCAGTGCTCAGGGGGAGGGGGTAGGTTGGTTTTTTTTTAATTATTATTACTGCCCCACATAATATGATAGAGGATGCCTGGAGCCTCGGCATTGTGAGGAGCAAAGGGCCAGAAAGGGCCAGTGGGCTCTAGTAAGCTCGGGAAAGGTGTTGGTGTGGGTGCCTCGAAGGTGGCGTTCTTGTTCTTTCGTAAGGTTTTTATGTGGAGGGGGATATATTGTTCGCTACAGGTGGTAGAACCATGTTTTCTAGCCCTTTAGAAATCACCTATTATCCCCAAGGGGGGCTTGACTCCGCATTGGAGAATCACACGAGTGCGTCGTCATCTTCGCGGTTGAGGAGGGTGCAGAAAAGGCTTTACTTGTATCTTCTCTCACCACTACATCCCGCTAAAAGAATGAGCCTGCAACGATGCCCTCATACAAGTGAACCTGGATGAATTAGAACACCGCCACTAGGCGTGACCTTTTTTTTTTTTTTCTGTTTCAATGCATGCAATCCGAAATCGATAGCCCAAACTTGGACAGCTCTATGGCTTCAGGTAATGGTTGCGGAAGGGCTGTATCCCATGTGCCGAGTGGAGCACGTGCATAATGATGATTTTTGTGACTGCTTCTTTTCTGAAGTGTGCACTTCAGAATGACAGCACTCGAAACTTGCCTAGCAGCCTGAGTCAAATTTCTTGCGTTATTGCAGCTTTACAAATTTGGAATTAATTGTTGTGCACGTGTGCGTGCGCGTGCGTGCGAGAGAGAGAGAGAGAGAGAGAGAGAGAGAGAGAGAGAGAGAGAGAGAGAGAGAGAGAGAGAGAGAGAGAGAGAGAGAGAGAGAGATAGAGAGAGAGAGAGAGAGAGAGAGAGAGAGAGCTTCGTCGGGGGGAAGGTTTCGCGGACCCCTGAAATACCCTTGTGTACCCTTTGAGCTCCGCAGACCCCCCTTTGAGAGCCTCTGATGTATACTGTCGCGGATCGCGACGTAAGAAAGGAGCCAGACAGCCGGTCGCCCTTTCGCTGCGCTGATCACGAACCAACTGCCCCGAGCACGAGGCGCGAGCTATGCCCGTACCCGCGTGCCCGTGCAGCCCTGCCTCTTTATTCATTATCCACAACACACTCCCCCCGCCGCCAAGGTGCGCATGTGGCTTCCACTGCGAATTTCAGCAGGGGAGAAACGGAACGAGTTACAGGGAAGGAAAGGTACTTGTAGAGACCATCGTGAACATGCCTGCACCCTGAGTCCGCCGACACAATGAGGATGCGCCGGCAAACGGGAGGCAGGACGCAAACTTAGACCAAGGGGTTCATGTCCTGTCGCCTAGTCATCATTATCCCATTGCACCACGGGAACAGATCCGTCACTATCATCTTACTCAGCTTGCGGCGGACAGATTCTTTTGATCCTGCCTACAAACATCCCTTCATCATCCTAATTGGGTGATCTTGGTGTGGCTGATGGCAACGGAGCAACGAGGTACTTCTGGTAATGGCTGGCAGCAAGATAATACCCGGTGTCTGTCGCCGTCCTTGTCGCCTCCCGGTTCACCGCCGCCACCAGGATCGTACGGGAATTCGTACGGCATCCGAAGTGCCAGGGTGACCACGCAGTAGCCAACCGCGAGCGCGCTCACCAAACGTAGACTACACGAACGATGTCCGGGAACTCCGTGTCCCGTCTGGTCACCCCCTAGCCGTCCGTAGCCACCAGGATCATAGGGAAATACCACGTACTTGCGGCCCAGTCTTCGGTTAACGGGCGCAGTCGTGTACCCCTTGCAGACATGTGCGTCGCCAGTACAGTGCGGCGTGGCTGGTAGCTGGACACCAGTGATCACTCCTTGTCGTGAACTGCACGGATCCTGATCATGAGCTGCGCAACCGTGCGTCCGGAACGGTGATCGTGGCAGCGGATGGTGTGGCTTCCAGGAGCTTCCCAGGGGGCCGCCAAGCGCGGCAGTTAAAGCTGCCCGGTTGCCGTTCACGAACTCGCCGCAACAAGGGTCGCCTGACGGCTCGTGAGATCCAACTCGGAAGGCCGGTGCGCCGATCAGAGTCGGGGATACCAGGAAGCGCTGACGCCTGCTGAGATTCCAACGGAGAAGCCAGCGCCCTGAGCGATATGGCCACCGTCGTACAAGTGGGAACGGCGCCCGCTCGCGACACTTAACAGCCACATGCTCTCTCAGCAAGGCACTCCCCCGAGCGGCAGCGATGTCCGAAGCGTCAGGGAGCATCACGCTGGACGGGTTCGCATCACCGTACATCGTGGTCATGGGGTCCTTGGAGAGGTCAGTTCCGTGGTCGTCCTGAACGACGACGCAGTCACCGCAGGGCGGGCGACTGTGTACACCCACTTGTGCCTCAGTGGAATCTGTCGTGCTCTCCGCTGGCATCACTGGCGCGTCAGACTCGTTGACAGCTGTAAGGACGTTCCGATGGTCAGAAACGCACGGCTCACACGCAGCGGGAATGTTCGCCACCTTGTAAGCCTCCGCGGCTATCCTGCTCTCACCGGAGGGCACCACGGTGTTGCCGTGCCGGATGACGGCGGAGTAATGGTTTGGTGCTCCGGTGCTCCTAGCAGCCAATGGCGAAGGATGGCCCGGTGCGTGCGACGAGGCGTCGAAGACGACTCGAAGTTTAGTCGTGACTGCATCTTGTCGGACCACTCCATGATGCGACATGTAATATGTATTCGGCGTCCCGCGCGTTCCTTGAGCGGGTACTCGCTCCGCATGGCCCTCCTTAAAATAATCACGTATTGTCTTGTCATACTGTGACAACAAGTCCGGTCGGCTGCGGAAACGGCTGAGCTGCATGCGCAATCGCTGCTCCGCAAGTGCATAGTTGTCATGGTGGGCCTCCATGTTCTGGCTCTTGAATCAGGAGTGCGACTTCGTAGCGCCCGTCCTGCTTGCGGATTTCGCGTTCAAACTGCTTCGTGGCCTCGGCGTCTAGTCCAGGCCCTTCTGCCGTTTCCTTGATGCCAATAGCTTCTAAGCGCCACAGATCTGACGGGTCCATCTCCTCCTCGGGGTTGCTTCCCGATGGGTCCGCGTGAGGGATGAACATTGCGCAGGAGGGTTCGGATGCGCCATGGCTGCCGTTGTCAAGGTCGGCTCCCTGGACAGTCCACCCGAAGATTGTTTCGGCTGCCGTGAGGTGAGGGATAAGGCGTGATATTCTTCCCGACGACACCTTCCAGTACGAATCGGAGCCAATGAGGATGCTGACTCGATCCTCCATGTGGGTGTCCGTCAGCCGAACGTCTGCAGCAGTCAGGTTGCGCCCTGCCATCTTACTCAGGACTTCTGCGTTTACAGGTGGACTTGTCACCGCGCAAATTTCGGGGACCTCCAAAGCCTCGATGGTGATGCGTCTCCCGCCGTGCTGGCTCTTCAGAGTGATTGCGACGCGATTGCATCGCACGGATGACCTCGGACGGGAGTCTCCAAAGGTAACGAGCGACAAGTCCTCAACACCCCGAACTGGGCAACGCAGTGTACGTGACAGGTCACGCCTAATAAACGTGCGCTGACTGCCGGAATCCAACAGTATGCGGACTATCAGCTTGTAGCTGGCTCCAATCGCCCACGCCCTCCCAGTTTGCAGGTAGATACGCGCCGCGGTGCAGTCCCCGGACGATGCGGACGTGACGCTAGGAGTTGCCTGTCCGTCGTTCGGCGCGGTGACCTGACCCCCTTCGGCCATTCGAATTCGTCCATTCGCAGCTGCCTGCGGCGGGTATGCTATGTCGCATAGAACTGTGAGATGCCCTTTGGAGCAACGGACGCAAACCAACGACCTCGACAGCCTGCAGCACCGGGCAAAGTGACCCTTCGTGCCGCAACGGAAGCAGCGTCCCCCGGTTCGTAACTTGCGGCGCTTTTCTTGAGGCGACATCGGTAGCGTGCACTCTGCTATACGGTGGTCTGCCGCACATAGAGGGCACTGCCGCTGTGATGGTTGTGACTGTGGTTCCGCCCTCGTCGGAGGCCGCGAAGCACCCACTGGTAAGGCCGCGGCCGATGGAAGGCCCCAATCGGAAGTTGGGGCCTCGCGCGTTTTGTGAGGGCGCCGCTCTGTAACCCTGGGAAGGTCGAAGTGGCCTTCCTCGCGGACTTCTACATGGATGCGCAGGAAGTCCAGTATTTCGTCCACTTGCTTCGCCCTTTCCGACGAGCTGGCTCTCTCGCTCACTTGCCTCGCACTTCCGGACGAGCTGGCTGCTCCGTCCGACGAGGATGCCTCCTTAGCCCTCTGCCGGTACAGGATCCCGAGGTCGGGTGGCAGGGCCTTCATCAGTACACGATGGAGGACCACCGCGTACTCCGTCGCCGCCACTCCCAGACTCTTCAGCGCGTTTACACGGAAGGATATCTGGTCGTAGAGGTCTCGGAGTTTTCCGACCTCTGAAGAGCTCCGCACAGGGGCCAAGGCGAGCAAGCTGTCGATATGGTCCTCAACGAGCAGGTCGGTCCGGCCAAATCGGGCGGTGAGGGTGCCTATCGCCACATCGTTGTTGGCCTCCGCGAGTCGGATCCCTTCGATTGCCGCCTTCGCCTTGCCCGTCAAGTACGATGTTAGATACTTGAATTTCTCGATGCGAGCCAAGGCGGGATTGCTGTGAATGGTGGCATCGAAATGGTCCCAAAACGCTTGCCAGCTCCGTCGGTCGCCCGAAAATGTCGGGATGTGCAGCTTGGGCAGCGCGGCGAAGCGCGCGCTGGTGATAACGGGAGAGACCGCCGGCTGACGCAGGGTGGTGCTCGAGGCGTCGTCCGGGCGATCTCCCGTTCCCGAACCCCCAGCGACGGCGTGTGGGGTATCAGCGGGCCTTGTGGCAAACTCGACACGCGCCCGAATGTCCACCACCTTAGCGTCGTAATCCCACGAGGCAACCAGATCCGCCTCGAAGTCCTCCTCGCTGAGGCTCTCCTGAATCTTCTGGTCGAGAGCCTTCATCTCCTCATACCTCATGTTGACGAGGTTCAGAGGTCCTTGAAAAGCAACGGCAGGCGTGGCCGGATCAAGAAGCAGCGATTCAATGGTGGCAATCCCCTTGGTTATTGCGGCCCGAACCGCCCCACGGTGGCGGCGGACCTTGTCCATAGCAGGAGACTCGCCCAAACCAGGCGACCCGGTGTCCTCGGCACGAGCAGCGGCGGCGGACAGCATTCGATGACGACGCTGGCGGAATGGCGCAGCCTCCTGGGAATCCCAGGCCTTGCGTCCTCGCTGTCTGCGCCGCGTCAAGTCAGGTCTGCTCGTGGGTCGGCTCCCGGGTTTCGCGGCACCAGAATGTCGCGGATCGCGACGTAAGAAAGGAGCCAGACAGCCGGTCGCCCTTTCGCTGCGCTGATCACGAACCAACTGCCCCGAGCACGAGGCGCGAGCTATGCCCGTACCCGCGTGCCCGTGCAGCCCTGCCTCTTTATTCATTATCCACAACATATACCATTGACTCTATGTCGGACTGCGCTTACACTGTCGAAACTTCCACAGAAACTGCATACGATTTTTGTTGCTTCTAACTTAGCGGGCGCTGTTTCTTGGTATCTGCAGAATAATTTTTAGAGGTGAAGCCACTTAGGGGCTGGGGCTGTTGGCGTATCCTGTCGTCGCCGTCGTAATCGTCGCTGCGTGTAGTCGCGGTAATAAAACACCGGGAAACTTGTTTACGCCTCGCGCTAGAACTTAACGCGTACTAAAAAAAAAAAAAACACTGGGACACTCGTTTACGCCTCGCACTAGAGAGCTTCGCGCTCCAAATACAAGAGACTTTCACAGCAAAGCTATCTACCTCTAAACCACAACGGTTACATCTATGTTGGCAAAAACGCCAAGGCGCCAAGAATACACATACACTGCATAGCTTCGTCCCTATGGCCCGGGATGTTTTGGTTGGGGGCCCCTCGCTCTTTTCCACAACGTCAATGGTCTTCATATCTTCGGCGGAGATCTCTCAGCTGTGAGAACACCTGCCTAGTTTCTTTGCAGAGGTTCACTTCCATGTCAAGGACGTGTGTTGTACCGCTAAGCCTTTCACAGACACCATCGTTGCAATTCCAACAACAACAACAACAACAAAAACTGTGGTTAATTTCTCTGTCATAGGAATCGATAAAACACGAAATTGAAATGTGCAGCGAAATCTGAAGCTGGGCATGATTTTCGGGTCGGCGGCTGTCTTGTGGATGTGCATGGCGAGCGACGTCCTGCCGGCGGGTCGCTTCGGCAAAGATGTACTGGCATCATTGCCGTGACGGATATGACGTCAGCGAAATCTTGGTGTATACCGGCATAAAACACTTTCGGGTTAAAATGAACAACCCTAAGTGTAACATACTCTTTAGTTCTAAAGGTTGCTTCCCCGCAAGAAGACCCTGTGTGCAGGGGTGCACCCTTTACAGGCCGCTTGCTTCGTTGTACAGGCGTCACTTCCAGGACGGATATGACGTCAGTGAAATCTTTGTGTATCCGGGAATAAAACACTTTCGTATTAATATACGCTCTCTCAGCAGCTCGTTGAGGAGCTCACCAAACTGATGGCATTTCTTGGCCTGAGCTCTTTGGACCGTGTGCGTTTCGTATAGGCGTGGTTAACGTTCATCATAAGGGACTTTATTGAACATTTGCTTCACGGTAGCTAGGCTCTTCTTGCCTTCGACACTCAGCAGCAGCGTCAAGAAGACATTCTGTGTCTCTGGCTCGCTGACGGTCATTCTATAGTCGCCACCTTCACCTCCAGCGGCTTTAGGCGCCCGCGATGTGTTAGGCGTCTGTGCTGACACATTGAGAAGTAGCGGTGTAAAATTTTTAGACCTTCCGCTATAGTTTATATATGCCCACGCATTATTTGCTCTTTTGTCTTCAATTCTGACGCCTGTGACGCGTGCTGTATCGTTGCTATCATTCTTCTTTCTTCTTAATTAATTGATGTTCTGGTACCACGCGAAGGAACAATTTTTGTTAAAAAGAACTCGGATACGAGGGAACGGTTGCACAGGACAGCATGTCATGTTGGATTAGCCTCTCTGGCTTTGACTGAGGCTCGTATTGACCCTTTGTCGGCTTCTTTTACTGCAATGGATCGGAGTGAGGAAGTGCGATGAAAGATAGCCCTGGGGACTTCAGTACTCGGGCAGGGACACGCATCTCAGCAAAGACAAAGGAAGGGAATAAACCGGAGGGACAGGATTATTATTCATGGGACATTATTCCCCGTTTTACCAGGGCCTGCTAGGACACAAGGGCACGTACTTACTTACAAAATTTCGTTCGTTCGTTTCAGCGGAGGCGAGAAACAAAACGCCCATGTGCACCAGGCTTCGGGCTCGTGAAATAATACTGGGTGGTGTAAACCGATCTTTGCCGTCCCACTGCGGCCTGTTTCGGTTAACCAGCTGTGGCTTCGGCACATAACACTCCAAAGAAAACCTTGGACGTACTGATTGTGACGACTAATGAAGTGGCGTCACGGCATCGCTAAAATTAAGGACCCCGGATACACAAGTTTTTAGCTCCGAGGTTGCCTCCCTTTTGCTCCGCATACGCTCATTAATGAACCACAAGCACTGTCTTAATGCGACTTCAAACTCACCGCCATTTCAACCAGAACCTCTTATAGCGTCTAACCGTCCCAGGCCGGAGGAGTGCGGCCTGCTGAACCTTCCCCTTACTCCAGGCGGTAGCAGCTTCACACATTACGCTTGCTGCTTTCTTAAAATGTCCGAAGTTTTGCCGCCCCCCCCCCTCCCCAACACACACACACGCAAAAAAAAAAAGAAATCTTACGTTTCCTTCTCATTCCCCTTCTGTAATTCACAGCAGACAACGCGGAGACCAGTCCTTTCTTTAATATCCATCGTTACCGTCACTTTCCAAGATTAGACATAAATATTCACGAAGCACCTGCATACTTCCCAGATGAAAGCGGGAGGTGGCGAGGACCTTTTTGACTGCTCCACACTGAGTGGAGAAGACCGCGCCCGACGTAAACGGGACGCCGTGTTCCCGCCATGCCTTTAAATGTGATTGCAGGCAAGCACCACTAAGCTTCTGCCACACGTGTCGCCAAATGGTCTCAGTCATAGCTACATCATTTCCGCTTAGCCTGCCATACCCACTGCGTTGTCCCCACCACAGCTCTGGAGCATCGAGACGGTTGATGAGTTCATTGCCCTCGAGTGAACTTGGTGGTCGGCAGCTTGTAAAGCTTGTCCCGCAAGCACACACACACACGTGCACGACGGTGGAAGCAGCTCACCACGGGCGCTGCTGTCAGTGGCAGCGCTTGCTGGTGGACGCGCGGCGGCGAATGGCCCGAGGAAGGGCCGTTAAACCGCTTGGCTCCTGCGGCGGCCGCGTGGCTCGTTAAGCGGCTTACGGAGGCAACATGCCAGCAGTATCGGTCACTTGTGCCGCTGCTGCTGCTGCTGAGTGCGCTTGCCCGAAAACTTCCGTGCTGCTTAGGAAGGCGCTGCTGTTGGGACGCTGCTCTCGGTAACCGCCTCAGCTGACTTCCGCTGTCGTGACAGTCACGTGCAACGCGCTTCCCTCTTTCCCTGCGAACGCTACTGAAAATTCCCGGGCCATCTACATTAACGTGAAACCTGGGGAGGGGCGAAGCATGCAGTGTATAAGCGTATTCTTGGCGCCTTGGTGTTTTTGCCAACGGAGATGGAACCGTTGGGGGGTACAGCTAAACAGCTTTGCTGTAAAAGTCACTTGTTTTTGAAACACGAAGCTCTCAAGCGCGAGGCGTAAACGGGTGTCCCGGTGTTACTTAGCACGCGTTACGTTTTAGCGCGAGGCGTGAACGAGTTTCCCGGTGTTTTAGTACCGTGGCTACATGATACAACGATTACGACGACGACAGGAGACGCCAACAGCCCCAGTCCCTAAGGGGCTTCTCCCCTAATATCCGCCCACAGTTGGACGGCCCCGTTAGAAACTGTGAGGTACATGTACTTCAAGGCTGAAGTGAATGAATGAACGACGTTAATGCAGCGAGGAGTCTAAAAGGCCCTAGTAGGTGACAGTAGCGGTCCCAGAGATTGGTTTTGGAGGGGGCCATTTTTTTTTTTTTTTTTGGGGGGGGGGGGGTGAATAAAGAACCGCTTCTTTCCTTGCACCAGTTCTGCGGATGAGGTGATAACCATGTCGGTATGCGCGCGTATGCGGAGTAACCCGCTTACGCACAATCATTTGACGGCACAGTGCTTTTTGGCCCCCCTTAGGCGGTACAACGGCTGGCTCGAGCCCGCACTTCTGACGGTGGCAATACGTGAGCGACCTCGCACAAGTGGGATGCTTAAGAAAAAAACATAAAAGTAAAAAGCTGAGGACCTTTTTTTTTGGGGGGGGGGGCGATCGCCCCCTTCGCCCCCCCCCCCCCCTTGGGACCGCCACTAGTAGGTGATAGAAAAGGGGATTGGGAAGGACTTCACAAATCAGTTCTAGTACATGCAACTATGTAGTGGTTTTGCTGACGCGCCAGGGTCCGTCGTATGAAGCGGACCGCGTGCTCCCGAGCGTCACATCATCGGGGTTTTTAATGCTGAAAAGAGTTCTGAGGGACGCCCGCGGAAGATAAACCATGTCAGCGGCTTGTTTCTGGTGTTGGCCAGCAACCTGCGTCGTAGCTGTTGAGTTGCCGGCCTGCGGTGGCGCTAAATCATAACAGCGATTGCGAAATCCGTAAGAGCCTCCAAATCAATGCTGCAGAATTAGTTCGAGAGCGACAGAGAGCCAGACTGTACCAGTAATTAGTTTCAGAGCGTCTCGGTGAATATACTGTTAGAGCTCCTCGGCAATATAGTCTTTTTACGTGCTTATCTATTTGTTTTTATATTACCCCAGGGCAGAAACGTCACATAGAGAGTGGCGGGGTGTGCGAAGTGTCTGCGGAAGCAATCGATGCAGCAGATGCAAAAGATGAACAATACGAGCGACAAAACGAAACAAACTATGTAAAATAAATATAAATAAAGAGGTTATAATGGTAAAGCCAAACAATAAACTAGGATGGTGGCGTCTGTGGGGGGCGTAAGAAAGAAAAACAGGAAAACCAGCTGCGAAGAGGGAATTTTGCCGGACAAATGCGTAGGCCGCTCTGCTATACAGCGAGCATCTTAACAACGGCTTCATTAACATTCACAATGCGTAGCTGAAGGGATTTTATCAGGGCAAATAAAAGAAGTATTGTATCAAAGTATGATGGCCCAATGGCCTCCTATTAAGTAACTCTATAAGACCGTATGTATCTATGTAACGCTATACACGGAGCGATTTTGAAGTAGGCTTCACTGCTTTGCAGAAGTGCATTGCTAGAAGTACATTCTTAGGGGAGACCCTCGGATTTTCTTATGCGGTGAAAGTTTGACCCATCATGCGTTACAGACAAACGGAAGCGCTTCCTTATCGAGTCTGCATAGAAATTACTGTGAAACTGCTACATTTACATCAACAATTGCGGCGACTTATGTCACTGACGTGCCTTTTGCATTCTTGGCTTGTCTTTCTTCTAGCCCTATTCCCCCACTTTGTTTAACACACACACACACACACACACACACACACACACACACACACACACACACACACACACACACACACACACACACACACACACACACACACACACACACACACACACACACACCACACACACACACACACACACACACACACACACACACACACACGCACACGCACACGCACGCACACGCACACGACGCGCACGCACACGACGCGCACGCGCGCACACGCACGTGCGCACACGCACGCGCCACGCACATGCACACGCACGCACGAGCACGCACGCATACGCGCACGCACGCACGAACACGCACACGCACATCTGCGCCGTAACTTCTCAAACTACCCAACCTCATTGAAACTATTGCTTTATAAAACACTAATAAGGTTAAAACTCGAGTATACTACGCCAGTCTGGGACCCCTGCCCGGATAATCTAATTACTGCTCGTGAAAGGGTACCAACTTGAAAGGGTTCGCTCCATTCGCTCTAACTATAACCGTACCGCAAGCATCTCGTCCATGAAATCCCTTATCGGGCTTACATCTTTAGCTTCCCGTCGAACCACCTATCGTCTTACATTGTTTCACAAGCTATACCATCATCTCACCCTACGCAACCAACTCATAAATCAACCGCAATACATTTCTTGCCGAATTAATCACGCTCACAAAGTTGGCATCGAACATAGCAGCACACATCATTTTTCCGAAATCATTCATCCTCAGAACATCACGTGATTGGAGCCGCCTTCCCCCAAATGTCGTGACCAAAAATGATAACCGTTTATTTCACAATGCATTAGTCAATATCGTATAACCAGGATAATTTGTTTTGTTACTATAGTTGCTGTATTCTCATGTATTTTTGCTTTGTTTGTGTAACCCACTCCCCTCTGTAATGCCTCTGGCCCTGAGGGTAGGATAAGTAATAAAAATAATAAATAAATGCGAAAGGGTTGTACAACTGACGTTGTCCGGACCTGGGCACGTGGATTTTTTGATGGAGGCCAGTGCAGCCAGCAGTTCTGCCATTGAAAATGGAACGTCCATGGGAGACGACAGCGCTGAGGAATCCTCGCTCTGGGGCGAAGATGATGGCGGTACAAGTGTCGACGCCGTGGTAATTTTCCTACAGAAGGCGTCAGCAACGTGTTGGTCAGTCGTGTGTGTGCTGAGTGTAATGGAGCTAAAGGGGTGCAGTTACTTGGTTAGGCCCACGGGCTTCGAACCAGGCGCCATATCCTAGAAAGCGGCTTCCTCGGGTCCAGCTTCGAGCAGAAGGACTCCCATTCGCGCTTGGCAAACTTGGCCATATGCCTCTGGACCGCCCTCTGAGCACGCCTGGAAGCTCGGATATCCTCAGGCGCTAGCGTCGGACGGGCTCGTCTTTCTGCTCGTCGACGCACTGCTCGAAGCCTCTCGAACTCTGCGTCAGCAGTGCTGTACTTATGTGGCAACATCAGCACTTTGTTGCGTGACTTACGAGCCCTTGACGTTGTCTCCACGAAGGAGTCATATGAGCTCACTGAGTCTGCACACTCCTCCATCACAGTTGTGAATGCTTCCCAGTTTGAACAGCAAATTCCACTCTGCGGGCGGATACCTGTAAGGTCGTCCACTGAAATGTAGGTCGGCACGTGGTCACTGCCATGCCCTTCAATATCCGCTGCCCAGCTCGTCCTAGCAATAAGTTGCGGCGAGACGACCGTGACGTCAAGGGCGCTTGATACCTTGCCCCGGAAGAAAGTTGGCTCTCCGGTGTTGACGACGCACATGTCATGCCTTTGAGCAGCGTCAAGAAGGCGCCGCCTTTTGAGCACTGAAAACTCGAGTCAAAATGTGCGGGGCTGGCGTGGCGCTGATGATGATGGCTGTAAGTCAGCCGAGAAATGAACGAATTGGGAATGTTCGCTGCCGGGGATGCAGGTGCGACGACAGAAGCCTCGAAAAGCGATGGGACTTTTCCTTGTTTTTTTTATAGACGATAATCTTTCTTGGGCTACTTAAACGCAGAAATTCTGGTCTGTCTGTCTGTATGTATGTTTGTTTGTCTGTCTGTCTGTGACTCGATTCATCCGCCCAGCCAAAGTAAAACAGAAACTGCGCAATGGTCTTATATAACCACAGCCAAATGTAAACGTCTGAGTCTGGTGACAATATTGATACTTGTCAACATTGCTTAACAAACAGTACACACATATGATACAGAAAATCAATACAGACGTGATATTTGCAGTGCTCCTTTATTAAAAAAATTCATAGATGCTTGATTTTAAGAAATACTACATCTACTGTAGAAAAAAATTTACCACTACAGCTCCTGGCGGCATTTAAGAAATCATACGGAAACAGCAACGAAAGGTTCCACTAGATGGGATTCACGTTCCCCTGGGAACGCTCATAGAGTAGGGCAACGCGGTTCTATAAACGATGTAGTAGGGTGCCTCGATTCACGTGCGTCTCCGCCGTACGGCAGCACTGGCATCGAGGCACCCGACTTGGACCAGTGGAACGCGGTAAATTTAAATTGACTTGAGCAAACCTCTAGCGTGTTATCTTGGAAGGAACGATACGGGGGAGGAACAGTATGAGAGGTGAGCGGGAAAGAGAAAGGAGGCACTTACTCGTTAGGGATGCCAGTCCAATATCGTCTTCCGTCGACATTTTCAACGAAAGTAGCAGATAAGTGGCCTTTTTTTTTCGTGTTTATGGTCGTTCCTAAACTAAAGGAGCGGCCGTAAACAAGAAAAAAAACTGCGGTTGATTCCTCTGCTATAGGAATCGGTAAAACACGAAAGTGTAATGTGCAGCAAAATCTGCAGCTGAGCATGATTTGCGGGTCGGTGGCTGTCTTGTGGGTGTGCTTGGCGAGCGACGTCCTGCTGGCGGGTCGCTTCGGCAAAGGTGTACTGGCGTCATTTCCCTGACGGATATGACGTAAGTGAAATCTTGACGTATCGCGGCAAAAACACTTTCGTATTAAAATATAAAACCCGAAAATGAACAACCCAAAGTATAACGTACTCTTTAGTACTAAAGGGTGCTTCCCCGCAAGAATACCCTGCGTGCAGGGGTGCACCCTTTGCAGTCCGCTTGCTTCGTTGTACAGGCGTCACTTCCGTGACGGATATGACGGCAGCGAAATATTTGTGTATCCGGGAATAAAACACTTTCGTGTTAAAAAAAAAGTTCCATGGCTCCTCGATACTTCTGTCGTCCTGCTTGCATCCCCTGCAATCAACATTCGCGCACACAGTTCCGAAAAACTCACGTAAACGCACAAGAACCTGCGACACTTGCCCTTGCTGGGAGATTGGCCAGTTGATTTGGCAAGCCTTATCGGTTGGTAAATAGATTTGGAGGGCCATCGGGTGCCAGTAACTTCTCGGTGTAGACACATAAATAGCCATTATTATTTTATTATATTGTCTCAGTTCCCGTAACGTTTATCCTTTCCCATATACACCAAACTTCGTCATAGCGTAACATGGCGTCTTTGCAGCCTCTGTAACTAAACATGGATGCTTCCACCGCCACTGCGTATTGGCCTACGCCGCCACGTCATGCCGCTTGCTGGCTTCCTTTCGTAGTGAAGTGGTTCTTTTTCACATTTTGTGCACTTGAAGGCTTACTCCAGGAAGGTTGAACAGCCATTTTTTTGCTCAACATCTCCATAAAAAAAGCAACCACCTGCAGGCCAGAATCGAGCGTGCCATTTCAGTAGCACATAGCCCGCTGCGGTGGGTGGGGGGGAGTACACAAACAAAGAAAGACACGTAAGCAGCGCATACGTTAACCTTCTCTTTATTAGTGACACTCGTACGTCAGCGTTCTGGCGTCAACATGTTAAGAAAAAGTATAATGACAACATGAATAGCTTTCACCACTCTCGCGCGGCAGAGATATATTTAATAGAATTATATATATAATATATCTATATATTCGCAGTCAACACGTACGGTCAAAGAAAGAAAGAACGTGCGCCCCGTCTGCAGTGAACGGCGAACGAACAAACGTGCCAGCGGCGCCAGGCCGAAGCCCGGGTGTGTAACACTGAATTGGCAGTCCAGACGTCCGGCAAGCGCGGCTTGCGACACAAGCGCGCATCGACGAACAGTAGCGTGCAGCTCACACTTCTTCGCGCACTGTTGAAAAGAAAAAGATAAGAAGTGGAAGAGATCACATGAGGCGAGTTAGTTTCGCGTTTGTTGCAGATCTTGCCCCTTAGGTTGCGAAAATTACTCGCGTGCAGTCGCCAGAAGAAATGGGCGTTTTGTAGACGCGGCCAACGAATGACAATGAATTTGACAGTCCTAAGCGCGTACCAGTCGGTCGAAAATCCGCCTCGTGAAGCGGAACACGCGTGTGCGTTCGAGCAATCCGGTTTCCCACGCGGAGCGGCTGATCCGGGGGTCTTCCGGCAGCTGAACCGGTTTTCGGAGCGGGAGACGCGTGCGCAGACGCGTCCTTTTCTGCTCATGTTTCGCCCTTTAGGCTTCGTAGAGTTTACCGTAGAAGGTTGTCAGAGCTGCGGCAAGAAAATAGTAGCCATAAAACGAACGAAAAACGCTATTTTTAACATGAAATATTCAGCATGCAGTGCTCATCGTATGGTGCGATTCAGTTTGTATTTTGTCTTTTAGAGTACGTTTTCT
Source organism: Haemaphysalis longicornis (assembly GCF_048455015.1). NCBI lineage: Eukaryota > Metazoa > Arthropoda > Arachnida > Ixodida > Ixodidae > Haemaphysalis > Haemaphysalis longicornis. Next base: position 47,547,027 of record NW_027526460.1, read on the forward strand.
CTAACGCAAACCAGAAACACGCGTGGGGTGCTGACCACAACGTGGTGTTTAGAGCGGCGCTCCCAATGCTGTTTAAGCGTTCCAGTCTTCGATGGGCTCGCATGTCGAAAATGTTCTCGAAGGCAGCGTTCTGTTTATAGCAACCTTAAAACTGGTTCCTATACGGGGTACGCGTTTTGAATGCCGCACCGTGCTCACGAAGTCACAGAGAACCGTATGTCCCGACGTAAAATACTTTTTCTACACTTTCCATTCCATTTGCCGTTGCCGCGACCGTATTCGACGTTTGGGGCATTCTCGCACGGAGGAGTTGAACGGCATATTGAACACGCTATGATTTTTGAAATTGTTATTCCCGTCTGGGAAACTAGCTTCATATGACCATGATGGCGCCCTTCGGTGGCCGAAGAGAAGCCTAAACTTTGCCCCCAAAGCTACCCGCTGGTCAGTCAAAAGTATGAAACTTTATGAGCCAGGCAAAACTGCGTGCGGCTTGGTAGCACGTGGGAGCAGTTTCTGGCCCCACTGATTCGCCAACTGAACGCGCCTGTCGTTCGACTCAAATGCGAGCGTTGCGTTGCTCCACTAGGTTTTTCAACGACATTTAGGTCAAAATGTGCTTCGAGTCTATTCGAGCCGTATGATCGACGCAGACGTGGAGGAAAGAAACCGCTTTCGGACGACAGTCGAGGCCCTCAAATGCCTTCGAAACGCAACTGTCTGTACCCTCGTCCCAGCGCTTTCAAGCAAGTTCCGGAAACTTTTTATTGAAAACAGAATACCGAGTGAACATGAACATTTTTTTTACGAGTGCGTCCTGCAGTTGTATTTTCCTTAACTTTGAATACTATTGCAAGCTTTACTGACACGGCAAAAAAACACTGCCAAATTGCATTTATAACGAACTTTTAGAGGGATTCTGCAACACTTTTTTAGGCTCTTAATTGCTTGCAGAACCTAGTCAACCGACACATCCAGTACTTACATTAGGAGGTCGCAAGGTACCTCAGCCAAGTAGTACTGCTCTATTCCCATCAGATAACTTAGAAACTTGCTCAAAAGCCTTTCCTTTTTTTTCCCGGTCTTAGAGTTTTTAGAACACTGGAATTACGTAATTACAGCGTTGTGGTGGCTATTTGGCCGTCTTTCTTTCGTTTCAGTAATGAACTCATTCGATAGACAGTTAGAAAAATAAAGCCACAAACGCAAAACAGAAGTGAAAGGCGTATCTGCTGCGACGAGCAAATCACTCAGCGCCGCTCCGAGCTGACGACAACTATAGCTTTCGCAGTGCTTCCACACGCAAATTAAAGAGTGAAAGCGTTTATCGGAAGTGTTGCCGAGTCCCTTTAATACAGGTGGCAATGTTTTTATTGTGGGAGGTTACGTATGATTTGAATTGTGGCCCTATCATATGAAAATGGAACTCGACAGTGGCAGCACCATGGAAGCGTGGCGAGCGAACGACAAAGCTTTGAATTGACACCGAATTCGTAGTGAAGCGAGGCGGATTCCGAACCGCATTCGAATCACCTCGCTTAAGTGTAATGAAGTTCGGTTAAAATGCGGTTGTAAAGCCTGAGGAGCACGGGGCGGAACAGGCAAGCGAAATGTCGTCGTGATTGGGCTTAGCAGTGTGTCGAGGGTTGACTGTCGATGAATGCGTCCCGTAGCGGCGGGAAACGTTACGACGCTTCTTGCTTGTGCCAAAAGCTGACATGGTTTCCGATGTGTGCTTGATGTAAGATGTACACTGCGTCTAAGTGCTGCCAAAGACGATACGCGCTGAACCTTCCATATGAAGTCAGGCCTCGGCGAAATAATTCCAGCAGCAACGAAACTTGAATAAATGAGCTGAACTCGTCTTGAATGTCGGAAGTGTGGCCGGATCTAAATGCTCGTGGAAAATAGAGAAGTGATCTTGGTGCACATAGAAGGAAGGTTATAGGGGCGACGATAGTTCATTTGCAAGAAAATGAACCCGTGTTTTCCTTCTGCTAGTGAAGAAAAAGCGATTTAAAAAGCTTAGTGTGACTTTTTCTTTTACCGTGGGAAATATTTTTTTGCGAGAAGCCTATAATTGAAACGACGTTTGACAAATGTTACGTTGCTGATTCCTTGAAACGACGCAGCAACGCTGTACACCGGCAACCAGTAAAGAGCACCAGTTTACTTAATACGCAGAGCCAACATCAATGCCTTTGCGCTGGCCTCTCGGCATTGAGAGCTCCTCAGTGAAGAACGGAAAAACTTCTACTCCGTGAAATCACACAAAAGAGGAAAAAGAAGGAGCTATGTTATGTACAGCTAATCACACTGACAGCTTCTGTAGCGAAACAGAGCGGGAACGCCGCTCGTTAAATTTCGGAAAAGGCACCGTAGCGACGCTCGGTATACATACGCGCTATAGTGTGTATGTGCGTGTTCCGGATGATGTTTCATGTGTGAGTGTGTAAGTAGGCTCGAGGAATTGTATACACAACGTTTCTTCTTCCGAGAAAAGCACAGATTAAGCTTTCATTTTTTCATTTTTCGCGATGTTGTGCGGTTAATATAAATGCAGCGACTTGCTTGCTTGCGCAGTCATTTACAGGTGTATATCTGCCTCAATGCTATCCCCTGCATGTATGTGTATATATATATATATATATATATATATATATATATATATATATATATATATATATATATATATATATATATATATATATATATATATATATATATATATATATATATATATATATATATATATATATATATGACCCTTACAAAGTGCGTGGGTGTGCCCAGCTTTCGACCTGTGTGTTCATGAAATAAAGCAGGTGAAAATTGACACTTCTAAATATACAAAGCGTACAAAACAGTTTGGTCATTCGCGTTGTTTAAGCGAGCTTTGTCTCCACACTAACGAAATTAGCCAAACCTCTTCGCATATCACGCCAAACGAAAGTGAAAGGTAAAAAATTGTCGACATCCGGCACCATTTCTGGCATAGTAATGGTCGGGGTGGGTATTTGTGCGGTGAGGGTTATCTCGAAGATAGTTCCTAAACTTCGTTGCATTGTCGCATGCAGTTTACGTTTGTATTAAAAGGAAGTTTTTTTTTTTTGCTTCGTGCTAAATAGAAAACTATGTTCGTAGCTTCCGTCGGAAGTAATTGTTTCTACGCAAGGTGGTGACGTATGTTTTTTTTTCTTTTTCCACTTTATATCCCCTTGCGCAGCCCGCCAATTCACCGAACCTCATTCTCCATAAAAATGCGATAAAGTTTATAACCAAACTCAATTTTGATCGTGGCAAATTCGAGCACTAACTCTTCATACCGCGAGAGGTTTACACTGCGATTACCTGATTCGCATCATGCTTAGTATTTCTTTATGCAGTGATCGCGAGCAAGGATGGTCAACTTGCCCTTACCCAAAGCACGGTAACGATATGTAGTTCTATAGAGGCTAGCGGAAATGAACGGTCCGAATTTCAGACTGTTGTGTTACGCAGGGTGTTTGTGAGAACGTTGGGTGACCGTTATGCTGCAAACCTGATATGTACCTGACTCGCATTGGTTTGACATTGTAAGGGTGATAACCACCTTCGCCGTAGATCCAACAGACATGGCCAACAAGTAAACGGTGGTTGGTTAGCTTCGTAAGTTAAAAAAAAACACGATCAATGAAGGCTTGTCAGGTAGCGTTTAAGACCCTTCTCTACGGTTTTTTTTTTTCGTTCTTGTTGCTAGAAGAATGCGGTCACGATCTTAGCTAGCGCCGTGGGTCTTTGTAGTTCGGATTCTCTGTGATGAACCTAATAATGTTGGTCATGCGCGCGGTGCATGTTTTATGCAGTGAAATGCAATGATGCGGTTTATTTTAACTTTACAAGAAAAAAAAGCGAAAGTCATAAAAAAAAAATGAAAGCTTGTTTTGTGCGGGTGTGGCGTGTTGAGCAACGATTCGAAATATTTACTGCGTGGCTTTACTTTACGACCTATTAGGTCAGGTCGTCCTCCTAACTAGTATTCTCTATTGTGGGTGCGGAAAATAATAAAGAGAAAAATGACGATATCTTTTTACACGTGCTACTTGAATGATTTTGCGTGCTTGTAGAGAAAGTCCTTTGCTAACATATATACTCTTTCAACATTATTTTTTTTTAATTACTGGAAAATACTTCGTGGTCCGTTGGCTTGCGGTTCGATACCTACATTACGAACAGTAAGTTATGTACATGCGATGAGTGAGTTTAAAAAACATCTTTGTAGGATGCAGGCGGAGTCTTGAATGAACAAACACTTGCAGCAGTCAGCGCGGCCCTATTGTATTTGGTTTTGTTATTATGGTCCACTACCACTGCCTTTAAATGAGATGGCTCAACGTTATTTTCAGCCGTCCGAAGAGTAAGCTGGTCATTATCGAACATGAAGACTGCGGACTATATCCCGTTTCGTAGACTTTCATGAACATCCGTTCGCGTAGTGGGCTTCCGATTAAACTGACAAGGTCGGGGCAGCGTTGATAGCGGGTGGGGTTGTAACAGTTATTCCAGGGAATATAGTACAGCAGAAGGCGAAGTCGTGTCATGACGTGCCTACCCATGCGAATATTGTAACGTATTTATGTTAACATCTTTCGTTTGTTAGCTGTGAACGACGACCCAGGAGCCACAAAAATAATTACCCACTTCACAGAATTTGGAAGAATATACATTATAACCTAACCATTGTGGACTGAATGGGGATAAGATAAATGATTGTAAAAAGGGGATCGTCCAGTACCTCGAAAGTAATGGATTACCTATGGAATGGAACCATTTGCCACTGATTTGGAACTGCCCGGTTTGAAATCATTAATGTTTTTAAGTATCTATTAGACGCTTTATTGTTGAATGTTATTTCTCTAAAAATAAATGTTAATGAAATGATAATTAACATTTTTGTTGAAATTTTGCCTTCTTCAAGTGTTGCCATCTTCACTTCTTACGCGACAACTTTCAGTCGTCCTCTATGGAAGCTTTGCGAAAGCTATGGCGGAAGATTTCGGGAAGTCCTACGTGATATATGTGAGTGCGTGGAACCAACGACGCCATTTTATCGCCTTTCTTCCCCACTGTGAAAACGAGTTTATGTCAACAACAGTACCCATCTCAAACCGAAGTTCAAACTCCGCGCCGTTTTCTAGTTTAATTGAACGGGATGGGTTTTACCCGGGCCTAGAAACCTCTTTATGATCCACAATTCAGACAAAGCTCGTTATGCCTAAGTGACCGGTAATGTATACTCTGTTTCAGAGACTTCGTGCAGCGCCGGAAAAGCTAGGGCGGGCATCAGCCAATCAGGAGAGCGGACGCAACGGCGTCAGCCAATCAGGTCAGTAGTTGCGCCAGCAAGGTTCCTCCAGAACACCCGTGGCCACGTCGTCTGCCCCCTTGGCGCGCCAGCAGATGAGGCGCATTGGAACTACTTTTTTTCGCGAACTTTCAGCGCCTTTTCACACCTCGCCGTATCCGCCGAGCTGCATGGAGCCAGTGAAACGTAGTGTATCTTCCGTCTTGACTCTCCGTTCCCACAAGGACACACGCACAATCCGAATGGACACGCGCTGTGCAGGTTCCGGCTGATGTCTTCGCATGGCACGTCGAAAGAGCAATGGGAAGCGAAACGTAAAGCAGAGCGAGAAACGAGAGAAAGAAACGATGCGGTGGTGGTCCTCCTCCCCTACGATGTGCACGCCAAATCTCCCGTGTAATATGAGTCCCGTTGGCTTGTCCTTCCTTGCGTCCCTAGTCCGTGCTGCGCGATGCTTGAGGGCACAACGTGGCAGTCTTCACCGGCGTCCGTTCGTCGCGTTATGTACACACACCCGCACAAGCACACCACCACGCTACCGCGTCATTGCATATCGAGTCTGTGTTTTCTAAGAGCGTCGTAACCAGCACCTGCAGAGAAAGAGAGAGAGAGAGAGAGAGAGAGGCAAGTCAAGTGTTGGGCGGTTAGTGGAAAAGAGAATTACAAATAAATTAAATTTGGGTCGGCAGAGCAAAAAAAAAAAAAAAAGAGTGAGAGATTCAACGGATTCGACGTGCTTGGGATTTTTCTCCCTTCCTTGATACCAAGATGTTGATAATATTCTGCATTGACGCATACACGAACCTTCGCTCTTGATTTAATCACCAAGTAGAATTTCTTTCCCCAGCGCTATCCTATTCTGCTGCACATTTTTTGTTTTACTTTGTTCCTCCCTCACGCAATGCTCTTTGGAGATTTCGAGGTATTTAAAATAAATAAATAAATAAATAAATAAATAAATAAATAAATAAATAAATAAATAAATAAATACCCTGGTAAATCACCACAAAAGGAAAACTCAAGGGCATTCATAATGAGTTTTTTTGATAACTAAGCCGTTAGTGTTCTTTTAACCGCTATAATGTGTGAGCGTCACCAACAACAACAGCAACAAAAAATGCGTGCTGGATGCGTTGAGCACTAGGATCAAAGTTGAACCAATGGGATTGTGAAAAAAAACGGCTCACGCACAACGGCCAATGACTGAGCTTTGGTACCAAAGTTCGATCATTGTGATTCTTGGAGACAACTAACACAAACTCACGGCTGCGTAAGGCTCCATCGCACGCTCGTTTCATCAGGTATCAATAATGTACACTTTCTGTTTTGCGGAGTGCTCACCCAGAAATCATATCAAAATGTTTAAATTACCGCCTCTCTTAATTGCATCAGGGGTTAAAACCGACCGATAACTCTGTTACCACACTGGCTATTGCAACTCCGACTACTCCGACCACCCCAACTTATTATCTCGTGCCTACCACATGATTGGAACACCTGAAATTTCGCTACACCATTTCCCGATTTATTCTTAACTTGCGCAACATCTTGAATCCGTCGCGCAAGTCTCATATCTTGGCTACCTTCGCCTACAAACTTCAGGTCTGTCGAGCAAAACTCGAGCGAAACTCGAATCTATTGTACGTGCGAATATGCACAATGCGTAACAATTGATTGATTGATTGTAGAGTTTTACGCGAAGACGCAACGCAGGCGATGAGGCGCGCCGTAGTGGAGGGCTCCGGATTAATTTTGACCACCTGGGGATCTTTAACGTGCGCCGAAATAATCTCGTACACACGGGCGTTTATTGCTTCTCGCCTCCATCAGAAATGCGTAACAATTGGCTCAGACGTCTGTGGTCCCGTAATCGCAATATTTCTCGGTCCCCTCGAAAACAGGGGCGAAGGAACACAGTACGGCAGCAGACGTGCCCAGAAGTGCTCAGAACCGTTTGTCATGTGCCCATCCGCTGTCGCCGTGTGTTTTTCCGTGCTTGTTTTCAATATACTACCATACCGTCTACTTCACCTGTCACTACTGCTGCAACTTTATAGCCCATTTTTAAAGCGAAAGCTTTATTAGTGGGACCGATAGCGTCCTGTCAACAAACTAATGCATTTCCCCATAGACCGGTTGGTCGACCGAGAAGCTCGGATTAGATCTCTGGACGCGCGGCACGTGCGTGAAACCGCGGGCTTCCATTGGGTCGATACGGTTGCTAGAAAATTGCAAAAAAAGGAACGGTTCTAGATAGGACAATACACGCATCGATCATGGAGCAGGAGTGCAATAGTATATGTACCTTTATCTCATAAACCACGTATCGGTGTACACCTAGATCGTTCGTAGATGCGTTTATTTAACGCGCGAAAAATCGTCGCACGGGCTAGTTCTTCGTTTGCGATTTGGGTCCTTGAAGGTTTGACGGTCGATTGGACGCACCTTCAACGAAGGTTGTGACGCACTTTTAGCGAAAGCTCTGATGTACGTTTGACGCAGTTTTGATGTCATAAAGCTTTCGCGCTTCTCTCCACTTTCTTTAGGAAAGGATGGCGAAGTTTTTAAATCCAGTTTTAGGGTCCTTTTAAGAGCCTGGTTCTTTAAAGGGGCCATGAAGACAAGACAAAATACAAGTTTGTTTTATTCGAAAGATTTCGCGTTTAATTGTGCCCCCAGCGCTTGTCCGGAAGCAAATGATGCTTTATTCAGCGCGAAATTAATCAATCTAAGCTAAAATTTTGATTCTCGCGCCAAAACGTGTGTTTGAACGACGTTTTGCAATGACATTATAAGAACAGGGGCGGTATTCTCGTAGCTGTCCCTTTTGAAAACGTCCCTTTTGCGCCCCTTCCTCGTGACGTACTTCCGGTTAAGCAGTGAGCGTTGGCAGTAGGTTTGCCGCGCTTGCTTTACGTCACTTCCAGGTGTTTGCTTTTAGCCAATCAGTGCTTGCCAAAAAGGACACTTTTGAAAGGGACGTAAAAGCGACAAAACTCGAGAATACCGCCCCAGGTCTTTCAGCTAAGCTTGGTGTGGAGCGAAGACTTGCCTACAGTTAGTCAACCAAGATGGCGCCACCACACCACATCAAACCATTTTCTGCCTTTGGTTTGTTTGTGACCGTATTTAAACCTGGCTCGGTTTTGCTCATGAAGAAAATCATCGTTTCGTAATACATGGTGCTCGCTCGACAAATATGGTCACGTAAGACACCGTTGCTTGCGTCAATCGGTCAGTGTCGTCTGAGACAACCCCAAAGCCCCGCAGCCCTGTGCAGCTAAACCAAGCATACTCCGCGCAGTACCAACAGCAGTACGCATCGGTGCTTCTATGTTTACGTGTGCTTTCGTATCTTCCACTGTTTTCCACACCATTCTTACTGTTATAAAAAGAATGTGCCCTAAATTTAAGCGCAAATAGCTTGTTCGGCAAGCTTATAAGTCCTGCCTAATTTCGTTTGCTTTTTCCCGTCTCCACCAATCGCAGAGCTGGCTGGTATGACATCATAGGTTCTGTTGCAGGAAATGAGCTAGTGGGTCGCATGGTCATTTCCCTTTCCTCTACTTATACAGCTTATTTGAGCGAAGTTTACGCTAAAAGTGGTGTCAGCATGATTCTAACGAGGCGATCATTTTAATGACCCAAAATTGCATTTTGTCTTCATGGCCCCTTTAAGAGCGCACACGCTCGGGCGGCTTACCAGGCGAAGAGGAGCGATCGAGCGGTGGCCAGCCTCCGCTGGCGGGCGATGCGCCTCGCTTCACGTCTCGACCTTGGTGGCGATGGCCATGATGGAGGCGGCTGAGGTGGCGCTGCCGCGGTGTGCCCGCTCGCCCAGCTGGATCAGGTTGGCCGTGGTCGAGGACGGGTTGACGGCCGCCGAGGAGCTGCCGCCGCCGACCACCACGTCCACCGCCACGCCGCCTCCGCTGCCGCAGGTCACGTGGGTAACTGCGGGACACCGAGAAAGGAAACGACGTCGGAGGATGGTGAAAGATGAGGACAACACGTTCCGTGCCAGCATCAGGCACGCATTACAAAGACGTCGGAATGCGCTGGACGCGCGCTGAAATCTAGCGCACAAAGGTGTAAAATGGTACGGAGGTTGACTAACCTAACCTAACCTAAGCTAACCTAACTTAACCTAACCTGATTGATTGTAGGGTTTAACGCGCCGACGCAACGCAGGTGACGAGGCGTGCCGTAGTGGAGGGCTCCGGATTAATTTTGACCACTTGAGGATCTTTAACATGCGCCGAAATCTCGTACACACGGGCGTTTTTGCTTTTCACATCCATCAGAAAAGCAGCCGCCGCGGCCGGGAATCGAACTCGCGACCTCGTGCTCAGCAGCGCAACGCCTTAGCCACTGAGCCACCGCGGCGGGTCAACCTAACCTAACTTAACCTAAAGTTTATGGCATGTATACATGCCTGTTATCTCCAATGCGCTCTTTCGTTGACTCCCGGTGAACCGGTGACATATTGCTCTCTTTAGCAAATAGGAAGCGGTTGCTCGCACGTGCGGGTAAATAAAAAAATAACAACGGAGGTGAGAAAAAAACCCGCATGAAGCGACGCCAACGTGAGCTAGGCAACCATGCGTTAAATCACCAATTATCGCTAACTTTCTAGCCTATCTATTTTTGTGCTTGCTCAGAGCCCGAGGGAACATTCCCCACCAAACAGGCCGTCAGTGAGAGTTTAAACGCGCGTAAGGAATGAATACGCGGCGAACTCTCGCTGCCACGTGCTAACAAGAGAGCACGCGCGCCAACTTTGGCGCGTTATTCAAAAAAGAAAAAAAAAGTAAAAGTAAAATATGCGACAGCCTTCCACACCGCGGCCAGCTATACAGCGCGTATAACGGTGGTTTGCGCCGAGGTCTGCGCATTTTCATCGCACCTCAGGCGCGGCCAGCGTCGTGGTCTATGAATATTCAAATTAGACCGCGGCTGGCGGCACGCCGGCGTGACTCTACAGTGCGGTCAGCGTGTTCTGTGCAGCCCTCTTCCTGTTCTGGGGACTCTCCCTTTCGCCCCATCGCGCCTTCCAACACGGATCCAATTCAGCCGGCGAAAGGTTGATGGAGAGCCCTCGGGCACAGGCGCCTTCCTACTTCGCTGTTACACTGCAGCTCCAACGGCAGGCGGAACAAAGCGAGGCCTGAAAAGTTTTCGCCGACTTGAAGAATATGTGAGCTGTTTCTTTCCACGCCAGCCGCACCCGCCCGTGAATGAATGCTTAATGGAGCCAGGGGTGACCGCGGAGTGCCGGAAGTGCGAGTGCAAAGGTGGCACTCTGTCGCCTCTACTCGTGTTTTTCGCCACTTGGGCTGGCGGCCGTAGGGAACTCGACGGTCTTGTATACTTGTTGGCGACGGAGCAACACGTTTTGTGGGGAATGCGGGTTAGGGTTGAAAGGAATGGTTACCAACTCTCTAAGGTATACGTTCGGTTGATTGGTTTAGACAAACGCTTAAGCCTCTAGAAACACTAGAACATAGAAATAGAAATAGAACATGACACTTCTTGAGTGCGTAAGCATTTTTATGAGGGTTCAAGCAGGAAACCCGTCTGTCAGTCTGTAAACCTGATGTCTTACACTTTCGCCGTATACGAAAATGACCATTTTAATAAAAGGCGTTAGGGTATCCGTACTTTGATATCAAAATCCTAGTATGGCCCCCAAACAATGCCTTTCCAGCAATGCATTTGTGTATAATAGTGAAGTCAACTTTAACGGGCTGGGTGTATAGCGTTACATAGGAATACAGGTGGTTTTGTGGAGGTATTTAGTATAAGGCCTTCGTATATTTACACAATGATGATGATGAACAAACGTTTATTATAGAGCAAAGGGTTGGGGGAAGGGGGTGTGGTCAGCCTCCTATGTCCAGGAGGCCGCGAGAGGACGCCGCCGTCACCGCCCGGTCGACCAGCATAGCTTGATCTTCACGGTCGGAGCTGGTCAGCAACCTCTCCCACTGCTCACGGGGAGGGATGGGGGTCAGGCGGGGAGGGAGGGGTGGAGAGTGGACATATTTATTTTCCCTAAAATGTATTCTTAGCAAAGCACTTGCTTATAGTGCTGAATCCGTCTTTAGAGAGGCTAAGTATACAGCGATACATGTGGTAGTTGTGGGTATTTTATATAAGGCGGTAGGAACTTCCAACTTCTGTAGCAGACGGCTTATATGGAGCCTCAGAAACATGTCTTCCTAGCAATTCGTGCGCGTAGTAATGAGGCCGACTTCAGAAGCGCTTGATTTATGGCAGAGCGGGTTAAGCAGTTACTCGATAATTTCCTTTGGCGAAATTCTTAACACGAAAGTGTTTTATTCCCAGCTACACGAAGATTTCGCTGACGTCATATCCGTCACGGAAGTGACGCCTGTACAACGAAGCAAGCGGCCTGTAAAGGATGCACCCCTGCACACAGGGTCTTCTTGCGGGGAAGCGACCTTTAGTACCAAAGAGTACGTTATACTTCGGGTTGTTCGTTTTCGGGTTTTATATTTTAACACAAAAGTGTTTCATGCCGCGATACCCCAAGATATCACTGACGTCATATCCGTCACGGAAGTGACGCCAGTACACCTTTGCGAAGCGTCCCGCCAGCAGGACGTCGCTCGCCAAGCACACTCACAAGACACCCGCCGAGCTGCAAATCACGCTCAGCTGCAGATTTCGTTGCACATTTCACTTTCGTGTTTTATTGGTTCCTATGGCAGAGGAATCAACCACAGTTTTTTTTATCGAAACTGCTGACTCAGGGTATAAGTTCTTGTTTCTTCGGATTCCGTACACCTTCCTCCCCTCAATTCAAGTGTCGGGCTTACGAGGTAACGTACGGAACGCGTCACGCACCTGTCTGGAAACGTGCGCTTGAACTTCGCGCCAGGACGCATTGCGTTAGGTACTGCATCTGGAAGCTCTGCGTGAAAGATGCGCTATAGCGCACAAAATGACGCCAGCGTTGCCGTTTTCAACTGCAACGTCTTTTCCGGCCACATGACTTTTAGTTCTTTTTCCTCAGCATCGCTTCTCCGTGCTGTGAACCAGCTGGCATATATATAGCGAATGCGCATATCGAAGTAGTAGCTCCGAAACAAACTCAGTATTCGCCCCTTGAATGCAGAAAGGGCGAGAATGTTCGTATCAACGCTACTATCAGAAACCGCCGTGGCGGAGCGAAGATTTCGACAGCTTTCTCTGGGTCAAAGTACGTGTGTTTCGTGCGCCAAGTATAATTCATATTCGCCAGCTTGAAACCGAACCTGTTATGGAAACCACCCGTGAAACGTGCCTGCAGTCTTCGGACGTGAACCTGCCCTTCCAAGCCCACCAGTCTTCGCACAGATGTCACGGCAAGACTACCGTAGCGTAAGTAGTGACTCGTACGTTCTCTCTCCTCGCTACAAATACGGACGCCTACGGAACGGCTTCTGTTGTATACCAAAAATTAAAGCCGTTCCACTCAACGTGAAAGCTGACGGAAGTGCACAGAAAGTGGTTCGCGATAATGGGTTGTAGCGCCGTTATCCGCTCACTGCTACCACCCAAACTGCAATTCAAATTTCCCGCCTCCGTAGTGCTCGCGCGCCCCCTACCTGAAACAGCGCCAACGGGAGTTTTGTTCTTTTTGTGCTTGCTTTTCCTCCCGCACGTGCCGGCGTTGCACTCCACTTTTTTTTCGCTTACAATCGCAAAAACCAACCCAACGGGCCTTACGAACTAAGTGAACGCGGGTGCTGCTGGTTAATTACATATATTTTGCGTCAAATGTACCTGCCGTTTTTTTTTTGCGCTAAACAACGAAAATATGTATGACAAGCGCCAGCGTTTCACGAGTTTGGAACGGTTATGACTATTTAAGCCACTTGGTTTTCGAAGCCTCTGCGGGACACCCTATGACGGAACGCCGGGCTCTACTTGGGTCCGTTATCTCGCAGCGCCACCTGATTATGGCAGTCGTTTAATATCGACGGTTACAGCGAGCCACGATGACAAGCTCTGCACTTAAAACTGGCTACGCGGAATGAAGAATGGCGAATTCGCTCACTGAGGAGGTTATAGACAGTTTGGAGATCGCAGTTTTGTGCCAAGCCAATGCCGACAGCATTATGCTCGAAGCTCGAGTGAAAACTGAGCAACATTTTCTTGCAGTTATGGGATCCGAGCACGTTAGCTAAGTCGATATGATCCGAATCGCTTGGAAGAGTGGGAGGACCAAATACATGAGACTCAAGCTAATGTTCGAGCTGCCGTCTTATCAGAGCAGCGTATCGATGACCGGTATTCCCCACACAGACTTCGGACAGCGCACCCGTGGAAATCGATGTGATTTGCGAAATACCGTGCGTGGAAGCGCTCTCGCCCGCATATTGAGAGCGATGAATATATACGTCTGCCGCTATTACGAGCCAGTGACGCAAGCAGTTTCGCAAGAAATTAGAACACAGGCACATGCCGTTAAACTTATGTTTTCTTACGCACATTTAGAGCCTTGCATTCGCTATTTTTACCATCGCAATATTACACTGATGCTAATGAAAAACGAAGAATGATCAAACTGCCTCTTGTAACAAAAGGCGTACCAGGCATGAATGTCATTCATGACACCCCATAACAAACCATACCTGGATTACAAGTGGCATATTTGCCACCTTTGATTGTTTATCCTGTGAATGCGCCGGGGAAAGATTCTTTTTTCGTCGCCCTGCTTGTTGCCTTTATTTGTTGGGGGGATTTCGGGTTATTCAAGTCTTCCCCCACGACCATGTACAATCTTGTTCGTGGCAACAAACATCATTTTAACCAAAGCACTAACGCCTAAACAGAATATAATCTGAGCGTATTCCACGGCAAAACAGTAAGCTGGGCAGCTGGTTCACGCTCATGTTTAAAAAGGCGCAAAAAAGACACGGACAAATGTTGAGGTGTAAATAAACATGCCGTGCTCTTTTTTTGCACCTCAACCACCGTCCGTGTCTTTCTGCGCCTTTTTAAACACGTATTCTACGTTTGCGATCCCTTATGGCTAAGTATTTCGGCTTTTATTGCTCCGCACCTTTGCCAGCAGCTCCTGCACTCGTGTACAGGCGCTGCATATGAAGCGTGTACGACTGCCGGCTACCCTGGGCACAGGCAATGCCACGACAAAACAAAAAGCGTCTGATGTCGCTACAGAGCAGCTCAGTGCAGAGATGTTCCTGGCCTGAGTGGCGAACTGCGCAAAAAAGGTCCGCAGGCTAAGAAGAAGCCGGGGCCACGGCATGGGACATCACAATGGAAACGGGAGACTAACACTGACCACCCGCTTGATGGCGGATTGGCGAGAGACGGGAAGGGCGAACGGACGGAGGCACCAACGAATTCTCCTCGGCTGGTTTGGATTACGGGGCAGGCGGAAAGGGGCAAGCCCTTCAGTGGGCAAGGAGCTTTCAGTGGGACGCGGTGGGATTAGCCTAATTGTGGCATTCAGGTTGCCGCTACTGCCGCTGCCGCTGCTTGGGCAGCGGCAGAGGCAGAAAGAAACGAGCCAACTACAGCGAACAAAGTCCTTCGCTTGTATTAATCACTGCCGTCGTGCACGAATGGCTAGTGCCCAACGAAGGAGTTCGAGTGGAATTCTATCTTTTTTTTTTTTTTGTGGTCGTCGGAAGTGTTGGGTGGAGCGAATTGGTACCTTTTGTTTTTGTTCATTGATCGAGAAAAAAAATTCGTCGTCCCTTTTTAAAGAAAGTTGAGAGAAGCGCGCAAGCCAAAAGTCCGCCCAACCTTCGCTGAAAGTGAGTCCAATTGACCACCCGCCGCGGTGGCTCAGTGGCTAAGGCGTTGCGCTGCTGAGCACAAGGTCGCGGGTTCGATTCCCGGCCGCGGCGGCCGCTTTTCTGATGGAGGCGAAAAGCAAAAACGCCCGTGTGTACGAGATTTCGGCGCACGATAAAGATCCCCAGGTGGTCAAAATTAATCCGGAGCCCTCCACTACGGCGCGCCTCATCGCCTGCGTTGCGTCGGCGCGTTAAACCCCACAATCAATCAAAGTCCAATTGACCGTCAAACCTTCGAGGACCCAAATCGCAAACGAAGAACCAACCCAGTGGGACGATTTTTCGCGCACTAAGTAAATGCGTCTACGAACATTCTAAATGTACACCGATACGTGGTTTATGAGATAAAGGTAAATTATCGTACTCCTTCTTCATGATCGATGCCTGTAGTATTGTCTTATCTAGAGCCGTTCCTTTTTTTGAGATTTTCAAGTTAGAGTTTTGGCACAATGGAAGTCCGGTTTCACGAACGCGCCATGTACCCAGAGATCTTACCAGTGCTTTTCGGTCGGCCAACCGGTCTATGAGGAAATGCATTAGTTTTTTGACAGAAATCCATCGGTCGCAATATTAAAATGGTTGTGGGTGCTTGGTAAGGGAGGCGTTGGAGTCTAGCTCAAGCTTCGGTGTAGTGCTTAATGCTATGTCTTGAAAATATGCCGGCTATGCAAATTCGTACCTCTCCGCGGAGTACCCACATGCTTTGTGAAGCGGCCTCTGTTAGTTTTTGAAGTGGCTGCAGAAAAGTAAAAAAAAAATGAATTTGAAAGTGAAGCTGATATTTTTTTATCGTTGCATCTTTATCCCTAGACAGAACTGAGTACTTGAGAACTGTGCTGGGGGAAGCATTCAGAAGCATATATCTATGTGTGAATATTTTGTAGCGTAGAAAAGTGTGAACACTTTCGTCCCCCTCCACGCGCGTATCTCAACCCCTGAGATTTTGAAGAATCCCCCCTCCCGAAGTCAAGTCATTGCTTCGCCGTGAGCAGAGACCCTTACACAAGGAAGTGCGAAAATGCGATAAGCTATAGAGACCAGGAAATTTTTGATTGTACAGTAGCACAGGGCGAATAAACCTGCAAGATGTGGCGGTTTATACGAGAAGATAGGTTGGCTGGTGAGAGGGCTGTATACCGGCTGAAGCCTACAATGCATGGGGTCGTTGAAAACAACGTCTGTGTTAAAATCGCATGGACGCAATGTTAGATGTGCACGGTATCGATCTCACGTATTCTCTGACTGCACCAGAAGGAGTAATAGGACTATTCTGTAGCGAAAACCATGATAAACATTATCTTTATGGCTTCTGCGAAGGCATGTATATGTATCTTAAGAGTAATTTAGCACTTTTGAATGTGAAAGTGCAAATAAAAGAATAGACAAATTAAATATCCCGCTACAATTGCCGCACACCGCTAACTGTCCCCGCAAACGAGAGATGGCAGCACCGAGAACGTCTACCGTGCCCCGAGAGCCACAGGCAGCGCAATCCCACGGTCTGAGTACCTATAATGGCGGAGCTAAGCGGGAGGTGGCCTTCTGGGGCTTGGGCTGGACCACCTTCAAATGTGGACGTTGTGGGCTGACATGTGCTCTCGTGGTTCTGGCGTGACCACTTAAAGGGACCCTGAAAAACTCTCTCCAACTCTTTTCTAAATCCTTACTGCTTCCAGAACGTAGTCAACAAACCATACCAGCGCTTAGAACAGGGGGTCAAAAAGTACCTCATATAGAAATTTTTTCTCTATGTCCATCAGATAACTTGCTCAAAAGGTTTTTCTCTTTTCCGCTCCTGGCGTTCCTCGAGCGCTTGAATTATGTCACCACAGCGGTGTAGCGGCTATTGGCCGGCTTTATTTAAGCTGCAGCAATAAACGCATTCGATAGCCACTTAAAAAAAATCCACAAAAGCAAAGCAGAAATGGAAGGCGCATCATCTGGTGCGACCAGCAAATCACGCAGCGCCGCCACGTGTTGGCGATAACCATAGCTTTCGCAGTGCTTCCAGATATGAAGGAAAGAGTGAAAGCGCTTATCGGAAGTGTTGCAGAGTCCCTTTAAATGACAGGAGCTTGATGTATCAGTGGGTACCCACTACGTGGATTCGACGAACTGTTTATGATAAACAAAAACTGTTGCTGAGTCGAATGTCAGTGCAATGACCAACGCCATGGTCCATTTAAATAACCTGCATTGGTATACAATGAAACAGCTCACACTCGTAGCGACGGGTATTGCCTGCATTACATCTGCGTACATTGAACGCTACACAGAATCAGTAGGAAGGAAGGAAGGAATACATTTTTTCGTCCATCGGGATCAGGTATTGGGGGTGGAGGGGGCCCACAGGGCCGCCGCGACCTCCAGGGCCCGGGAGGTGGTCAGGACTTGGCCTGACTCCCCCGGGTCACGCAACATCTGCTCCCAGATTTAGGGGAGAGAACAGGGGAGTACGGGTCTGCGGGGCATTCGCAGAGGGAATGTGTTCTCCGCAGGCTGGACAGGTAGGGTCAGTAAAGAGGTGTGGATGACTGTGTATCAATTGTGTTCTGTGTGGGAATGTGTGTTTGTAGGATGCGCAGCATGTGGCCTGCCTCCGGAGAGAGGTGTGGGTGCGGGGGTGGGTATCGGCGGCGGAGAAGGCGGTAGTGCAGGGAAATATCCCTGTATTGAAGGAGGGAGGTTGGCTTGCCTGCAGGGTCATCGCGTGTAGGCGTAGTGAAAATGGCGACCCGGTGAATTAGTTCGCGAGCACGTACGTGCACCACTTCATTAGCGCCTACGCCTGTGTGGGCTGGTGTCCACAGCAGGGTCACGATGTCGGATGGAGAATTTTTGGAGAGAATTCGCAATGCCATGGGAGGGATGTTACCGCGAATAAAATTGCGGATGGCCTGCTGACAGTCAGAGAGGACGAATTTGGGGGTGGGCGCTGGGTGAGCGCGAGGGCATTGGCTTCCTCCTCCGCCGGGGTTGTGTTGCTAGTTAGGATGGTAGCCGCCGTGACGTTTGGTGATCTGTGTTGGCCAGCAACAGCTACACAGCGCGCAGGTTTGTGAGGGTAGGGGGTGGAATCAGTGTATAATGTGCATGGTGATGGTGGGTATAGTTTGGCGCGGGCGTTGGCTCGTGCTAGTCGCCGGGATGCATGGAAAGTTAGGTGCATGGGGCGAGGAATTGGGCGGATTCGGATGCTGTTACGGATGTGAGGTGGAATGGGGAGTGGGGGGATTGGGATGGTG
Organism: Haemaphysalis longicornis; assembly: GCF_048455015.1. Taxonomy (NCBI): domain Eukaryota; kingdom Metazoa; phylum Arthropoda; class Arachnida; order Ixodida; family Ixodidae; genus Haemaphysalis; species Haemaphysalis longicornis. The sequence goes on from NW_027526460.1 coordinate 47,565,452, forward strand.
GGTGGTAGTACGTTTATAGAGTTGAGAATGTAGTGCCCTGTAGGGGAGGACGCGAGGAGCGTGAGTTGTGAGATGTGGTGCGCGTCTAGGTGCTCCCGTATGGTGTTGTGTATGGCGAGGTCGAGTAAGCGATACGTTGGTGCGTATGGGGGAAGCAGGAGTGCATGCCTATACGTCTTCCGGAGGAGGGCATCAAGGGAGTCGAGTTGGTTGGATGTAAGGTATGGTAGGTGGTACAAGATACGGTTGAGTAGAACACTGTGTACGAGACGGAGGCGGTCCTGTTCCGTGATGCCATGGTGTTTGCTGGCGATCCGTCTAATGATATGCGTGGTTTGGGTTGTGTATTTCTTTACGTGCTGGAGGGTGAGTGCGGGTGATCTGTTGTGTGTTAGGGTGAGCCCTAGGACTCTAAGTGGCTGTGTGTGGGGTATTGGGTCAGAATGTATAAAAAGTTGGAATACCGGTCTGGCACCAGACCGGTATTCTGGAGGTCGTTGGTTCGGATCCCACCTGGCGGGCATTTTTTCTCCACTTTCTTTCTTTCTTTCCAAATTCTTTATCTGTTTCAATGACCTACCATATCCTCCCCTTTGCTTTCCGAGGTTTTCTTGACTGACTCTTATTTCTGTGTTATTTTCAACGAGCCCCTCATTTCCCATTCTGATTCGCTATATATATATATATATATATATATATATATATATATATATATATATATATATATATATATATATATATATATATATATATATCTATATATATATATATATATATATATATATATATAATGAGAAAGTTGTTGACTCACGATCAAAAACAAAAACAGTTGTTTACTAACATTTCGACTGGAGGACTAGTCTTCATCTGAGTAACCAGTCTTCCCTGTTACTCAGATGAAGACTGGTCCTCCAGTCAAAACGTCAGTAAAGCACTGTTTTTGATTTTAATCGTGAGAGAGAGAGAGAGAGAGAGAGAGAGAGAAGAGAGAGAGAGAGAGAGAGAGAGAGAGAGAGAGAGAGAGAGAGAGAGAGAGAGAGAGAGAGAGAGAGAGAGAGAGAGAGAGAGAGAGAGAGAGAGAGAGAGAGAGAGAGAGAGAGAGAGAGAGAGAGAGAGAGAGAGCACCTGCGGCGCCGGAGCTGCAGGTAAATTCGAACCATGTGGAACGGGCTTCACAAGTATTCTGCACGTATATGTGGGCTCCAAATACAAGGACTTCCAATTATGGTTTTCTGCAGTACACATTTTCTCCTCTTCGACACCGCTGCGGATTGATCGAGCGGTTGGGTTCTTCAACCCGACGCTTCTGCGCCTCCAGCTCACAGCACCTCTTCGCATAAACAAAGAAAGGAAAAGCGAAAGTTCAAATAAAGCACTCACACAAAGCTCCTCGGAAAGCGCATGCGCGACCGACCAGCAAATAAAGGGCAATGACAACGAGCCAAACGACGGTGTGAGGGTATCGCGCCCTTCTGCAGGTATACAGTACAACCAATACCTGCCCTGCTCGATGCCTGAACGCAGGCGCCGTTTCTCCCGGTCGTGACAGCGCAACCGGCCGTCTCCTACCGGCGGTGATACACGCCTCCGGCGCATCCCGTTCGATCGCGTATACATGATAGATCTGTGCACGGCACATATTGTTCGCCCCCGGACTCAAAGACGAGGGCTCGCCGAGGAACAATCGAGTTGGCGTTCTCCGTGGCCCCCGAGAGCAAGCTCGCTTCCTCCTATTCCCTGTGGCGTGCCCCTCGTTTGATCACGACTCCCGTTTCCGCTTGAATCCCTCGACGTAAGGATGAGGCGAGGGATGGGACAGGGCGGCGCCGGTGTTATCCACGGGCGGCACCCGGTTTTGCTCTCGGTGTTCTTTTTATCCTCGGAGGCTGTCTGTGGAGCGTAGGCGGCACAAATTAGTTTTCGGGTAGGTTAGGCAAGCCCGCCTGGCTTTGCTTAGACGTACGGGACCAAAGAAACCTGTCGACCTGATTGACCGTAGCGCATTCTTGTTGAGGAAGGAAATGTATTGCCTCCGTTTTTGGTGAGGAAGCATTCAGTTTCGGATCGACTGATAGATCGATCGACTGATTGATTGATTGAGATTGATTGATTGCTTGATTGATTGATTGTTAATGGCATCCTTTTGGTATCGGGGCTATGACGTGTGTCATCTCATCAAATATGTTGTACTGCTTTTCTAATTTTAGCGCTGTGACTATTAGCGGCAGGCTCAAAATAAATTTTGCCCGTAACAAGTTTGGTATCCTGTATAATGAGTTTTCTCCTCTCTGCCTTTCTTCCAGCAAGCGTTCTAATTGAGTAACAAAAACAGCCGGGCCAAAAACACGGCAAAAAAAGAAAAATTCCGTTGACTCTGAACGCGGGCGTACATGCACAGGCCTGACGTTCCCATTGGCTGCGACGTGTCACGTGACTGCGACCGCAACGCAAAGCAGAGGAGCGCGGCATTCGAAGTGACACTCAGTGGCGCGGGCATGCGTCGGGCTGACGTTGGGTGTAACGTTATTAAAGTCCAACGTCGGAAACCGGTACCCACAGTTTGACGTACGATGAGTTTGAAGTTGCATCACACATTACGGCTACAAAACGTTTACCCAAATGTAGGCTTAACAAAGGCCGAGGCTCGTAGTTAGTTACAGAGAGGAGTAGGCAAAAATTCACAGAGAACGTTGATGGTAATGACGATGACGATGAAGGTGCTTCAAATACCTCCCGTGTATACTATGCACGCGTATAGTAAAGTTCTATCGCACCGAAAAGTGCAAGAGCACTCAGCTACACACCCACGCTTTCGCATTTACAACATCATAATTAGTGATTAAGTGTCCTTGAGTTTTTTATGCGATTGGGACATGAGTGCGTATACGGAAGAGGCTTCCGCTACGCCAAACACTTGCGCACAGTTTCCGAATATAGAAAAAAACCTGACAGCCTTTGAAACGCTGGTATATAAGGTACGTGTATGTTGCCGCCAAAGATACTGCAGTGCAAGAATACCGCGCGAAGCAGCCACTGAATGCACGGTTATTATTATTAGAAGCTGATAAAGTCTCTCGTTTCAATTTATTCCCCGTACAACATAAATAACCGCTCTTGAGCTCCCTCAAGTTAAAAAGCCGTGGTTGTGGCAGTATACCACATTAAAGACTCCTCTCTCTCTCCCTCTCTCTCACTATTTCAGTAAGCTCATGCACAACACGTGTTTATACTGCGTCCCATCCAAGTTTGTTTAGTTAAGGCCGAACTTTCCCGGTTGAACATTCTGTATGCCGGCGGCGACTGGAAAGGGCAAACTGTTTATGCAACACGATCTCATAAGACCTGGAGCTGGTTAGAATTAGCTTGGACAGGTTGGTAGTTTAACACTACACGTTTTTTTATATTTGTGATATTTCTTTTTAGGCGCCTTAAAACTTATCCAGTAACATTCATCACTTTTGGGGTGGCTGCAAATAACGTCCCTCAAATAAATTTGATTCGGAGGACACTTTCATGTCTGTGAACGTCGTAGCGTAGCGCGGTTTAACGTTACGTGAGCAGCGCTAATGCTATACCATTAGCGTGCCGAGCGTTCAGCTAAGAGAACGTCAAGTTTCGGACGTTTGCGGTAGACAAACTTTTGTCAAGGTCCAATCGCAGCATCAGGCAAATTTAGCTTCGCCCTCGACGACACGTTACCCAAATGAAATTAGGCGGGTGCCGACCAGATGCATATTACTTTTACTCGCCTACTGCGGCGCGCATCACCCAAGCACTTACGACGATTGCCCGTGAAGTTCAGAGCGCGCGAACTCCGAAGTTTTCCCAGTTAGCGGAGACTTCTCATTCGTCAGGGGGGTTAACTGGATCTAAACTCGGCTTGCATTTAGTGGTCGGTGAAGGTGGGGGCTCAACAGAAAACACCTTGCTTTAGGCGCGTCATGTTAGGTAAAAGTCAAAGTGGATTAAAAACCGCGCCGCCATATGAAACCGTCTTGCCGAGTGGTCAACCCCCACACAGAAACAGGCCTTGTGACTGTGCCATCAAAAGAATAGTGATAATGAATTCGAAGTTTTGTTTTTGTTTGAGCAAGATATCTAAACGGAAAGAATAAGGTGCAGAGTGGCCTAGATTGTTTAGGCCCAACTGGTATGGGAATAAAAAAATTAGCGCCCTTCGTCTTTGCGAAAACGGATGATCTGCAAAGCTGCACGCCCTCGACAGAGTGCACAAAACACGTTTGTTTGTAATTTACGACTAAGCATACTTCCTAGCCAATTACCTGAATGAAATTTGAAAAGACCGGAGCTTTATCCTAGCAGACAAACGCAGAGCTGTCTCTTATTTTCTCGCGTCGTAGGTATCTTACTGTTTGCGTAACACGCCAACCCAATGTCATTCTACCACTGAGTTTGAAACCGGACTGATCGCATTGGGCTGTTTGACGGCCACGTTTAAACCACCCGCCATCACAACGGACATGTCATCAGTAAGGGCATGAAACCTTTAGCTACGCGTGTCCCCTCCCTCCACAACCAACCCGTGCAGGCATAAACCGGCAACAGGTCATGAGCGGGTGCTTATAATTGAAAGACACTGTCGAACATGTCGCTCCAAAAGCCCTTAACCTGAACAAGTGATATTGGCCCACTTTGGCGTTCCAAGCGGGCCAGTTGCTGTTCATCCGGGAGAGATTCGCAGCTACTCGACCAGCCGGAACTTGCAGGGGCAACGGCGGCGGCAGCGGCATTCCGTTGTTTTCGCGCTCATTTACGCTTCTGTTGAGGCTGACGCTTCTTCAGTTTCCGCGCTTCTTTCTCAAAGCGAACGACATACGTCCGTCCCATAGCGAGTTAACACCTAGAAGGCCTCAACCTTTATTCCAATGGTCACACACGTGGGTGTCCTTTTCGCTGCCCAATTGTAGGCATCTTATCGTCTGTAAAACACATCAACCGAGACCCGAACGGCTCGATCGCAAAGGACAGCTGACAGGTCGCATTGAGCCATGAGAGTCCCACGTTTAAATCTCCCACCACCACAACGGGTATGTCATCGGTAGCGGCATTAGGCGCTACTGTGCATGTGTCATGTGTCAGGGCACCCCCGGAGATGGGAGGCATCAAGACCCCCTGAGAAGAAAAACAAAAGAACAAAGAACCGGAAATTTAAAGTGCGCGCCAGGAGCGCACCAATGAACGAACGCCGCGCCGAAACACCGAGGCATCATGGTCAAGCATGGTAGCGCACTGGTCAGCCAATCAGAGAACGCCGTGCAGGACACCAGTGGCGTGACGACCATATATGGACACGAAAAGGCAAGGAGCCAATGAGTGTGCGCCGCGATCAAGCCCAGAGGGGTTAAAAGCCGGGCGCACAAAGAGAAGGGGGGAGGCAAGGAACCAGGAGGCGGCAGGAGCACGTGAGCTTCAAGAAACGAGCCAGGGGAACGTGGCCAGGGCTACGACTATGCCTACCCAGCCTGGGCGGGAGCGGGCCGACTTCGGCATCGGCTGCGGGTATCCTAGGCGCACCACAAACCTGTGTCTTCGTGGCCCCAGCGGCGGCGGTCGGGCCCCTTACGGCCAACATCGACCTTCGCTTCGACGGCCCCGAAGCGAAGGTTCGTGCCGAGACTACCCAGGACCTCCAGCGGGCAGCGGCTACAAGGGGGGTAGCCACAGAGGAAGCGCCAGGACGCGCGGAGCCCACGCCGAGCGCATCGACCGAGCGCATCGAACGCCGCTATCAACAAGAGACGACAACGGCTACCACCGAGTTGCGGCCACGCCGTCAGCGCCGACGACCGGGGTCGGCCAGTCTACTAGGGACAGTGATTAGACAAAACGAGGGACTAGTTGTTGTAGAGAGAGTACCAGAGACATGGTGTTTAATTAGTAACGTAAGCACAGGGGTCCTTGGATTGAACTGTATATGAACTCTACTATTTTAGAGACTTTTGAATTTTGGTTTGAATTGTGTTTTGAAAGATTTAGTTTGAGGTTTGGTCGTTATCGGGAATGCAATTGATTTATTAAGTGGCTTGCTTGACGGTTTTTTCAAGTGTACATTAAATGTGTGTTGTGTTAAACATGTCAACGGCTTTCCTGCGTCCATCTGTCTGAGCTGGCCAAGACTATCTCACTATCTGTCACGTGACAGCGTGCATGTCCCCTTCCCTCCACGCCCCAACCTGTGCACACCTAAGCTGGCAACCGGCAATGGGCGCATGATTAGGCGCAAAATATACTGGTGAAGGGCGAGAGAAATACTTTATGTGCGGGCAGACACGATCTCTTATTATTCTTCCGTCAGAAGAACTATGACCAGCTGGTCAACGCGGGGCCGCCGACGCGACAATGTCGCTCGGAATGGCTTTCGAGCTAAATAAGAATTATGTCCTCACACCGGCGTTCCAACGGGGCAAGTTGCTTTCAACCGCCAGGGGACTCGCTGCTAATAGGCGAGGTGGAATTTGAGGCGACAACGGCCATGGCTACATTCCAGCGGCGGCGGCGGTGAAAACGGCGTTCGGGCGTTTTTACACCCATTCGCGCTGCTGTTGAATCTCCACAATTATCTGATAACGGCGCTATGGCCGCTGTCAGCCGACTGCGAAACTTGTAAAAGAGGCTTCGGTGGTGGCGAGGGGAATAATCTTTGTGATAACCCGTTGTGAAAGAGGGGGTGGCGGTGGCAAGGAGAAGCCCCGTAGCTGCGCCGAGTAAATTGGCTTCACCGGAATGAAAACGAGGGGGGGGGGGGGGGGTTGAGACATGTACTGCTTCGCAGTAAAAGGAGGTGGAGGGGGGGGGGGGGGCGATAGTGGCTTCCCGGTGCCTCATAATTCTACACCGCGTCCTGCCCCGAACGCCTGCCTAGGGCGTTCATATAGAGCGGAGATGTGCGTTTGAATATCGCGCTAGAACGAGCGTGGCCGAACACTTCGCATTCCGCACCGAAGCTGATAGCCTAAAAGTGAGGGAGCCTAGAATACGATCTCGCGAGCAAACCGACAAGAGTCAAAGCAGGAGAGAAAGAGGCAAATGGCTCGCTCACCTGGCGAGATGCTGGGGGCGCCCATCTCAAGGAGCTTGGCGGTCCGGTCGGCGGAGCTGCTGGTTCGCCGGGGCGCCCGGCCCGTCACCGGCGTCTCCTGGGCAGTTTTCCGAATGGTTCAGCATCAGCATGGGCACGCACTCTTCGCCGTTGCCTGCGCCGTTGCGTTGCATGCGAGACAGGGAGCACTCGTCATATTTGTGTCTGCCACCCTGTACATGAATTCCGCGTCATCCACCCGCCCGACACATCATCCTTTTACTCTGCTTCGCGCCCAGTTCCGGCTCTCAAAGTCGAGGTTTGCCTGTTTACAGCACAGGGCGCACCAACTGCCGTTCGCGACGCAGTACAGGGAGACGTTTCATCCATAAAAAAAATTCAACTGCCAAAAATCACTTCCGTTAGATTGCAGCTTGATTAACGTGGCGATTCGTCCCAATAACACGCGGAGCTGTTGGGGTTTTGAACAAGGAACCTTACAAAAAGTCCACCCCAATTGGTGAAATATCTAACGGCGCCTTTTTACAAATAGTCCCACCCCAATTGGTGAAATATCTAACGGCGCCTTTTTACTCCCGTTCGCGCTTTACGGAAAGCTGTGGGTGTAACAAATACGATATGGAAGAGAAGCGAGACAATAGAGAGCTATAGCAGAGCGGAGAACTGGTCCCGGTACGGTAGCTAATACACCTGCGCATGCGCACAAACCAGTTTTTCCGCCTCTGCACACGCGCAGTAGCGCCGGTCTCCTACCGGGTACCGTACCGGGACCGGTTTTTCCGCTCTGTTATAACTCTCTAATAGGGAGTTTTAGCACACCGCGTGTTCCTGGTGTACAGCGCGCGTTCCGGGAACCGACTGGGCATGTGCGCATTCGTTCGGGTAGGGTGGCTTAGTTCCGCTGATGGGGCTGCCCCGCCTCCCCATGCCCGTGCATTCGTTCCGGTAAGGGGTGGTCCTCCTCGTCGTGTCTGTGCATGCAGGCGCAGTCGGGTCCCGGTAGCAACGGAAAACACGGTTCACACGGTAAGCGAAAGCTCTCTAATAAAGAGCTATGGCAGGGCGGAGAACCGGTCTCTGTACGGTACCCGTTCACCTGCGCATGCCCGCAACCTGAGCATGCGCAGTGGCTTAGGTCGGCTACGGGTACCGTACCGGGACCGGTTCTCCGCCCTTCCATAGCTCTTTACTGCTCATTCAGGAATCACTCGGGTCAAGGCGGGCAACGATGGAGCAGAATACATTTTAGAGCGCTGCTGCCGTTTCCTGAGGCTGAGCGCTGTCGTTGAACCAAGCGCACTCCTTCCTCCAACCTGTTCGCTTGGCTACGCCGACAGAGGGGAGGATGAAAAGAGAGCGAGCTGGGATCGCAGTGGAGGATGGATGACAATGCCAGCGCAGGAAGGGACAGCGGAAGCATGAGGTGACGAGCAGGGGAGGAACGTATGGCGGAAGTGTTTAAAACGGCGCTCGCAAGCGCCCGTTTGTGTGTTGAGCTGCGTCGGCGTCTGCTTAAACGCAAGAGTCGGAGCTAGGGCGTCCGCCTTTACCACAGTTGGAAACGCACCGTCGTATAAGTGGAGGTCTGTCTACGGCGGCTAATAGATGACGTCAGGGTGGTTTGTAACCGTACGTACCTGTGTGTATCTGCGGTTGGAGTAATTACACGTCGTACTAAGGTCGTTACAGAAATGCAAACTTGACCGGAGTTTAAAGAACAACAAAAAAATCCGGGTTATCTCCACTAACGTGAAACCTGGGGAGGGGCGACGCATGCGGTGTATAAGTGTATTCTTGGCGCCTTGGCGTTCTTGCCAACGGAGATGAAACCGTTGGGGATAGAGGTATACAGCTTGGCTGTAAAAGTCTCTTGTCTTTGGAGCACGAAGCTCTCTAGCGCGAGGCGTAAACGGGTGTCCGGTGTTTTAGTATTGTGACTACATGAGACGATGGTTACGATAACGACATTAGACGCCGACAGCCGGAGCCCATAAGTGGTTTCGCCCCTAAAACTTATCCATCCTGGTCAACAGTACTGGATGACCAGTGAAGCTGTGAGGTCTCCAGCGGCTCGTTGTTACCATGCCGCTAGCAGAGCTGTCCTCGCCAATCCACGTTAAGGAGTTCTCTCTCTCTCTCTCTCTCTCTCTCTCTCTCTCTCTCTCTCTCTCTCTCTCTCTCTCTCTCTCTCTCTCTCTCTCTCTCTCTCTCTCTCTCTCTCTCTCTCTCTCCGTGCCCCGTTCCCCTTCTGTGCAACACCTGCTGCGCCGTTCCAGCAGGCGGTGTTCACGTGATCGGCGGCTGGCTGTTCACGTGTTCGTGGAGCGACCTCGAAGCTTTCGGGTTTCATATGTTCGCGTGGTCCTCTCCCGGCGGGCGTCCCGTTTGACGTGGAGCGGCACGTGCGCAGTTTGATCGCATTCATTCTCTTGTCGACATACTTTTCCTTTATTTTTGTTTCCGTGCTGCCGGCCTTCGGCTCACTTCCACCTCCTTCTTGCACACGGACGCCACGAAAAATCCCGACAAACAATACGCTGACAGCTTCGCCGTTCAAACTGACTCGCTCATAAATGCTAAACGAATTAATTTTCCTTCACACTCTTGTCAGTGTTAAACAACAAGCCGCCAAGGAACAGCAACGTTACTGCGAAGATTTGTTGAAAAAAAAAAAAAAAAAAGGAATGCTTAAAAAAAAAAGTCTCGAAGAAAGCCCACCGCGCCAGTGTGCTCGCAAAGCGTTACGGCGTCTCAAACCCTTCTGCACGCACATAAGCACGAACACACGCCTGGAAAATCGATGTGGTTTCAAAACAGCAGCCGCCTCATTGTCCGCCCATGGAAGCGCGGGGGAAGCCGAGGCGCGCCGCCGCCCGTGCGAAACTTTGTGCACGCGTGCAGCGGGTATGAATTATTCTCGCCTTCACGGCAGCGTTGCTCCTGTTCGCTGTATGGAGTGTCGCACGGCATCCACGGGGAAAGAGTTTCAGAAGCAGGCAGAAGAGCAGCTCGGAGCTTGTTAACGGCAGGCACGGTGAAAAGCGTGCGGTTTTCGGAATTTCTTCCCTTCGTGGTGTTCCCGCTATTGTTTGCGTTACCGGCGCAAACAAACGCGCATAAACAAAAGGCAGGGAGGGGGTGGGGGGGGGGGGGGGGGGGGGGGGGGGACTAGGAGCCGGCTGGTAACGACATGTTGAGGGGAAAAAAATCGGGAGGACCAATACTCCCAGTTCTCTTTATACTTTTTATAAACACGGCTACGCAATGCTGAACGCATTACAAAGATTGTTTGTGATGTGACGCGTGCTGTATTTTGATGCAGGGGCACCTCTGCGCGTGAATGTATGTATGGGGCGCTCTGAGTGCAAGGAATGGTAAGGCTTTGAAAATATAGTAAATCTTCGCTATAACGCAATCGCTTGAAAGTGTCTCATGGTCCCCGCTGAAATAAATTAAGATCAAGCCACCTCCGGTTTTAATGAGGTGTCGCATATAACAGAGAGAATTTTCTAACAATATCGCTTCTTCATAACGAGGCTTTGCGGTAAATTAAATTATATTTGTCTAGTGCCGGAGCGGCAACAGACAGTCATTTATGACTACTTATAGTTAATCACGAAGGTATTTACGGTTTAGAATAAAGAGGTGTGCATAAGTAATTAACTTGTAGCTTCAATGAAAGGCCTCAAGCTTCAACGTTGAAAAATACGCGAATAAATGTGAATGAAGCTAGAGTTTCCACAACACTTTCGTACGTGGAGTATTGGAGGATGTGGAGGAAGCGGCAATTGCATGATTGTACATTGCCGCCTCAGCGTCGACTACGCCACTTCGTGGCCAGTGCCAGTTCTGCACGGTGGGAAGTCGCTCAGGAGCAACTTTCGACAGTGCAGTACTGGACTGATTAAAATTAACCATCTGTAGCCTTTGGGCCAATCCCCTGCCAGGATCGGGTGTCGGTGCGCGCGTGCGTGCGTGCGTGTGCGTGTGCTCGTTCATATTCCGCCTCATCATAAGTATAGAGACTATTGTCGTTAAGGTAAAATCAATTAAAACGAACACACAGTCAACACAAACTGGAAATTTGCTTTCTTTTTTTCTTCAATTCTCAACAAAAAAAGTTTACTTGAAACCAACTTGCCATGCTACTAACATAACTCCTCACTACCTATTAGTTCCTAGCGGAAATTTAGTATACGTAGGCAACGGCCATGGAGCTGATGAACGTGGAACGTCGTAGTTGACATTTGAATACTACGCTGCTAAGTCACCTCCTCTCACGCTACGCACACTCAACGCTTCTGATAAGTGAATGAGAAAGTTTTAGTGATCTTGACAACATATTTTTCAGTTTGAGGCAGAGTAGTAACAAAGAATCTGCAACGCAAATAATAATAAAAAAAACGAACAAGAAACGAAGAAGATAGCTTTAGTTACGGTTAAATCTCCGTTCGACGGATGGCAGCATGAACTGAACGACCGAAGTTTCGAAAAGAAAAAAAAACTTCGTGAAAATGCGGCTAACCGGAATCTACGCAAGGAAAAAAATATATACGTCCACGCGAAGACAGCGCAAACAAAGTTCAAAACTGTGAGCGCCTCGCAAACTAGTATTTATTTACTGTCCCGGCGCTGTTCGAGGACCGAATTTATAGAGGCTAATGAAACTGCATCAGTCGCGGCACCGCAAGTTTGGACCGAAATAAACCCGAGCGTCATTCACTACAAAATTCGTAATGCTTTTCTCCAAAGCTCGTATATAAAAAGTACTGATAGAAAGTACAAGAGGAAAGGACCCTAAAAAAAACAATCCTTCCACCAATATCCCAGTATACACCGCCCCCCACTTCTTGTTTTTTTGTTTTACACCTTATCTTCTTCACCCTTTTTTAATTAAGAAAGTCTGCGTTTACTCCACAGAAAAACACCCCCGCTGGCGTCAGCGTGAATCCTGGGGTGAATAAATTTACCTTTAATGCAAATTTTTCGGGGCGCGGGGGCGCTGGGAGGGAGTCTTTAGTTTTGTTTTCGTTCTCGGAACGCCTTATGTTTTCAGAAGCGCGGCTTCAATATGTTTACGAAAGCCGTTACGCGACGTCGTTGGGCAGACGAAAATACCGCGCGACCGAGGGAAACGACGCTGTTAGTGAAAGGTTGTAAAGTAGAAACGAAGAAGGTGCGAGCTAATAAACGCAGCCACCGGGACCGTGTAGTGGAAAAAGTTAGAGAAAAGACGAACGAATAATGATATCTTGAAGGAGGAAACTTATAAAAAAGCCAGCTGCAGTGAACATCACAATATACGCCCTGAAGCAATATGCGGGCAGTGTCGTCGTGGTTGCGTAATTTTCCAGGCTCCAGCAAAAAGAAGCGCGTTTAATAAGCTGTCTTCGCCTCCGTGCACCGAGGAAAATAAATCTGGCTGCTACCCGCAGTGTCAGATGAAATACCATATCCATGACGGCTTTATGAGCTGAACGGCACCCAACATGCACCCGCGTTAGGCCGTGTAAACTATAAGCCGAACATGAGGACGTTTCGTTTCGTGTTGCCATTTTTGCGACTTGCTGTTGGAAATGCGGTCGAGCAGATGCAAGCGCGTGAAGTAAAGCCCCGTTATTCCGAAATCCCCAGGGCAAGAAACTTACTTCGGTATAAGCAATAGTTCGTTAAAAGCGGAGCTGATTTTCTCTCAGTGCTCAACCCTGGGGACCATGAAACACTTCGATTAAAGCGATATTTTTAATAAAGGGATCTCGTTATAAGCGACAATAAGAGTTTAATAAGCGATTTCGTCAGTGTTTACTGTAAAACATGACGTTATGTGACCGAAGCGATTGGTAACCCCAGGATCCTAATCGCTTGTGGTAGCCTGTCGTGCGTGATAAATTCGACCATATCGGCATAAAGTCGGGACAAATTCGTGATAAATTCGGGACAGAGTGGGCACTTGCTCACTCGTGTTAGAGCGGCGGGTAGGCAGGCGGAAGTAAGGAGGAGCGGTTTCGTCTCCCACTGCATACCACATTGGGACGACGATTATTACAATTAAAATTATTATAATTAGAAATAAAGCTTCTCGATTGATCGACATACGCTACAATCGGGAGCACGTTTCATTGTACGTAGCGTATAAACTTCCGTGTTGCTTTTTTGTTTTGTTCGTGTGTGATTAGAAATCCAACCGGCTACCGCTGACCAGGTTAATGAACTTTTGATTGATTGATTGATCGATCGATTCGTTATTGTGACAGTGACGACATTGCCTGCTTACGGTGTAGGCAGGGCGCGCAGGAAGCTACGTATTTGGAGACACTGTGACGTCACAAGGGTAGTTCCACAAGGCTAGGTTCATGAGGTTGTTTGTAGGTCTAACCTCCGCAACGTATGCGACTGAACAGAATTTAGAACATATTGCGAAACAGTGGGACGTCATTAGAGGGCTGTGTAGTGGCCTCGAATGGCCGCCCGTTGCAGATAAGTTGAGGCTCTACATTTCCACCAACCTGCATACAATGAAGCCAGAAGCAAGACTTCTACGAAATAACTCCATTGTCCGTCTAATTGACTTTCGTATCGCGTCTCAGAACCAGCAGGGGCAAAACTTACAATACTGAATCTGCAAAAAAAGAAGTAATGAAGTGGCACGACACAGTTCAAAATGCAATGCCGTGTACACTTACTCTCCGGAAATTATGCCTTCGCTGAGACGTTGCATGAAACGGTTCGTCTTTTAAAACACGGGAAAAAAGAAAGCATAACGAAAAAAAAAACGACAAGGAGCAGCGAAGAGAGCACGGGAATCCGATTTCATAAGACACAGCTCGCTCTGCAATCGCATCGACGCTTAACGAATATTTGTCTCCACGTCGCGTCTCTCGCTACTCCACGTCGTGCGCATAAAAGCAATCAAGACCGATTATAGCATTTTATTTCCCTTTGTAGGATTGCAGATTTCCGGGCGGCTGGTATTACACCCTCGCACAAACGTCGACTGGGCGCGTACATCAGGCACCGCTCTAGGGATATACTACAAAGCTTTATATGTATATATATATATATATATATATATATATATATATATATATATATATATATATATATATATATATATATATATATATATATATATATATATATATATATATATATGCTTACATCGAAAAATCTTTCGGTAATGAGTTAGACAACGGAGGACACGCTGGTTAATGAACCCTTCGGAGATGTCCTCATTTTGAAATTTGAAGTGTGTTCTCTTCCACTTTGCTCAGCTCGTATTATACACTCGTCTAACCTTTTTTTCTTCTTCTCCAAAGCGACCGGGAAAATTTTTGTTGAATCGGGCTGAAAATAACGAGCCAGGTTCTCAGTTTTCTTTCAACGCTTGAAAGACAACGCTCGCTCTTCGCGCTTTCCTTCTTCAGTAGTTGCGTTAATTTTGCCCCCTTATTTTAATCGCTCTAGAATCTTCCCCTCCCTCGCTTCCTGCTGCACTTAGCGAGTCGGCACCCCCGAGCCCGCCCCTGGCGCTATCTCAAGTGAATAACTTTGCCTAAATGACGTCTCGTTTCTGATAACACGATCCCCGCCCTCTCTACCGCTCGCTTGGAAAGGCGCTCTCGGAGTGGAAATTAACGCGCAGCGACGCTAGGCCCGAGGTAAATCGCCACCTAAAGTAGAATAAAGTTGGGAATAATAGAAGAAACACCCAAAGAAAGAAGAGAGAAGAAAGAGGGTAGACGACGAAGATGGAGGCGCGAAGTGGAAACGACGGCGAGGGATGAACTTACGGTCAGCTGGGCACGTCGCGAAGGGAGTAGATTCGCTTTCATTTATTTCATTTAGGAGCAACTTGTTTCACTTAATCTATAACTGGGCAGGACCTTTAAGCGAGAAAAATCCCTGCACCCTTTCAACGCAGTTCAAGCGAGTTTAACCGAACTAAAGAAACGAGTAAGGTCGGGGATGATCCCCTGCTTCCAAGAAGGTTCACTCCGTGACGCAAGGGTTTCCGCCAGGAGCCTTACTGGGTCCTATTCTGTTCTTAAGCGCTGTGACTACACAGGCGTAACGCTGCTGTGGTGAGTTCGAACCTGAAAGAAGCAGCATCAAACGTATTTACTGAAGGTGAATCCCGTTGTGCGCATGCGCTCCTGTTCCAGAAAACCTTATCTTCTGGAGCTCTTTACGTAGAGGCTTGCGTGTGTGACTGAGAAAACTTTTCCTGTGCGTGTGTGCGTGCGCGTGCGTGAGAAGAAACGAGTGCGAGTGCGTGTGAAAATCCGGGGCCTTTACGGTTCCCTGAAGGCGCACAGGTCCACGCATTAGACCTTTTCGTTCTGAGCCCCGGTAGCATCGTAACGCGTTCTGGACTGTACTGCGCTTGCGCAGTTCCACCATCCTGTCTAGTGCGCCAATTAAATCGGCGCTAACTTAGCCAAATTATAAAATGACCACTCCGGGTGACCAATGAGTTAGGAAGGCCTTAAGTGCTCTTGGATTTATCGGGTAAGGCTTGACTAGATGGGAGCAGAACGTTTTTTTTTTTTTCTCACAGCGAAGTGGGCAGCTCCCCGCCATTGATTTGCTACAGAGAGGACGGTGAGATGACGGCGAACAGAACTGAGAAATGAAGAAACAATGGGTGTAACAGGGGCGACGGAATGGCCCGATGTTTAATTAGGGAGCCGTAAATTTAGGATGGCGGAAGCGTGTTGTTGCACCGGTGGCCGGGATGAAAGGCCTTAATTAAAGCGGTTTTCAATGGGAGCCGAAGGGCGGCGCTCGCTTCACTGAATAGCTCGAGGAAGAAAGACTTGAAAGAGAACTGAGGTACGGGAAACGGGAGAAAGGTAAGAGGATGAGGGAAAAAAAAAAAGGCCCACCGGAGTCGTCGAAAGTGCGCTCCGGATCTGCACACCAAAGCCGCGCAACACAACATGAAAGAATATAGATCTGAAATAACGGTGCTTTCCCGCCTTTATGAGAGGCGCTTCTTGATGGCGCAACAAATTATGGGCCACGTACGACGTGAATCTCCCGACCATATTCTTGTGTCCTGTCCGTACGAAACTAACGAGACAAGAGCGCGAATTTAAATCGCCGAGGAAAGTTGAGCGGAGGGCAGGGGTCGAATACAATGAAGCGGTTTGTCAAGGTTGTTAAGACTGGCTAAGATTAGGGTTAATGGGGGAAAGTTGGAGGATGACTTGACAGGAGTCGTACCGGTTTGAAAATAATTTTGAAAAATCGCGCAACTTTTGAATTTTATTGATTTACACACGGCTAGCTTGAGTGCCACGCTTTAAGCAGAAAAGGGTGATTGCGGTACAACAACATTCTTTTTTCTAAGGGCGAGATAAAAGAATGGCCATGCATTTTTTCAGCGGCTGCTTCGGTGGACCCTTTTGGAATGAAGAGACTCGCGCGGGATGAAAAAGTTCCCGGGGGAAATACCATGTCTAGATTAAAGCTGCCTGCGCAAGCGCGGAAGCTAGGGCGATCGTTTATAACGGTGCTTTTCTCGAACTCTCGCCGTAGTTGTGGCGGAAGAAATATTGCGTGTCTGGAGCGGAAGTTAGTTTTGCGTTCTGTGGATTTCTTTTCAGCAAGGTTCCTAATGATTTCGGCTCCCGCGTCTCGATACGTTCAATGCCTTAAGCAGCCGCTCGCTAGGCTCCGTTTTCGAATGTTCCCTTCTTCGTCTGTACTGCATTTGAATAGTTCGTGTGTATAACTTATATTGAATAGATAAACAACCAAATAAATGAAAAAAAAAAACTGGTCTAGCTTCCTTGTGCAGCGAGAACAAAAAAAAAATAATGGCCCTTTTGTGTCTTCACAGTCATTTCAATGCACCTTGTATCTTTAAGTAATGCCCATTAATCCGCTGCTGAAAAACGAACTTTTTTTCTATTGTAATAGTACTAGCTATGAAGCGTTAGTGAGAATAACTTGCTTTAAAGTATAACCAATACACATCTGAATACGCGGTCCGGGCGTTTCCACAGTTCCACTCAAGCACGCAATGCATAGAATTTTTAGTGGAAGCCTAATCCTAACGTAAGCGGCGATATGCTTAATGCTCCCACCTGGATGCTATAATCATGCTGAAGACTCCCCGGCCCATCCTAAGTTGCAGGTGCGGTGATTATTAGAACCGACCTATTCAAAGATTACCGAAGCCATCTGTCTACCTTTTTGTCTTCTGTCCGTTGTCGCCGCATAAAGACCTGTTCAACCAGCCTCATGCATGTGCAACCGTTTAGTTGCTGAACTTTTCGAGCTGCTGTGCTTTCAACGATGCTTTCAAACGCAGGAGTAACGGCATACGCTTTCCACAGTTCAAAGTGTACGCCAATCTTACGGTTGTAAAAAAAAGGAGCGAAATTCCGACTGCCTTCTCCGCGAGGAAGTCGTGCGCATGAAATGCGACGAGGTACCGTCACCCTAAGCTTTCCCTTCGTTCATCTAGGCTGGCATAAATAACAAACGGAACCGATGTAGCATGTGCGGTGGGAATGCATTTGCAGCGTCTGGTGAGAGGGAAGTAAAACTGAATTTCGTGGTCAAATTGCTTGCTGTGGCAACGCGAGGAAACAAACGCAGTGCAAGTGATGCAGCAAAAACAGGCGTGCCTCACCCTGGCCATCTTCCCTGTGAGTCTTAAGAAACATTTTACGCACGATAGGGCTAGGTCATGACCGGACAAGCTGTCAGCTCTCCAGTTCATTTAGAAGAGGAAGCCGTGCTTACGCAGACTTTAGCTCGTGTGCCCAAAATTAACACCGTCTTTCTATCTCGTAGGTTTGTTCTGCGCAGGGCCACCTGTCCCCTTTGTCAGACGAGTGGCGTAAACTTACCTCTGTACGATCCAGCATATAATTGTGCAATGCGCTCACAACCCAGCCCTACCACCCCTCTCTACCCGTTCCTTTCCTGAGCTGTGGGAGACACTGTTGACCAGCTGTCAACCGGAGGACCAGACTCGCCTGGTGACATGGGCCAAGACGGTGAGGGCAACGCATGGATTTCCGGACTAGGGTTCCACTCTCACATTTGAGCTCATTAAAATGTTTTCTCTCTCCCTCTATCTCGTATGGCAGCCGCGAAACACCGCAGGGCTCGGTCCTGTCGCCCGTTATTTTTAATGTGGCGATCATTAAGCTACCTCTTTTACTGCGACAAATTCCAGATGACGTCAGCATTTTTGCTGATGACATCACGATTTGGGCAGTGGGAGGAAGCGACTGAGATATACAAGAACGGCTGCAAGCAGCCGCTGACACGGTACAAGAATACGTAACCCATAAAGGCCTCGTATGTTCACCACGAAAATTAGAAGTCCTCTTTTACAATCCAGCTAGGCCCGGCAGGATACAAAGACATGACCCTAACATAGAAAACCTACTGCAGGGCAGCCCGATACCCAGAACTGAATGCATATGAGTTCTAGGGCTGAGAACAGATGAGAAAGGAACCAACACGGTTACCATAGAGGCCCTGTACAACGCAGCTGTGCAAACTGGCAAACTCATTGCCCGGATAGCCAACAAGCACCATGGCCTCAAGGAACACTATCTCCTCCGGTTAGTTCAGGCCTTTATCATCAGCAAAGCAACTTACGTTACTTCGTACCTCAAACTCAAGAAAACAGAGAAAGACAAAATAGAACGAATTATACGCGAAACCACCAAGGCAGCTGTAGGCATTCCAATGGCTGCCTTTACAGAAGTATTACTGGAGATGGGCATTCACAATACGTTGGATGAACACACAGAAGCCCAACGCATTGCCCAATACAACAGGCTGGCTGGGACCCCAACTGGGCGAACAGTTCTGAAGTCGCTGCACATACCTTACGCAGACGAGAATGAAACCAAAGACACATTTGAAGAGGACCTACGAGCCCAAATCAGTCTGGCCCCGCTCCCTAGAAGCATGCATCCGGAGTACCATCAAGACCGTCAGCTTCCCCGTGCTAAGGTGCTCCACAAGCAGTACAGCTCATACCCAGCGGTATGCTACGTCGACACGGTGGACTACCCTGGAAAACGTGCGGTATTGACCGTGGTGGTAGATCAGCACGGAAATGCAACCTCATCATGCTCAATTCCTACGTCCAACCCAGAAACGGGAGAAGAGGTGACCATAGCTCTTGCAATTACAAGAATGCAGGCTCCTACCATCCCCTCGGACTCCAAGGCCGCCCTTCGCCACTATGCGTGCGGTAGGATCTCCACCACAGCCGCCAAAATACCCCAGTTTCAAGGCACATCCGCTTGGTATGGACGGCAGCTCACCCATCCCTCCCGGGGGACGGGATGGCACGCGAAGCAGTCGAGGTGATGGGACGAAGGCACCGGACATTCCCGCGAGGTTCATTCGTCTTTAAAAGGTATGGCAATAAAGTCTGTTCTCTATCCCTCTCTATCTCGTATCTACTTGACAGAGTTAGCGCAGTTCCTGCAAAAGCATCGGATGCTGCAGCGGAAGCTTAACATTGCTTGTCCCTAGGCTCAACCCGACGCATCCAATGAGATATATCCACGCGGTGAAAGAAGGTCTGGATTTGATCATCATCATCATCATCATCATCATCAGCAGCAGCAGCAGCAGCAGCAGCAGCAGCAGCATCATCACCAGCCTATCTACGCCCACTGCAGGGCAAAGGCCTCTCCCATTATTCTCCAATTACCTCGGTCCTGTGCCAACAGTGACCAATTTATCCCCGCAAACTTCTTGATCTCATCTGCCCATCTAACTTCCTGCCGCCCCCTGCAACGCTTGCCTTCTCTAGGGACCCACTCTGTTACCCTTAATGACCAGCGGTTATCTTGCCTTCGCATTACATGCCCTGCCCACGTCCATTTCTTTTTCTTAATCTCTACTAATATGTCCTTAACACGTGTTTGTTAACTGACCCACTCCGCTCTCTTCTTGTCCCTTAATGTTACACCTATAATCTTCCGTTACATTGCTCGCTGAGTCATCCTCAATTTAAGTTGAGCCCTCTTAGTGAGCCTCCAACTTTCTGCCCCGTAGGTGAGTACCGGTAAGATGCAGCTGGCATACACTTTTTCTTCAGGGACAATGGTAGGCTGCCATTCATCATCAAAACATTACAATCAATCAATCAATCAATCAATCAATCAATCAATCAATCAATCAATCAATCAATAAATGAATCAATCGATAAATAAATAAATAAATAAATAAATAAATAAATAAATAAATAAATAAATAAATAAATAAATAAATAAATCTAGCTTAAGCTGGAATTCGGGACACGCAGGACAGGAGCGGTTGAAGGTCAGTGGGTGCGGCCTTTGTGCTGATGGGGACCTAAATAGGCTCATGATGATGACGACGCTATGGGGACCATCAAAGTTTTGTTCTTCCCGCTAATCGTTCTTCCCCGGACCGGTGATCAGTTCTGTGGTAATGCCCCCCCCCCTCCCCCCTCCCCCCCGAAAATGAGTGGGTTGGCGGGCTCAAACTGCGGGCTTATCGGTGGTGGGCGAACGAGGAGCCCTTGCCAGCGTAAGATAGGACAATATAAAAGTTCCACCTGCAGGAACGTAGATGATTGTCTGATCTGACTTTTAGCCGTTAATCCGCAAAGCCAACACAACTTTCGGAGTCAGGCAGGCCGGTGACGCTCTGGCGCTGCATGGCTCGCGTTCGTGAAGGGGATATTCGCGGAGTTAAGCCCCCACATCCGGCCTAAATCACGAAGCAAAGTCCCCGGAGGCTCAATTAACGAAAGGCTGACGCTGTGCTGAATACAAGCGGCGTGCGGTGGAGATCAATTCACGAGCTGGCGGTGTGTACCGTCGTATTTGTTTGGCGGTCCCATTTTGAACAGCCGTCCTATTCTGACTGTGAACGTTTTTTTTCCCGCTTTTACCTGGTCGTGTTTAGAGCGCTCTCGCACTTATCACTAGTACTGAGCGAACGGTCGCTTCTGCTTCGTTCCAAATTAAACTCTCGGTCGGCATTTCATGCCCTTTGAAATCGGCACTATTTGTCGAATAATCGAAGTTCGAAAACACGGTGAGGTCATGAAGTTGTGCCCTTCACAAACATGAAAGAACGACGAGGAAAAGCGTTTCTTTTTTGCGTGTTTTATGTCAGCTGCGCGTTTCATTTCTTTGTGTTTTATTTCATATCGCAGCAATTGGACACGATTTTTTATTCGTGTTTTATTTTATTTTTTTACTGCGGCACACGCTTCGGAAAGCGCCAGAGCCGAGGACAATCAGGAAGCAGCTACACCTTCCTGCGCCTGCTTTCGCACTACATAATAGATTAGCGATGCGTCAAGAGGTACTGAAGGCGATGTCAGCTACGCAGGAAGGAGAAAAAGTCGTCCAATGCGCTTGAAAAGTTGCGATAAAGCGTAACTTTGCCGCATTAAGATGTTCAATCTAAGTGGGTGCTCAGTAAAATGAAGTATAGCTTCAAACAAAGACATAGGTGAGTGTGTTCAATCATCTTGTTCTTGTTTTGTTTATTGGCTGATTGTAAACTGCTGAATTCGGTATAATTAGTTCTCGCTCGACCTACAGATGAGTAAATGCAGTACCTAATTTTTTTCCAGTTTCTGTTGGATACTTTTTAGTGAGATACGTAGTGATGTAGAGAGAGAGAGAAACTCTTTATTAAAGAGGAAAATTCAGAGAGGTTTGCTGACGTAGTGAGGTAGTTTATAAATTATGAAATAAGGACAAGAACAGTAATGTACATTGAACTTCTATATCAGAATTTTCTGACAGTAATAACAAAACAAAAATGTGAATCTTTCATGGTCACGCGCACTTCATCCCATGTTCCGTCTTTCTGGCGATTTGTTTACTATTTTAACCATGACCGAAGCTAAGTGCGACGAAAAACCGGAACCGCGGGCGGTAAAAGCACGTGTGGCGAACTCCGGCACATCCCACACGATTTTTTCCCCGTCTGAGCTGCTGCGCTGTCGAAGCCTCACAAGCCATCCCATTACCGCGTTTGCTCTCCCTAATCTCGAACCCAACTTGCAACGGTGCTCTGACCGCCACCCAGAAAGCAAAACACAGCAAAATAGCGTATCAGCTCTCTGGTGAGCTCCTGAGACAGCCGCGCTTCTGTTTTAGTTACCACCGCTGTGTACGTGGGCTCACTAATTATGGCCTTTTCCGTCAAAATAGCCGGGGCGTTGAATGGGGTGTGCACGAAGTGGACACCCAACGATTTGTAAAGGAAGCCCGGTGGAAAGAGAACAGCAAAAATGGGTTCGGAGTGGACGGTACGGCCATAAACGACGAGACCGCGTCAACCACTACAAGAGGGGGAGGGGGAAAGAACAAGAAAAAAATGTAGCAGTCGGGTTCTTTTGGAGGTCGCCATCATGAAAGCCCTGCGAGCCGATTTCCGATTCTCGACGTGGTGTCCACTAGTGCAGTGTTCAATGTCGAACGTACAGGACCGACGGCGGACGCTGTCCAAGTGGGGTAGTTACGAGGAGGGAAGGGGAGGGTCGTTAGACTCGACAGTATGACATAGGAGTAGCATTAGTCGAGCCTAATGGCGTGCTCTTGTCTGTCCCGGTGTACGCAGGAACGGAGGAAATGAAAGCGCGCCTCGGGAGCTAGTTGGTTGTGCGTTGCACGTATCTGAAGCGATCAGGCAGGAATAAGTAGATGGAAGATCTGTATACTATTCCTAGAGGAAGGATCTTTCAGCGAAACCTGCGTTAGTGTGTGATCCGGTCCTGCACTTCGGTGTGGAGGTTACAACGGGCAATATACAGTACGAAAAAAAGGTTAGGTTTGATAGCTCTCGCCAAGGTATTGATAAGAACACAAACACACAGTTAACTTGCAGTTTACCACGTAAAAAAACGACATTGATATTACGGCGCTTGAATCGGTAAAGAGGAAGCACTTCGTTTTACTTGTTAAGAGATTCCTTGCCTTTCTAGAACCTATACCTGTTAGGCCCAATGAATCTTCCAGTGCGGCGCAAGTTCGGGTGCCTGCAGTTATCGTATACGTATGTTCACTCTCGCCACACGTTTCCAGTCTTGCCAACAACCCTATATTCGCTGCCGCAACATCAGTACAATACCATCGTGCAGTAAGCCTGGTACTTTGCAACCGCAAAGCAGGCGCTATAAGCTCGGTTCTCCCTAATAACACACCAATTTGAAATACACTCCCAGGTACAACTGGGTCTGCGTATTTATGCAATTATTTTGTGTCGTTATGGAAGAGCTTTAAAGGTTTGTCTTTTCTTTTGGGAGGTCTAACGTGCCGAAGCTGCACCTGGGCTTTCATGCGCGCCGTAGTGGGGGGCTCCGGAATATTTAAACCACCTGGGGATCTTGAACGTGCGCCGTAGTCTTCGGTTTTTTTCCTCCACATCAGAAGCGGCCACCGTGGCTGGGATTGAACCCGCGTCCTTGGGCTCAGCAGCACAAAGCCTTAGCCAATGAGCTACCGCGGCGGATAGCAGGTGTTTTCCCCCGGTACGCGTTTTACGCGATGATTGATGATTTATTGTAGGGTTTAACGTGCCGACGCAACGCAGGTGATGAGGCGCGCCGTAGTGGAGGGCTCCCGATTAATTTTGACGGTTTGGGGATCTTTAACGTGCGCCGAGATCTCGTGAACACATTTTTTTTTACCCGATGTCGTTGGCTCCTTTTGGAAAGGTGCACCCCTTCGCACCTTTCCCAACTTCTTTGTCTTAGATGTATATAATTCATCTGTATAGGGTAGTGAAGATGCCCATACTTGCTTTTATCGTTTTCTTATCACTGTATACATGCCCACTACGGCTATAGCTCTTAGAGGGCAGCGGTAAAGAAACAAATAAAAACATCCCCACACACACGCACGCACGCTTGAACACTCACTCACTCACTCACTCACTCACTCACTCACATACACACACACACAAATACGCGTATACACATACATACATACATACATACATACATACATACATACATACATACATACATACATACATACATACATACATACATACATACATACATACATACATACATACATACATACATACATACATACATACATACATACATACATACATACATACATACATACATACATACATACATACATACATACATACATACATACATACATACACACACAAGCATTTACGTATACATATTCCCTAAGGGGGTGCAAGGTTCTGCGAAGGAAAATAGACATCCACCGTAGGTGCAGCCGCATATATCTACAAGGGATCGGTAGCAATCTTCGCTCTACCGCCAATTTAAGGTGGAGTAAAACTCAACACTCGCGTAATTTCAATTTGATGGGGACTCTTGAACTTCTCTTTCGTATCAAGTTTGATGCTTCGCCACACTTACTTGTATGTTGTGCCACAGACCTTATTTCAGTGCGACGTCTCAAGACCGCTAATCAAGAATGGTGGCTGGCCACGATTCGATGATGCCAATTTTTGGTCGCTGCATGTCATCAATTTTCTGGTGATGCTTTTGTTTTTACGATAAATGATTCAGGAAAGGTAAACAATTCAACGACACTAAAAGGTTGAAACCTAGACGACAGGGACGAAAAGATAAATGGAAGCTGGAAATGAGAGTTGAAGAAAAATAGGCCTTGGACCCAAAATGCAAGAAAATGCGACGAAGAATCAGAGATCACAAAGGAAACAAGTTCGACAAGGCCCAAGGAGTGAAATACTTGAGTGTCAAATTTCACACTTCATGAGGAGGGCGGTAGAGGCGAAAGTTCCTACATCTGGGGTGAAGTTTTTACCAAAGTAGAAATAACAGATCTTTGCCGTTGTTTCACTGAATTTCTGGTTTTATCCTGCTTTTATTCTTAGTTTGTGCCACTCCAAGTGTTCACCCTTGTTGCACCTTACCCGAAATTCGACAGCCTGGTCCCCCCAAGCTGTCTTCCACAATTTCGGCGCGGTTGTCTAACGAGTTCTGTCTCTTTTATTTTGTAGCAGTGGGACAGCTCCCGAAGGAAATATGTTTGCTCGTACCAACATCGACAACACACGTGAACGCATGCACACGCACACACGTGATCCTACATTGACAAACACTCAAACATTCACATCTGAGAACTTACACCTGCACGCCGTGGGGCACAGGGCCGTTGTTAAAAAGCTGCAGATAATATGGGTAAGCACAGCGACGTGCGCGACAACACTACAACCACACAAGTGAAAAAGTTTGGTGAAGGAATAGCTCATGTATGTTACACGCGTGACGCGAACCGAATGCGATAAGTAGAGTTGCTGAAGGCGAGGCGAAAATAAAGAAAACAAGCATCGCCGGTGAAATTTCGGAGCTGCGAAAAAACAAAACGGAAACAGAGGGCATCGTACACAAAAGGAAGAAATACTGGGACATTTTTTTTCTCTCGCTTTTATTGTCCCGTTTCCACTTACGTTTTTCTCTGCGCGTTAATCTTCTGACGAATTAGATTTCCCGCAAACACTTTTTGGCATGCGCAAGGTAGCCACAGCATGAAGCAGTTTGTACGGCCTTCAGATAGATGAATATTAACTAAATAAATAAATAAATAAATAAATAAATAAATAAATAAGTGAGTGAGTGCGTGAGTGAGTGAGTGAGTGAGTGAGTGAGTGAGTGAGTGAGTGAGTGAGTGAGTGAGTGAGTGAGTGAGTGAGTGAATGAATGAATGAATGAATGAATGAATGAATGAATACATGAATAAATGAATTATTAAATGAATAAATGAATAAATGAATAAATGAATAAATAAATAAATCCAGCCCAAAGACAGCTGACTGAACTTCGTACCGACGCACGAATAAAAGAGACGAAGAAACAAACAAAAACAAAACCTTGAAGACCGTTTGAAGACCGTTTGAAGAAGGCTGTTTGAAGAACCTTGAAGAAACTGTATACATGAATTACGTACGCTATGAAGCACGAACGGGACTATCGTGATATAACAGGAAACATAACGTTGTAATAATAATAATATTAATCCGCAGTGATACACGATAGAAGTAGTAGTCATAGGCACTATAAGTACCGAAACTATAAGTACTATGTAACTATGAGTCATATGAGTCATAGAAACGAATAGTATCGCATATAATATTTATACATTTAGTTTGTACAGTTTATACATTTCCTTTCTTGTGGCAGAATAAGAGCTCAAGGGCTAACCACTTCCTTTCGTTGGTCCTTTACTAATAGTAGAGTCGTTTTCATTCTGCATCCTATCTTAACCTTCAGTGGTGCCACTGCAGCGTCTCCAAGTTACTCGTCGGCGCCTTATCGAAGACTAAACGACTAATTGCAAACAGACTGGTTCATCCGGTTATCGATAATTCGATTGATCCCTTGACCAAGTCAGCCGATCGATTAATTTCGTTACGGCGGCGGAGGAGGTGTGACTGCGGCCTCTCACCCCGGTCGCTCCTTCTTATCACTTTTCATCCGCGACTGCGTCTGGGCTGGGTAGACACTCCCATTCCTCGTTAATGCCTTTCTTCTCCCTCGCTCTCTCTCCATCACCTTCGGGCATCGCCTTCATCCTCCCGTCCTCTTCCTCATCCCTTTCCCTTCCGCCCCAGTGCGTCGCGCAACAGGGCACCGCGGAGATCCCCGCGGAGGAGTATACGGGAATGCTAATTGGGCAGCGTGCCGGGAAGCTGTATCGACCGCACGCACCATCTCCAGCAGCACGGCGGCGGAGACGTCGGCCCTGTGCACACCGCGGAGAGAGAGCTCCCCAGCGAGTCTGGCCGCTCTGGCCCCAGTGTTCGGCGATCAGACAGCCCTTTCTTCGTCGCTCGCGAGGCGTCCAGGCGTCGCCTTGTACGTGCGGCGGAGAAAAACTTTCCCCGCCCGGCGCATTTTCCGGCCGGAGTGAGTGGAACGAGTTTCTTCCCTCCGATGAGAACCTGGAACGACCGGCGGCGCAGATGCGAAAAGTGTGGCGTTGTAATACTAGTCCAATGTTTCGGAGAGAGTCTCGAACTGTGCGCAAAGTTTCTCCGAAGGAGTTTATCCCCAGACACGGGTGGTCTTGGGGTCTTTTTTTCTTGCCCAAAGACGAAATTTTGATAAACTTGGGCTGGCTTGCTTCAGAGGGATGTAGCTGCGTCTAACTTAATGGTGTTGTTTCAGGCTAGTGATCTTTTCTCCCCTATGATAAATTTATTTATTCATTCATTTCAGGCGTGGCTGAAACAGGGCGTACTTACAAATGAACTTAAGTGAAAGAAAAGAATAAAAGCAAAAGGGAAGAATGGATGGAGGGAAAAGAGCCAAGGTAAGGGAGTAAGCATAGTGAACGTATAGTGCAGATTACAAACAAGTGGTTAAATATCTTGTGTGCAGTAGGCACTGCAGCCGTGTATCCTAATAAAGACAGTGTATCCTAATATAAAAGAAAGAAAGCAAAGAAAAAGCTTTGATTGATTTCTCTGGCATAGGAACCGGAAAACGCGAAAGTGAAATGTGCAGCGAAATCTGCAGTTGAGAATGATTTCCGGCTAGGCGGCTATCTTGTGGGTGTGCTTGGCGAGCGACGTCCTGCTGCCCGGTCCCTTCTGCAAAGGTGTACTGGCGTCATTTCCGTGACGGATATGACGTCAGCGAAATATTAGTGTATACTGGCATAAAACATTTTCGTGTTGAAATATAAAACCCGAAAACGATCAACCCTAAGTATAACGCACTCTTTTCCAAGATGAACCACAGGGACCGAAGACTCGCATCGTTGGCATCTGAATATGGACTGTGCTTGCTAAATGATGACAGCCCTACGTTTCTGCGTGGCACATCATACGGGAGCTCTCTAGACCTTTCCTTGGCTTCAACTCATTTGGCTGGCCGTCTACGCTGGTTCACTGATATTGAAACTCACGGCAGCGACCATATTCCCACATACATCAAGATTATGGGATTCCATCAGTCTTTCTCGCCCACTGTAACCGCTTATATTGACTGGCCTAAATTCCAATCCACGATGGAGGACGCCTGCCGAGATGGGCTTTCAACAAGCCTCGAGGTTGCTATCAGTAATGCAACCCAATCATCCAGGAGATATACCTCGTTATCTGCAAGAGTCACGGATTTTGATATCGAACTCGAACGCCTGCGAGCAATTCGGCGGCGCGCCGAGCGACGGTACAGGCGTACAAAATCCGTGCACGACTTAAGGGCTGCCAGACGCACACAGAAGCAAATACAGCGACGCATCGCGCAGGTCCAGGCACACAGGTGGAAATCATTTTGTGAGTCTGTCGACCCTCGGAAGCCTCTGTCCTCTATATGGAGAACAGTGCGTGGACTGGCGATGCCTGTGCAGCAGCGATGCCCGTTCAAGGCATTGGCACTCCATGAAAACCGTAGGGAGTTGGAAGTTGCGGAGGATTTCTGCGTGAGGGTTGCTGCAACAACTGATAACGTTGTATCTGCGAGGAACAGCCAAGCTCCTTGTTCCCGTGAAGAACGTATGGATGTTCTCTTTTCAATGGAAGAATTAGAGGCAGCCCTGGCATCCTGCAGGCGTCGTTCTTCACCGGGTCATGATGGAGTAACGTACTCCACCTTATGCCACCTAGGCCCTGGAGCTCGACAAGCGCTTCTGGACCTATTTAACCAGACATGGACAGATGGTGTCGTACCCCTACAGTGGAAGGCAAGCCGTCTCGTTCCATTGCTAAAGCCTGGCAAAAATCCCCTTGATCTGGCATCGTACCGTCCCATTGCCCTGGCAAGCGGCCTTAGCAAAGTCATGGAAAGAATGATCCTCACGCGGCTACAGTGGTTCCTCGAATACCACAACGCATATCCGGAGGCTATGGCCGGTTTTCGACGAGGACGTTCTTCTATTGACTGTGTGGTAGATCTAGTCACGTTTGTACAGCAAGAAAAAAGCCGCAAACGGCTCTCAGCAGCCCTCTTTCTCGACGTCAAGGGGGCCTATGATAACGTGCTTCACGAGTCAGTACTAGACGCCCTTCAGCACTTTGGACTCGGTGGCAGAATTTACAAATGGATACACAGCTTCTTGTCCGAAAGATCATTTTTTGTAATGACAGAAGACGGCCCAACATCGCAGCACATCATCAAACGTGGTGTTCCTCAAGGTGGGGTGCTAAGCCCAACCCTCTTCAACCTAGCGATAATCGGGCTTGTCCACGCTCTACCGAAGACTATCCGTATATCCATTTACGCCGATGACATCTGCCTCTGGGCTTCGGCTGTTAATCGACCTCAGCTGCGAGCACGGCTTCAAAAAGCGGCCAATGTGACGAGGGCATACCTCCGAAAGCAAGGACTCAGTATTTCTAGTGAAAAGTGCGCGGTCGTTGCGTTTACCCGCAAACCCATGTCCCGATATCCCATAACCATCAATGGAAAGTCGATACCTTACTCCAGAAATCACAAATTTCTTGGCGTGATCATCGACAGGGACCTGTCATGGAGCGCACATGTGTCTTTCTTAAAGAAGAAACTCACTGCCATCGCCCACATTTTCAAATTTCTCGCTGGAAAGACGTGGGGCACATCGGTCAGAGGAATGCTGCAACTGTACCAGGCACTCTTCTTGGGAGTTTTGCGCTACAGCTTGCCAGCGATATCCGGTACATGCTCCTCTAACCTTCGGGTGATCCAAAGCATCCAAGCGCAGGCTCTCCGCACGTGTCTTGGTTTGCCGCGATGTGCTTCAACAGTGGGCACATTATACATTGCCCAAGACTATCCTACAGCAACTTATGTGACCACTGAGACGCTACGCCTACACATCAGGCTCCTCACGAGGCTACCAAGTCACCACCTTGCGCAGCTTCCTCAGAGGCGACCACGCTCTTCCTTTGCAGCCATTGTCGCAGCGCACAGGGCTGAGGTACCGTCAGACTACACGCCTGCGGTCACACCGTCCTCCCCGTTGTGGTGCCTGGCAACACCGGACATTCGTCTGCATGTTCCGGGCATTGGAAAAAAGGCCGACTTACCACCACTGGCTCTCAGACAGTTTTCTATACAGTTACTGTACGAACAACACAATGACCGGAAGCATGTATACACAGACGGTTCTGTGACGTCCTCGAGTTCGGCAGGTGCGGTGGTTATACCATCAGAATCAACCAAGATTCGATTCCGTGTCGCCCATGTAACGAGCTCGACGGCTACTGAACTTGCAGCCATTCGTGAAGCTCTTCAATACATCATGGAAGCTTCTCCCCAAAAATGGTCCATTTTTACCGACTCCAAAGGCGCCCTGCAAAGCTTCCGAGCAGCCCTGCGCTACGGTCCTTTGCACCAACTAGTGACAGAAATTCGGGAATTATTTCACTAGGCTGTCATAAAGGGCCATAACATTGTATTTCAGTGGCTGCCAAGTCACTGTGGAATCACCGGCAATGTTTGGCTGATGCAGCTGCCCGGACAGGCCATGACAGTGAAAGGACCATCTTGCTTCCGCTTGCAAGGACTGATGCCGCTAGGCTGCTTCGTCAGTTCGCGCGGAGGACCTCCATTATTCAATGGAATACACCGGGCTTTGTGCACCCGCGCCTCCACAACCAGGACCCTCTGCTCCAGCGTCGTCTTCCGTGTGGGCTGACTCGATCACAGTCTACTTTACTTTGTAGGCTGTGGTTGGGAGTGGCCTTCACGAAAGCCTACTCCTTCCTCATCGGGATGGCCAGTAGTGCTCACTGCGACGCCTGCGAGGTTGAAGAGACAATCGACCATGTGCTTTGTTGTTGCCCCGAGTATTCATCGGAAAGACGCGTTTTGGCAGCCGAGCTCAGAAGATTGGACAATCAACAGTTCAAGCTAGAGACTATTCTAGGACAAAGATCCCTACAATCGACTTCGCAGAAGGCAACAAAAGCCCTTCTGCGTTTTATGAAGGACACAGGTTTAGCTGAGAGGCTCTAGTGCCCACGAAGGGACTAAAGTGTGTGCGCGACCCCGCTCCTATCCCCCCTTTTTCGCCTGCCATCTCTTTTATCCCCTGAACACCCCTTCCCCAGTGCCGAGTAGCAATCCGGGCTCTCAGCCTGGATAACCTCTCGGCCTTTCCTTTCGCTTTTCTCCTCCTTAGTACTAAAGGTTGCTTCCCTGCAAGCAGGGGTGCACCCTTTACAGACCGCTTGCTCTGTTGTACTGGCGTCACTTTCGTGACGGATATGACGTGAGCGAAATCTTTGTGTATCCGGGAATAAAACACCGTCGTGTTAAAATATGCATTTTGGTTGAGATTTGACCCCACAACCCTCGGATAGCGCGTCCGATACCCTACACACTGAACTATATACAGGAGGGACTGAATTATCCTACATTTTCTTGCGTATTAATGCGTATGTACTAGTTTGCCGCGTCCATATAGGTGGTAGCCACCACCGCCCCAACAGTTTTGCGGTGGCGGGGACCTTCTTTGTACCCCTTCCTTCCTCCCCAGCTACTACGGAGCCGACGCCCTTAAAGAAGCACGGCTCCTGAGATTGCGTGACGCACAGCGAAGCTAATACTGGGGCTAGTTGGTTGTACATTTATCGGTACATCTTGCTGCTTTAGGACTAAACGAACAGGACTGAACACACACAGAATTATGCACATCATCGGGTGAGTGTTCAGTCTTCTTTGTTGTTTAGTTCTAAAGCAGCTCAGGTTGCTGGTGAAGGAGGCGATAGGAAGCAGCGTTGCAGGTCATGGGGGCAGCTCGCCAGACCGCCACCACGTCCCTGCTCAACCTTGTGGCTGAGACATGATTTGCCCTCGATGAAAATCGTCGCACGTGGGCTGCGCCACAGCACTCCAGAACGACCAGTCATCGTGACCAAATGTTCATGTCACAGCGCAGATGCTATTTGCTGCTCTAACAGCATGCTGGGCCTCGTCATTCGCCAAATTTGCACATTTGGTCACGATGACTGATCGTTCTGGAGTGCTGTGGCGCAGCCCACGTACGACGCCCCACCATTTGTGGAACACTGCTCAGGATAAGCCATATCACGTCGCTTTCCATCGTCGCACCATGCCCGTGTCAACGCCTCGTATACGGACGGAGAAAAAACGTTGTTGCGTAGTCGTCACACCGAGTCCAAACTGTTTCCGCGTATAAAAACCCGCTGTCGAGCTATACCCATCGAACGCCCGTTACAAAGCCGGCGATGTATGCATGAAGGGCTGCTCGCGGATGAACCTTTGTGAAGACTTATTCACCGAATGACTGACAAGCAATTACGGTTTTTGAGTACATGAAGGTCGCCTGGTCTGTGACAGCCGGTTGAACTCGCCTGCGCTCCACAGTTGCGACGTGACCGTGACGCTACTCGTGGAATTGTGGAGGAACGACGGAAGTACGTTACAAAACGTTCGAGCGAATCGACTCCCGGCCGCGGACATGTTACTTCTAGAACTTACGCAACTACCGCGTGTAGGCGCTTGCTCACGACGCAGAACTTTGTACTCTTTGCCTTTATTTATAGACGCAAATATCCAAAAGGGGGGCAGAGGACTGAACGACCACCCCCTCCCCAAGTGCTCCCAACTGTTGCCCTGCCAGCCATGCGGTCCTCATCATGACCTTCTCCATGTTGCCATGGTCCAAGGTATCCTCGTGTCGCCAAGGAATCACCCTGAATCCGTGTTTCTACACGCCTCACACAGTAAACCATTTTCGCGTAGAAAAAAAAAAGGAACTTTTGCGCCTTTAAGTTTCCTTTTATGGTACGGTGTTCTTGTTTAATTGATTAAATAGACCGGAAGCACAACTGCGCATACGCAGATAGGGTCCGAATGTACATGGCATGCGTAATTAATTAGGCGGCCGGTCCGTGCACCGCGCACACCTAACCCTCGCCTGAAACCCTCCAATGAGTAATGATGTACAGCTGGTGATTGCGCTGTGGGCGATCTCGCGTTTCCTGATTTCGGTACTGAGAAAGGAGCGGACGGAGTTTCTCGCGCGAAAATTGCCTA
The DNA here is from genome assembly GCF_048455015.1 of Haemaphysalis longicornis. Lineage (NCBI taxonomy): Eukaryota > Metazoa > Arthropoda > Arachnida > Ixodida > Ixodidae > Haemaphysalis > Haemaphysalis longicornis. The sequence continues at coordinate 47,598,487 of NW_027526460.1, forward strand.
GGTAGTACGCGGTGAAATTGCGGATAGCTCCGCTCCTTTACTGCGGAACGCACACGCGGGGCACAAAAGATATACTACGGCAAGACGCACGCACTCGAGGCGCAGACCACCCGACCGTTTTGCGGCAGAGAAGAGGTGGACATTGCGGACGCACGCTGCATGCGACAGGCCAAGAGGGCGCGAGTGGGAGCGGCCAAGGAAGGGCCGACGGACGAGAGGGCTCGCGTGTCGTCTCGTTGCACAGGACAGGCACGTTCCGCCGAGGAGCGCCGGCTTGTTTGAACAGCCGGTGGACCCGCCGCTCCCGGCCTGTGGTAAACAGGGACATCCGTCCACGGCGCCGACGCGCAGATCGTAACTCGCGCTCGATCGCTCCAGGGAAATTCAATTTACGACGCCATCGGACTCTTTGCATGAGGGGACCCCGTGTTTGTGTGTTCTTTCTCGTTGGTTGCACTTCTGCCGTCGGATACCACCCGGATTGCAATTCGTGTGAGGATTTCGGGCAGAGCGTGTATTGTGATTGAAGGCCTCTGAAACGCCTTGCGACGGTCGTGCGCGAAATCTTCCCGTAACCATATTTGCTTTTACGACGGGTTAGGCCTTGCACTGGCGAAAGGGAAGTTTCTCGAGACGGTTAGATCAGTTGGGTTTGGTGTCGCGGGGTGGCAGTATTATGCCCGGAAGAAAAATCATGCGCCCCTCCGTGTAAAGACGACGACGGTCGTGAGGTATTCGTCTGGGTTTGGACTTCGACTCGCAGACGGTTTGGACTTTGACTCGCACGCAGCTTGGATTTTTGATCGCAGCGGCTTTGACTTTGACCTTTCGCCATTTGATTTCGCATGAAGAAAGCTTCGCGTTCAATAATCGTCGTCGTTAGACGGAGGGGCGCATGATTTTTTTTACTAATTTCGCATTCCCATGCACCCCTCTACAAATCCAAATTGCTTCAGCTGTGTCGGATTGGCGCAATACGATAGACGTCTGGCTCACAGCGCGACGCAAGCACGTTCGATTCCGGGCACGGGGAGCTTTTTTTCTTCTCGAGGCGATTGGGGAAAGCCATTGCCTAAGTTGGCTTTCCTGCAGGGCGTTTTGGCAGTAACGGTTGGGATTTTCTTTCGACCAGGGAAAGCTTCGCGTTTCAACTCTTTCACTTTACCCCCCGAAAAACCATTACAATCATCATCATCATCACCACCACCACCACCATCACCATCACCATCATCATCATCATCATCATAAACAACAACAACATCACAATAATAATATAATAATAATAATAATAATAATAATAATAATAATAATAATAATAATAATAATAATAATAATAATAATAATAATAATCACCATCATTATCACCACCACCACCATATCAGTATGTATCATCATCATCATCATTAGATAAGTTGGTGTTCCTGCAGTGCGTTTCGTGGTGTGCACGGACGCTATCAGTGAGCCATGGAAACCTTCTCTTTCAAAGATTGCCATGGTGGGCAGCGAGCGGCCAGCTGCATCTTCATTTCCAAATAAAATCCACCCAATGAAACAAATATCTCTCTGTGTTACCGCCGTCAAACGGGGTAGAAAATTTACAACCACCATGGAATCGAAGTCACCCGTTCTCGTCTCGTCCTGCAGCCGGTTATGATGATGTCACTCTGTTTCTGGATAAAGAACAAGAACGCAAGTTTTTGTGGGAAAACTGCCTTAGCAGCCTTTTGGGATCGGTTTCCTTTTGTTTTTGTATGCTCAGTATCAATACGAGCGGTAGGAGGAGGTGAAGTTTAAGGTGAGCTATGGTTAGTTGTATTTGCGAACAGCAATAGTATGCGCCACTGAGAAGCATAGGCATAATATATTGCGCAGAGGGATTATTGAGGTTACAGAAAAGGACTGGGGCTAAGTAACCCTCTAATGAATTGATGTGAGGTTGTATAATTCGCCACTGCACGTTTAGTGCTAATACCGGTAGGTGGCGCGACCGGCCGGCCGCGTGTAGAGCGCATTTCGCTTCTTTCAGCCGTGCACCGCTTCACGAACACTCATCTACGTGAACGCTGTGATGAAAGCTCTCCCGAAATTCTTGAAGGAAATTGGCCGATATGGCTTTCCTGGGTGTATTTGTATATACACCGTTTTGCGTACTTATGGTTTTACCGACTAGAGCCTCACTGATGCGTTATTTTAGGGGCTCGGATGTCGGCGTCTCCTGTCGTAATTTCATGTATTCACGGTACTAAAACAGGGAAGCACTAGTTTTCGAACGCCTCGCGTTAGAACGGTTCGTGCTTCAAAGACACGAATATACCTCTACCCCCAACAGTTTCATCTTTTTGGGCAAAAATGCCAGGGCGCCAAGAATACCCTTATACACGGCATGCTTCGCCCCTCTCCAGGTTTCACGTTAGTGAAGATGGCCCGGTTTTTTCTTAAGATGGTAGCATGACAACGTGACGAGGCGGAAACGTCGGAAGTCGCACCGCGTTGGAAATACATGCTATCTCAAAAAAGGTTCAGTAGAAAGGGAAACCGTTGCTGCCCACCACGAGTACCGAATTAATAAAAGGTTGCCGAAAGAGCTTTGCTCGGAAAAAAACAATGGCAAATTGCTACTGGCAATCTTCTAAGTGGCCTATATACTTGAAGAATATAGACGTCCGATTTCTCAACGAAATAGAAAAATCAGGCTCAGCGAGCACCACCGGAAATAACAATCATCCCGGATACCTAAGAGGCTGCACTAGAAAGGTTCAACCATGTTAAAAAGGCTCTTAGGGACACAAACAGCACTCCCTCACCAGAGGAGGATCTGAACACCCTGGTGTAGTAGATGGCCACCACCTCCCATGGCTGCCCAACTCAACTCTCAGCCCTCAGTCCCCAGCCACCTGTCCACGGCGGCGGTCAGAACAGCGATACAGCAGAGGGTGCTAAGAATATTTGGGTCTGGACAGGCCGACTTTGAAAATTGACCCTGGAAACGTTCAACGCACGCACTCTGTCTAGCGAGGGAAGCTTAGCTGTACTACTAGAGGAGGTTTTGGACGTTATAGGGTTAAGGGAAGTTAGAAGAAGAGAAGAAAGCTTTATGGAGCTGACTAGTGGACGTATTATGTGCTACCGAGGATATCAAGAGACGAAAGAACATGGGGTGGGGTTCTTAATCCACAGAGAAATAGTAGGAACGTGGATGAGTTTATCAGCATTACCGAGAGTGTCGCAGCCGTTGTAATCAAGCTAAACAAGCGATACAGGTTATGCTACTCAAGGTATCTTAAATTGAGGTGGTCAATTTATTTCAGGATCATGGTGGTTCTATTTTTTCTTGTTGGAGGGGGAGAGTTTAAACCACACTTCTGAAAAAGACGCCTACAAATTACATTTATAATGGTTGCGTACGATATCAAACAAGTATCCGAAGCAGTTGCGTTTCCGGCTCTTTGCGAGAAGCTGAGCTTAAGCTGTTGTTTACTTTCAAATGCCATAAGGAGAGCGGGGGTGTTCTCCAGTCGCCGGTGTTGAGATGTATTCTTCGCTATACGCTGCAAACGATGGCCCTCCAAACACAGCGCCTCCAGATAATTGCAGTTGTAAAGTCTACCATCAGGTACTTAAGTACGAGTTTGGGGTGCATAGATGGGTCAGAACCGTCACATCCCATGGCTCGTGCGAGGTCATGAAATCTTAGGCGCACGGGCAAATGATTGTTCGAACAAGGGGAAAATCGCGCTGTTCAACAAAAAAAAAAAATGGCCGCCATCCCACCCTGAGAAAGTGGATGTCCGGCGAAGCTGTTGTAAGCCAGTACACATGCTGATGGGGGAAAGTATGAAATGTTATTCGTCGTCTCGGCGGGCTTGTCGCTTGCGCTCGGCTTCTCTGGCGGCGAATTCTGACGCATGCGCTCGCCCTCTAATGACGTCAACCCCCCTTTTCGAGAGCAGCTGAAAACCTAATCTTTACCGGAGACACGTGGGGTAATTCCCATTGTTCACAGGCACCTTATCACCCATCATGCGGGTTCGATGCTTGCTTTGTGTTTTTTAGACGAATACTGAGCTTTATGCTGTATGCCTGATGGCAAGAAAAAAACAACAACAACATTGCGCTGGGCTTCCCTAGCGGCAAACGCTGGGTCCTGCCTAGGTATTTTGCGTACGGCACAAAATTTTCCCACCAACGAGGGGCGAACTACTTTGCTATAAAATTCTAGGAGTATCGAAGAGTCGCATAAGAAGGCAGGCACTGAAAGCCGGGAAAATGGGGTACATAAACGCGCGGACAATCATATAGGTCACCGACTCATGAACAGGAGCGTGTACACTTTGAACGCGCGGGCTGCGTGCTGTAAAGTTGGCCATACTGGAAGTCATATTATGTCCCGGCGACGCGAGCAACTCCACTAATGGTGTGAATAACAAACTTCTGGGATAAAATATACGCAATGTGGCTGGAACACGAATCGCAAGAGCGCATCTCGCACTGATTCTGTACGTTAATGCATTTCAAGTGCTCCCTGGGCAACGTGGTGAGACAACACCGTACGCCAACAGACATCGTGAATCGAAGCTAATTGCGGGGAGCTTCCCAAGAAGCTTGAAAGAATAAAATATTACGTTTGAGGAAATCTCGTCTCATCGGGTAAAAGATTAATATTTAAAAAAACGTGTAATCGCCGACCAAAGGTTTATTAAAAAAGGCAAGGAAAACTTTTAGGTGAACAAGGGAGACATTTCAGCGAACACGACGTTTCAGCGAACAAGGCGTCTAAGTTAACAAGGCTGCCGTACGGAAGCCTAAACGTCTTTTTTACCTTTTGTAATAAACATTTGGTCGGCGATCACTCGTTCTTAACTATGAAACATTCAAGAAGTGACGCATTCTAGCCAATGAGAACAATTACAATCAAGGCATGATGTTCGAGCCCTCATGATGTGGTGAAAAGCGAAGCTAGGGTTTATCAAATAAGGTGAAAAGATGTTTGTAAAATACTCCACTTTTAACCCGCCTTTCTAATGCAAAAAAAAAAAAATATAGGGAGACAGAAGTACGGCATTTAAATAGGCCGTAATAGGCTCGAAACATCGGCCAGTGAATCTTGTTTTTTACCGTGATGAAGGAACTAAACGATGCTTAGTGCTGCTTCTACGTCACTGGTAGGTTTTAAAGACATCTTTGAGTAGAAAATAGCAGGTGATTAGTATGGATCAATGGTTAGCGTTGACCTGCGACGAAGTGACACTCTTTACTGCACAATCAGAACAAATCAATGTAATGCTTCCTTTCGTATGAAGGGAAATACTCGCTTTCTTACCGGGACCCCTGGAGCGTATCGTTTGATTCCTCCTTGGAAGGTCTCCCATCCCTTGTTGCTGCCGTCCTGCGTCAAAAACGTCCAACGCTCAAGACTCTTCCGTTAGCGAGATGCGAAGGCGTTGACACGAGTGGTAGCGCGGGAAAGATTACTCACTGGAGGGTTGCGAATCACAGGCTATGAGGGTGATGACAGATAACAGTTTTGCGGTGGTTAATAACACTCGCTGTTCATAAAACTTCACCCCCAAGAATGAGCTTGTTTAGTAAAAGACGCAAAAAAGAATCGATGCGGGATCTCCTGCGCTATTGCGTTAGGGGAGGATGCATTGAGAGCTCGCTGAGGTGGCTGCAGGGGAGGTATTTCCGTGCAAAGATAACCGCAACATGCCTAGTTTACTGCACAGTAATCCACGGGCGCAACATACCGCGGCAGCATTTGGGTTCCCTTCAGCTGGGCACTGTTATTTAAACAGCACTTGTCACCGGTATCTCTTGCACAATACACTAGGGCGGCCTTTAAGTCTCTCTAGCGTTCCGGGGCCGCTCCTTGCGTTTTTGCACGACGCAACAGAGCAAGAGAAGGGCACCCCAACGTTTGCACCCAACGTTTGCGAAGGGCACCCCAAAACTTTGCGCTGTGTGAAAACGTTTGCACGACTTACGATCACTGTCCTTGAACTTTACCCACTGCGTTTTTACACCCCCCACCCCCCCCCAAGGAAAAGCATCTCGTTTCCTTACCTCAATCAAGTAATTCTCTCTCTCTTTCTCAGTTCAGTATCTTAACCAGTACCACGCATTTTGTTCACTGTTTCGAAACAATGCCACTGTTCAGTACAGTGGCTTAAAGATCAATCCCCTAAAGGCCTGAAGTGAGAGTTATTACACAGCACATTTCCATATTTAAAAGAGTAACAGTAATGCCGGAGATTGACTAAAGCCACCTGCCAGCGCAGAGTCACGCTAAACTAGAAGCATTTCAGTGCGAAGCCCTGAATTTTATGTTGTTCGCCGTACTGCACACAACTACCCCCTAACGCGAAATGCATGTGAATTAACAGAGATCACGACAGCTTTTCCCCAGGGATGGAATAAAGAACAACAACCGTTAAATTAAAGATACTGCTACGGTTCTCCTACTCAGGTCGGGTGCCCGGGTGCTCTACGGGCACCATTAGGCTGACATTGCAGCTACCTTTACAACCCGGTATTAAGCCACCGCGCTCCCACAATGTTTCCGAGGGTGGATATTGCCCGTTCGTGTTAAGCCTCACGGGTAACAAGACTTTACGACGAAGAAACACGGGAGCGTTCTTCAGGCAGCGGCTGCACGGTAGGGTCAGCGCGCTGGCTTGGCTTGGATATTCCCTGAGTCGGAACCAACTACAAACTTTTCCCCAGTAGAACTAAATTGCGCGGCGGGGATAATTAACTAGGTTGAATCTTTTTCAAGTAATGACGTTAGCTTCCGTTGATAAGAAGGAATACTAGCGCCATCATGTGCAGTTAAGGGTGGCTTTCTCCGCTGTTGCGTAAAAGTGCACGCGTAAAGTATACACGATGCAAGATACGACTACGCGGACACGCCAGTCACAAAAACAGCGCCGGCGGAAGCCCTGGGTAAATGAAAGGGGGCCGGAAGCTGCGATAACCCTAAGGGAAATCAACGTCCGGAGACTAAGTGTGGCGCGGCGGCTCCTTAAACCACTCCTCTCTTTGCTTCACGTCTCCTCCGCAAGCTTGTTTACGCGGTGCCTCGTCATGCCTCTACATATTGGCGCCGAAACTCCCTACAAGACTTTGGCTGGCAGGCAAAACTCTCCAATTACTCCTTGTTGTGGACTTCGGCCTGATTACCTGCAGTCTCCAAGGCTAAGCTTTTTTCAACGTCGTACCGGCGGGTGTTTCCTAAGTACTCGAGTCTGTCTTGTCCACACCCTATTGAGGCTAGGGACTCTTTCTTCGGTGTACGTTGTAAACACGCCGCGTGCGGCAATACAGGCCCTGGGCAGAAAATTGGTTGTTTACATTGAACAGGACGGAACGATTGGGGGACCGAAGTTTGTTAACGTACTGTAGAGGTTGTTGGAACTGTATTACTAGGTATTGACTTCTATTTAGTGCCTTTAGTGCTTCCCTCCTCTTGTCTCTTCTCTTCTTTGTCCTTGTGCAACACCAGGGCAACAGTACAACACCAGTGCAACACCAACTTGCCCAAGGAACCTGTACTCATGCCTCCTTTTGTTTATGAAAAATCGTTAGACATTTGAAGTTTCAACTTCCCGTAAACTGCTAAAGTAAGTGGTCAAAGCTATGCACACTGCACGTCTGCTTCGTCAATTAAACGAATTTACAAGTTATTTCTATCGTGCCAACAGTTCGAGAACGCTGCAACCTTACCTGCGTTTCATGGCGATGCCCACCAGCACAGTGTACATTTAGTTTCCATTTCTAATCATACTGATGCCTGCCTTCAGGTACAATATTTTAGACTCCTATGCAAAACGCTTCGTAATTATGTTGGTATCCAAGAAGCTCTGAGTTTAAAACCTTGCCCTTTTCTTTCGAGCTCCCTTTAATTCTACCTGTTTGGAGATGACCGCGAAGTGCCGCTAAACCCTAGGTGCAAAATAATCTGCAGGCGCGATGGCAAAGAACCCTCGCCGCCCCCGCCGACGCAGCGTCCGCACGTAACACTGCCGCCGCGCACTGCCGCCGCGCACTGCCGGAGCCTCCGCAGGTGGGGCTCACGCTTACCCGCCTTACAAGCGTCTTTGGGGTTCTTCATGTCGGGCGGCCTCCGGTGAGGTCCCCTGGGCACTTCGATGGGCACCACGCGTCTGCGCTTCTTGGGCAGCTTCGCCCGCGCTTGCGTGTGCGAGTAGAACATGGCAAAGTTGGACACGATCACGGGCACGGGCAGCGCGATGGTCAACACGCCGGCGAGCGCACACAGCGCACCCACGAACATGCCGGCGTAAGTCTTGGGCACCATGTCTCCGTAGCCCACCGTGGTCATGGTGACCAGGGCCCACCAGAGGCCGAGCGGGATGCTGTTGAAGTCGTTGTCCGGGTTCGACTGGATCCGCTCGGCGTAGTAGACGAGGCTGGCGAAGATCACGATGCCCAGCACCAGGAAGAAGACGAGCAGGATGAGCTCGCCGGCGCTGGCCTTGAACGTCTGTATGAGGATCTTAAGGCCCGCCGAGTGTCGGGTGAGCTTGAAGAGCCGCATGATGCGGATAATGGAGAAGAACTCTAGGATATCCGCGTTCTCCAGGTGTGAGGCGAGCTTCTGCAGGGTCAGGTCGATGTAGAAGGACAGCGTGGCCGTGAAGTCGATGATGTTCACGGCGCCGCGCACGAAGTCCAGCTTGCTGGGGCTGGCTACGAAGCGGATGATGATCTCGAAGGTGAACCACGCGTTGCACACGCACTCGATGTAGAAGAAGGCGTCGTGCGGGTTCGTCTGGATCTTGTCCAGCGTCCAGGCGACCGCGTTCTCGGCCGTCTCCACCGTGATGTTCTTGATGGCCGGCACGCGCATGTTGGGGTGCGTCTTGAGGCAGAAGGACAGGATGGAGACGCAGATGAAGAAGACGGACATGACGCCGATCACCTTGGCGGCCGTCGAGGAGTACGGTTCGTCGAAGAGCGACCAGATCTTGGGCTTGACCCGCTGCCAGCAGGAGAGCGTGCCCGCCAGGTACTCCTCCTCCATGCCGAACTTCCTGGCGATCTCCTCGTCGCTCGGCTTGTCCGTGTCCAGGTCCAGCCGGTCCAGCACGGCCAGCGTCTCCTGGGTGTCCCTGTGCTGCGTGTACGTCATCCAGCAACACGGCTCCACCTGCGCAGCGGGAGATCATCCTCTGTCGATCATCCTCTCTCGCGCGAGAACCAGCGAGCGGAAGCGAGTGGCGGGAAAAGCTTTTTGTTCGATAGCACGCGAGGAACGAGGGAAAACTGGAGAAGATAACGAATCGCGGGAAGGTACACACAACTAGTTAACGCGCGTACAAAGAATACTCCTTGACTGGACTCTACAAGTGACTGTGCGAACGTATCCACCACCACCGCCATTATCTTTACCTTCAACACTGTTCGAGTCAAATTATATCCTAATGTTCTTCTGTCGTAGCGAGATAGGTCTGAAATACCTAGTGCCATTAAAGATATTGTTGCTTTTTTATATGCAAACTTCCGCCCATACTAAGTTTGGCACTAGCCCACCACGGCGGCCGCTTTTCTAATGGAGGCGAAAAGTAAGAACTCCCGTGGGCTCAAGATTTCGGCGCACGTTAAAGATCCACAGATAGTCAAAGTTAATCCGGAGCCCTTTACTACGGCGCGCCTCATCGTCCAGTGTAGCGTCGGCGTGTTAAACCCCACAATCAGTCAAGTTTGTCGCTAGATGTCTACTATGTCCAGTGGTCTAACTATTAGCGTTAAAAACTATTACATACAATTAATTGTGGCTGTGCGCACCTTTTGCCAATGCAGGGTTCTTGTACAAAATTTTCAAAGGCAATTTCCACGCTATGATTTCGGTGGAAGTGCCAATATAACATACGGTCTCGATATTCTGCACCTGTCCGCTATACCCTAGCTATTTTGGGTCTTTAATACGCACACGATGAGGTTACAAACGTAGTCTAAGTTGTAATGCGTTTGCACCATTTGTCCAAAAACATTAAACGAAAGCTTTTAAGTTTGGAGCTGGAAGAATTTACGTCTACAGCATGTTTCTTATAGGCCGTTGTGATATAATGCCCGAATACAGTTTATTTTGCCTTATTTAAGAGGGCTTACTTGGCGTTTGCAAGACAAAGAATGTTTTCGTCGATTTATTTCCACTTATGGGAACATTGTTTGCTTCAAACGAAGAAAAAGCGTCATTCGCGAGAAGTGATGAGTTTTACTAGCTCAATACTTTCCCTCGAATTCACAGCGGCGCAGAAGAAAAGCTGAGCAGACGATAACTGGCAGCCGGCCGCCAACAACTATTCTTTAAGCGCCAAGTACTCCGCTCGACGCTTTACAAACGACCCACATCAATAATTCCGAGTTTTCCAATGATCCCGTCCGTTCCAAAACTTCCCGCTGCAAGTCCCGCTTCTCGCGGAAACGCACATTATTCGACGGCAAACTTGTAGCTTCGTCCGCTGCTTCCTGCCGTATTCGCTGCCATTTCAGGCAGCCAGTGGCGCCATGTGTGTTTGTGCAAATAATGCAGGCACCGATTCTGCGCACACAACACGGCCAAAATGGACTTCCCGTGCTTGGAATATCGCGGGAATATATATCTGCCCCTCAGCCTCTTCCATCCCCAAAGTCCTTTCACAAGAGCGGGAAAATTGCTTCGATCTGACGCGCCATTATAAGAGAAGCGGGGGCGCCGACCGAGGCGGGTGTTTTGAGAACAACCTCGCTCTTGCTCCGCAGAGAAGCCGTATATACAGTGGCCTTGCCCGATTCGAATGCGGACGGCGTAGCCGGCGGTATGAGAGGCCAGATCCTCGTTTCCTTGATAGCTTTTCTCGATATTGAGAGAGACCACCTTGCAAGGAATAAGGAGAAGAAAAAAAAAGCTCATAAGAACTAAGAGTGCTGCATACGCTTTGGCACTAAAGTATATCCGATTCCGGGGCTTTCAGCGGTATACTGCTCTCGGACACACAGATATACGACTGGTGGTGCGGTGTTGTGCGCACGGCATGCGCGGTGCTGAGTACTCAGAGCGCTATTACACTTGACCGCCTGTTTCTCCCCCGGCAGGATACAGTGTACCGCCCCCGTGCGCCCCTTACATTATTTAGCTGTGCCGGTCGTTGAAACGCGAGCAGTCGTTCGAGGGAGACGGATATCTCTTGCGAGCGTTACATTATTCATGTCGCGAAGCGCACGCCCTGTTTAGTCAGGTTTATGTGCGTTACTCTTTCGCTCGTCTAATGGGCAAGAGAGGGGTGAAGTGGGAAATGTGCGCACTTTTTTAGACGCACTCGTGCGCTCAAGGCCGCGCTTTGGGTGTGCTGCTGTTTCTTGGTGGTATTAGTGGCCCAAGGTGAGTCAACGTATGTTGGACATGTGACTTTGTGACGGCTTGAAAGAAAGAAAAAAAAAGAAAAGAGAAGTAAGGCAATGAACAGCCTTCTCATGCGCAGGACAGCGTGTTTGTATTTAGTGTAACTGAGAGAGTAGCTAACTTTTAAGCTTAGCCGTTCACTGCGTTCAAGCTCCGGTGCTGCCTAGCCCATCTGCATGACCAATTTATTATGAACCATCCAGTTATCGTTATGCAAATTACGACAACGGGGGTAAAATGTACTGTTACCAAGGCATAATCAGTGTTATACTGGACATTTTGACAGGTGTCAACTACCATAATAATATTTAATGCACCCTTGTCACGCAAAGTGAATGATTCCAATTATACAACTCTCTCATTTGCAGAGCCCTGTTAATGTCCCCCCACTCTCCCCTTTCCTTCTTTCTAACCGACGCTGAAAATGGCCTCAAGTAAGCACACGCCTTGCTTTTTAAATAATTTTAGTGTTGTCAACAGGTACGAATATCCCGAATGCTGCGCTTTCCATGCGAAATATAACCAGCAGTCATGCGGGGTGCTCGAAAATTAGATTTATTTCCTGCGGCTATAGCTATTTAAAATTAAAGATGGGAAGTCCCCCAGGTAAACGCACAGTGCCACTGATCCCGTAAGCAATTCACCGACAACTAAGAATTTTGTACGCTCTAAAAAACTGGCGCACTGTTCAACCAGGCCATCGTAGTCGTCCGGGTGTGCCTGATTTCGACAGTGCCACTGACGGTGCCACTGACAGTGCCACTTACCGTGATGCCTGTAATTACGGTAGCCGCAACAGCCTACGATCATTAGAAGAGCCCGCTTCCTACAAAAACCATTTTCTAAACGAAAATTTTCCGCGCGTTTCTTAAAGCACGAGAAAATTTCCTTTGGGGTAATTGCAGTCGAGGCAAATCTAGTAATCTTCAGCGGCCATTTCATTCGAGTATATCGCCCCTGTAATAATAATAGAACCAACTTTGAGTGGGAGAATGCTGACACGATGTAAGTTCCAGAGCCGAAAATTTGCCCGGCGCACGATCGCCTTGCGTAATGTTAACCAAGGTGGTGGCGCAATTTCTTTTGCCACGTTCTCGCTGTACGTGCTGGGCTGCGTGGTTCTCGCTCTGTGCATTTGTGGTCATACGCTGCAATGGTTGTATATACCCGGAGTCATAACACAACAGCGGCCTCCATATAGGACTATCTCTGGGCTGGCCGAGACAGAACTCTGGCCATTGGGGCATTTTGCCCTAGAATGTCGTATATGCCTCCATCTAAGCAAACATTTGTTCGTACTCACGGGCATAAGAACAGTAACCCCAATTTATTGCATATTCATCGCGACAAAAATTGCATTCGTTATAAGCGATGCTTCGTTTGAAGCGGAAATGATAAGCTCTCTAAGCACTGCATTGAAAACCATGAAACGCTTCGAATGAAGCGAGGATTGGAATTTCAAATTTCTTTGCAAGGAGAGTTTACTGTACGAGACGACGCATCGTTTTCGCTGTCATGCCATCATTACCACCATAATCATCACGACCTAGCCCTCAACCATCTCGTACGACTCGCTCCTATCTCACTAACGAATGCTGCAGAACGATCGCAACCTCGTAAAGTGCAGTGGCAGAATTAAGAGTAGGGTAACACGACGCAGAAGCGGTATCAGCATCCCTCTCCTAATGTGGGAGAAGGTTCTGGCATGAAGTCGTGCTACGCCTATCACCGGTTACCGCCGCTATCGCATCTTTCCAAAAAGGTACTAACGTTAAGTGTTCGACAATGACGAAGCGAAAGCGAGTTTGTCGGCGTTCGATCAGAAGCTTCATACCACTCGTGTCCAAGGGGTGAAGGGAATTCTTGGTACGCGGACTGTATAGGATCGGTAAATCGAGGAAGCTGAACGCCAACTCGAGATACTGAAAGCGTCTGCTTTGCACACTATAGAAGCCTGTGATGACAAACCTATTATCTTCTTGTAATTTTTTGGTGTTGTGTCGGGGAAAATCAGGGGATTCATATTTTGCTGGAGTCTGTAAATAATTGCCCTTCAGCAAGCTTGGGTTAACGGGAGGACGCTCATTAAACTTGGTGTTTGTGCAGGACTGCGCCCGCATTGGCGAAGCGCACAAGTTGCAACACATACGCGTGTTAGCCCTCATTAGGTGCCGACATTGACTCTGTCCTTGATGACTAAAGCGTTACTCCAAAGATGTCCTCACCCTTCTCAGTAACGATGCGGGAAACACCGGCACTTCGTAAGCAGCCTCACAGCGCAAGTCTAAATAAATGCGCAACCTGCCGTGAGTTCAACCCCAGGGGTCAAAATCTAGACCCAGTAACGTTCCATGTGCGCCACGGAGGAGAACCCCAGCATTCTTTTAGATCATCTCATTCACCCGCCTTGTCCCTCCATCCGGCGTCGGCGTCGTTGTGGTCGGCGTCCGCCCCTCCCCAATTCTCCTCGCCGCGCCAGCTGCGCTCTCCGCCGCTCACCCCCTCTGCTCTCCGATAGCGAACACTCTCTCGCGAGGGGCATTGGATTGGATTCGATTGGATTGGCTTGGATTAGATTGGCTTGGATTGGATTGGATTTGGATTGGATTGGATCAAAGTGGATTGTGTTGGATTGTGTTGCGTCATAGCCGCGGCAGACGCGCTGGCGCCGGCGCGTCCCCTCACCGTTATGCGCGCTATAAAACGCGGTGCCTGCGCCGCTCCGCTCCATCGTTCCAGCGCCGTTCCTCCGCTGTCCAACGCTGCAACGTGAACCCCCTATGCGTCGCATCTACACAGGGGTTCCCGCGAGGGGAGGTGGAAGTTTTTGTTACCTGAGTGGGAGTGACGTCACAGCGTGCACCTTTGGCGCACGGTTGCTAGGCGTTGTGGCGGCGCCCGCATACGCAAATTGGGAAGGCAGCAAGCCGTCGCAGCCTTACATGACGTCACGACCGGCCGCCGACAGCGACACGCACCTGGTTAGCGTCGAGGCCCCAGAATTCGAGCTCCTCTTCGAAGAGCGGTCCGCACACGTCGGTCGGGTAGTGCAGCTTGCCGGTGCGGTAGTAGTTGAGTATCTGTCCGAAGACGCCCGGGTGGCGGTCGAAGAAGTACTCGTTGAGGACGGGGTCGTAGTTGGCCAGTGCCTCGGTGAGCCTCGAGAGCCGCGTGGCCGGGATCTTCTTGAGCGTCGCCTTGTACGTCTCGTGCCGGATGCCGCCCACGTTGAGTACGACGCGGTTCTCGGCGTCCAAGTTCATGTCGCCGCTGGCTGCGCGCTACGCTGCCCAGCGCCGCACACCGCCCGACCGGACGCCCATCACGCCTGCGAAACAACCAGGGGGCGAACAGCGGTTTAGGAACAGCGCCACGGTAGAAAAATGGCTTCGTTATAAGCAATACTTCGTTAAAAGCGGGCATGATTTGCTCTCTGTGCACTGCGGTGGGGAGCATGAAGCACTTCAACTATATGTATATACAGGGTGATATTTTTAATATTAGGCGCTTAGATTTACGTGAAGACCACCCTCTACGTTGAGGTTATGCGCCCTGGGGGACACAAAATGAGGTGGTGATTTTTGATGTCAGGGGCCTAATGAACTAAAATTGAATAATTAACTTTTCTGCGGCTGCAGTAAGCAGGCATGTTTGTATTGAAAATTTGGACGCCATCGTCTTTCCGCGTAGTTTCATTTGGCAGGATTGTTCTAGCGCATCCGTACTCCGAGATATCGAACTGCGAAGTTCAATTGTCTTTCGCATGATTACGCATGCAAGACAGTGAAGACTGGCGCAAAGCCCCTCCCTTTTGTGACGTGCCTTCTGTGTACGGTGTTCAGTTTGACAACAAGGTGGAGGCATAGGAAAAAGTGATAACTGGCACCCTTTCAGTCTTGGCTGGCGTTATCGCAACCTGCAAAGGTCGGAACCGCTATCCAAACACAAAACAAAATGGAGGAGCCTTGCGCCAGTCTTCAGTGTCTAGCATGCGTAATCATGCGAACGGCAATTAAACTTCGGAGTACGGATGCGCTAGAACAACTCTGCCAGATGAAACTGCCTGGAAACACGATTGCGTACAACTTTTCAATACAAACATGCCTGCTTACTGCAGCCACAAAAAAGTTAATTATTCAATTTTAGTTAAACAAGCCACCAACATCAATAATTACCACCTCATTTTGTGTCCCCCTGGGCGCATAACCTCAACGTAGAGGTGCTCTTCCCGTAAATCTAAGCGCCTAATTTAAAAGAAGCCTGTCGACTTAACTTTGATCACCCTGTATACATATATATGCATATATGCATATATGTATACTGAGGGAGACGTCAAGGGCAGCCGTCACCCAGAAGAGACGTCGCACAGGCAGTCGAAACGGCGAGTTTATTCTGAGCGGCAACCCAGAATCCCAGCTCGAGGAATGATGATGTGGATGGGTATGAGAAACAGATTAGGTGCGACATGATGGTGAAAATGGTCGTGAGAAGAAGACGGAGTGCAAGGTGGATTGAACACGAAAGTAACAGGCACCTTCCATGTGTCCTTGAAGCGAGCACTATCGCCGCGTGCACACAAATGCTCACAACACATGTATACATGTATATATGTATACTTTGGAAACAAACAAACAAAAAAACACCCACAAAGAACGCGAGAAAATAAGGTAAGTAAAGACGGAGACACACGAGAAAAACATTTAAAAGATGAAGTTTACACGTTTCGACCGGAAGACCAGTTTTTGTTATGGTGATTAGCAAGCTCCCGCAATAAAAAAAGACTTCAGCAAGGTTTTAAATATAGCGATTTCCTTACAAAAAGGGGTAACATAGTCGGGCTACTTCAGCAAGGTTTTAAATATAGCGATTTCCTTACAAAAAGGGGTAACACAGTCAGCACGATTGGTCAGATTTCAGAGCCGGTGGTGCGTTAAGTGCTTAGAGTTACACCACTAATATCGCCAGCACTGGCTTTGATTGATTGATTGTCTGAAAAAATTCGCGGGCCGGGAGTATCCCCTGACTTGGACGTTAAGTGTTTGATGTGCCATGATAACGTGACTCAAGTTTTGGGTTGATTGACTCGTGATACGTGACAGTGTTTTACTCCGCTGTGTTTCGTCCGACCAGGAGTTTTAATGCATGATGAGGTCCTCTGCAAACGTCAATTGGAACAGCACGAACGCGGTGTGCATACTTCTGTCTTTAGCTGTTTAGCGATCAAACGGACGAACAAGTTCGAGTAGGATTAGTTATCGTCGTAAGAGCTGGTAAATGGAAGTCAATGCTTGTGAAGGTGAAAAACAAATGACACCTTTCACCATTGATAAAATATGCATGTCCCACACAGCCCGGTGGAGCCTGTTTACCTACAACAGCGAAGCGCCAATAACTTATCTTGAACATAATTTCGCGACGATAAAACTGCCTTCTTGGTCGTCCAGTAGAACATTGGTATCCCATTCTTTAAGCCAACTAACTGGCTCGAATCACCACTCTGACTGGAGCCGTCACCGGAGTCACCACTATAGCTTTAGTGTTTACATAATATAATCAGTATGGATGCGTGCTCAAAAGTGGCCGATATAGCGCATTTTTTACAACCTAATGAGTCGTTGTCAACACTCTAATTTTGGCGAGAAGTTTTTATAGCGTCTCAGGAGCAGCTGCATGCAGCAAACGAGAGAAGGCTCTTTATTATAGGAAGCAGAGAGGTCTGCCGGCATGCTGTCGCCTACATGCTTACTCTGCGGGGTTGGGGAGGAGGGAATAAAGACCCTAAAAGTAGCAAAACATACAAAGCACAGCGCACTCTCAACGTGTTCGCACGCTGTGAGTGGCATGCGTTGCACTTATGAAAAAAAAAAAAACAACAACAAACGTACAGATACAACAGAAAAGAACAGAGAAACAAATGCGGAAAGGAAAAGAAAGAATGAAAAGCAGGAGCTATTTAGAAATGTATAACTGCTCATGCGCAATTATAAGACTCATGAAGAAATTAATTTCGGAAGCCGTAATTGTAGCTATCCCATACGCATCCAGAGAAGTTATAGACCTTAGGGAAAAAAAAAAATGGCGCAGATTGCACTAGTGGTGCAAGGCTGGAAAAACAGCAGAACTGGCGGCCCCTCTCCCTTGGTCGGAGACCCGGTTGTTGCACCTTACACGGATTTCTGAACTTGCCGCTGGGAGTTCTCGATGACTGGCAGGCCCAGATCGCTTCGTCCGCAGGTTTTCACATCCCTCCCAAAATGGACCGCATTAGCACGCGCTAGAACCCGCGGCAACCGGCTTCGCGCACTCGGCGTCTGTAGCGCGAACTCGGTGTCTGTGCTCCCCACTTCAGGTGCGACCACACATGAACTGGCAAGGAGAAGAGAAGGAGAGAGATGACGGCTCGAATGCTGGGCAGAGTGTTTCTAAGGGCGAGCTGGACGACGCCAGGCGCTCCTCACGAGGTGCACGCTCATGTGCACTTGGCATTTTTTTTTTGCATTTTTGTGAGCTCCTCACGTGGCGCAAGATTGGACGACGTCGGCTGTTCCTCGGGAGACGCACGCTCACGGGTGCTCGGAATTTTTTCTTGGTATTTTTTTTTGTGAACACCACCGGACCGAGATCAAGCTTAAACAGCTCTATACTGTTAAAATTTAAAATATGATGTTACTTCGCTAAGAAGTCGTCGTTCACCAAATAATCCCAATTTTGCGTAGTTTTGTTCATTGGGGTGCATTGAGCAAAATAAAATTTAAAGAAATGCACTTAAGACCCCTTACGTGTTCCCTGGGCAAGGTATGTTGCCTTAGTGGGCTAATAACCTCGAGTGGATATGTGGCATTGTGCGCGGGAATGTTGACTTCGAAGCCGAATGAGCACTGGGAGATTTGTCGTGAGCTCCTGACGGCAGCTGTCATCGTCACTGACGAGTATACCTGTATAGGTATGTTGTTGGGCCTATAAGCAGCTTTAACGATATTAGCTCATTTTATCTTTGAGCTTAACGACACGCCATTCCATGTCAAACTCAGTGTGCGTCAAGCTGGGAGTGCCGGTTAACCACGTTTCACCTAAATGTGCAACACATGCGCGAGTTAGCCGCCAATGAATATCCCCGTTCGCAGCCGATGGAATGAAAATTATGGGTGGGTATGTTGACATATTAGACTACGGGATTTTTTGTGCCACCGTAGTCGTGCCGAAAGCTGTGACCACGCCGACGCCGGATTTCTGTTGAACAGACCATGTGAGGCTACCGCCTTGAAAACATGAACTGCATACTAACTCCCGCCCCAGAATTATGCGAAGCAGAATTTCTACTGCTGTCCCTGTGAAGCAGTATTTTCTTATAAACAGGATGGAGGAAAAATGTGTAAAACCACCTGTTCGAAGTTAAAACCGAGAGAGATTCTTGAGACGTATATCTAGACAGAGATTAGGCGCAATCACAGGAGGATAAAGTGCCCACATTGATGATATTTGATTGCTGCGACCGATCCTGGGAACGATGGTGTTTTGAAGCATAAAATAAAATGCGGGTGTTTCCAACACGTCGCATACTATTAGAGGCTGGAAGGAAGGAAGGAGCAGTACAGGAAAGTACGTTAACTGGCAACTGACCAGTTGGCTACCTTACGCATGGTGACGGGGATACGGGAATTAAAAAGGGAAAGAAAGGACCCCGGTGCACAATAAAAAAGAAAACAATATGAACAAAACGAAAAAGGCAATTTAATTTGTCGTTGATGTCATAGAATACAGCAAGAGATTACATGAGTAATGAGAAACACGGGCTTCGATTACAGTATTTTCATTTTTATGAAAAAGCCTACAGAGTCGACATGTCAAGCGCCTGCACTTTGAGGTCTGATAAACATTAAGCCGGTCTTTTTATCGAATGTTACACCGCTGAATCTTACACTCCGAACGCGAACAGAGGGAGAAGAATGTCACTGATGCGTGCTATGCTTGTGCTGCACGGAAACTTTTAACTGACAGATGGCTACTTACTCACAAGTGCTCCGTATATATAAACAATGCGCCATTCTACAGACAATGCTTTGAAGACCTTATGAAGGCTTTTGAAACGGCCGTGTCGCACAGGTATTGCATACCCGATGGACGAATACTACCGAAATCGAGGAGGGCAATCGCGGGTGCCGCGCGAAGATGCTTCGCGTTTCAAATGCGCAGCCGCATCAACTGAAGCGGACAACGCCAGAGCAAATGCGAGGAGGATGCAGAGAAGGATCGTTAGAGGCACACACGGAAGGAAATTACACGCGGAGAAGTGTTTACAAAATGGTTAACAGAGATGAATCACCGCTGTCAATCGCCCATGACACAAGTCCTCTAAAATACGGAAAGGAAAAAAAAAAAAAAAAGCCGACATTTTCGGCGATCTCGAAATACTTTACACCGGACTGCGCGTACCTATACAAGCGCAAGGTAGATCACCCGAAACGATTCAGAGAGGAACATTTAGCGGCGGAGAGAGTTTATGCTTAACTGGTGATGACTGTGAGGAAAGACCGATGAAAGTTCTCGTATTTTCTTCTCTACTCTGTGCCTTAACACTCTCACCACCCCCCGTAACATTTCGGCAGCGCTAACGTAACGGGTAGGTGAATCCGGTAATGGTTTATAGCAGACTGGCTGACACAGATGATAGCGGTCCTTCCCCCGCATATAGTATAACTTCTAAGAGAGCACGAAAAAAAAAAAAACATGTACGGTAAGTGGTAACATCAGATATAACGTACGTACCCTACTAGTTGCCATCGCGTTGATTAGAGCGAGTTTTCCCGCGAAGCCGCTGCCAACGTGTACGGCTTATTAGAGAAGGACTCCACGACGGCGGTGGCGCCGCTTGTCTCGGGTTTCGCAGAGAAACCTCGAAGCTCGCTACACGTAGAGCAGCTGGCGCTCTTTGCACCTGCAGTGCCGCTAGCGTCGCTCTACAACAATCGCCGCGCTGAATTCGCCTACGAAGCACGCGGGTATGAAAGAGAGTCAAGGATGGCCGTTGTCTTTTTTTATTCTGCGAGAATAAACGGAGATTGCGGCAGAACGGCGGGCCGTCGCGATGAAACGGCGTAGGAAGAACAATATTTTGACGTTTACAAAACCGCTCCCCGTGCAATTTGTTACGCAAAGTGTCGTGTGTTTGTATGCGTAGACATTGTAGGCAGCGCAAGAAGGACAGAACGGATAGAAGAGTAGGACAGGCGCTGGACAGGAACTAGCGTCCGTCCCGCTTGTGTGTCCTAGCACCTGTCCTGCTCCTGTCGATTTTTTTCTGGCTTGCTATAACGTAGAAATTCGCTCAACACAAACGAGCCCGAGCGTATGCTCTAAATGATGCGTTACAGTATACTTCGGTCCGTAACCTTCTCCAGTATCCTTTTTTTTTCATTTCTATCAATTCGGTTTCCCCGAAGCTAGTCCGTTTCGAAAGCGTTTCTTTCAACTCGAAATTCGCTTTAAAAATATCAACTCGCACCGTGTAATCCTCGACATCTGGATTACATGGCGTTTGAGACAACGTAGCGATAAGTTACCGATTAATTTCGACCACTCGGTGATAGCGCAATGTGGCGGTAACTGTTTTTTTTTTCTGGGGGTAACGTTCTTTTTTTTTACTCAAAACTAAGCCTTCGAAAAATGGAAGGCCTGTCTTTACCTTGCTATGATCTCAAACAATTCCAGCTTTCATTGGGAACAATGATTACGTGTCTTTGCAAACGCCTTCGCCGCGGGGGCATACATACGTTAACATGTGTTCGTAAGAATAGGGCATCAGTTAAAAGAGCGGAACAATGGGAATTTTTAGTGTCGTTGATACGAGCAACTGCAAAGCAGCACTGCACTCGCATGTGTGAGCAATGAAGCGGCTGGCTTGTGCATGTGGTCAGGTGTGGAGGCGACGTACTAGGCATTTTCTTATTTACCTGTTCGGGATAGTTCTGTGCAGTTCGCGGGCAGTTCAAAAACTGTACTCGAACACACGGAGTGAAAAAGTACCTAACTGCACCTTGAACAGTTATGTACTGTTCGGAACCGAAAATAAGGAGACCAATTGTACAGCTGAATGGGTGCATTACACTAACTTGGTAGAATGAGGGAAGTACGCAATTAATCTGCCTATGGTTATTTCTGGTGATCGCAAGTGGCGTAAACAGTGAATAACACGGGCGTCGAGGGTGTCAAAGTATACATTTTCCGCGAAGTGTTTGTGCTGCGCTCCGGAAAATACGCAAGCAATGGATTTCGCGGAGAGTTGGCCCTCTGTCTACAAACAAGGCTGCGTAGCACGTGGTATCTACACCTGCTCAACAGAAGGCGAAACGCAGCTGTGCCCGAAGACAGCCTTACAATAGCAGCGACAAAAAAAAAAAAAAAAGAACGACGCCATCAGGCTTGCGCCGTGCGACCTTTTGATCGTGTCGGGTCAGGTGGAAATGCACTGGGCGATGAAGTCGTCTGCGCCAAGAGCTTAATCAATTACAGCTGTCGACTGCGATCATTATGCTCAACAACGGCAATGGAGCTGAGTTAACGGACACAGCTCAGCGCGAGGTCATGAATTTAAATCCGGAATTCCATACCAGCCGTGTCTTAATGGCCGCGTAAAATTCGAAAAGGCTTTGTAATACGGTTCGAAGACGCTTTAGGCGCTGGCTGCCACAAGCGAAGTCTGTCGTTTGACAACGAGAAAGCAAGATAGAAGAGGTTCTCATTACAGAATTGTGTATCGCAAGTTAGTTTTCAGCCTAGTTCCACTCCCAGTTTAAGGTGATTAATATTGATAAACTGAACAAACTACCTGGACGGTGATGTATTTGCTTCAAGTATGATGCACCCGCTTTGACGAGCCCGCTTCACCTGAAAGGTATCCGTCGTCCTTGGCAAGGTCTTCTACGAGGGCTGCTACGCAATACACGTCTTCCTTGGCTTGGTTTAGCAATCCTGGGCAGTGTCCCAGCAAGTCGGAGACTTCTCTCGCACAGCCCACGAAATACAAATGCACATTCTCAGAGATCTCCAATTGCATCACGGGTGAGGCGATGGCTGTTCTGGGCTGATACTCGAAGAACCCCGAGATCACCGAAGGTCGTGGAAGGGAGTCAAAAGGAGGGATAGTGGTACTCTTGCATGATCGCTGCCGCACGGTAAGTGGCCATACATATCACGGGATTTTTGAAGCGAAGCTTTCGTTGCATCACTGATGGCGACTCTACGCAAAAACGCATTGCGGGGAAGCCAACTTTGCACAATAGGAGGGCACACGATGATGGTGGGATTCCACAAAGGCCCATCAAGCGCATAAAAAAAAAAGAATGCTTCCCGTGGTCGGAATAGAACCTGTGTCTCTCGCGTTATGAAGCCGGCGTCAATCCGCTTGCGCCATGTCCACACGCTAGAAGCAGTCTGGATCTGGAGAGGGGTACATGGTAGCGCGCAGCTTCCTTCGTGAGAAATCAAATGGCGAATGGTCAAGGTCAAAGCCTCTGCGATCAAAAGTGCAAACTGGTAACGAGTCAAAGTCGAAGCTCAATGAGTCAAAGTCCGTACCGTCTGCGAGTCCAAACTCAGACGATAACCAAGGAATCCCTCACGGAAAAGCTTCGCGTTCACCCAGCGTTGTCTTTGGACCCAGAGTTCGCCCAGCGTTGTCTTCGGTGCCTGCTTTTTTGCCTCTTTGTTTTCGTGCCCGAGAATGACAACTTCCGAGGCTCCATATGTCGATGAAGCGCGAGGCGTTTGTAAATGAAGACCTCGGTGTGTGTGCGCTTTAGCACCTGGCCACTACCAAAGTCGCACGCAGTGCAAAACATGACTAGCTTACTTGTCTCATCACTTGAATAAACACCTGGAGTAGGTTAGTTATTAATAGGCACCATTTTGAAGACCGAACATGACTTAGACCTCAAGCTTACGCGTCTAATCACTTGGACATGCCCTTTGAGTATATTAGTTAGAAATAAATCCACTTTTTAAGATCAGTAGAGCCAAAATAATAGTGCGTGCGTGTATGTAATGTCTTTCTTAGGGATGACCGTCGTCCACGCTTGAAAGAAACCAAATTTGCTCCTACCTTTCACTTAAATGTTCAGTCCCCTCCAAATCGTGTGCTGGAAAGCTTCGCTGGTCGCCTTCACACTGTCGAATGGCTCATGATTTCATTTTTGCTTCAAATTTTTGGCTTGAAAGGCACGAGTCGCAAGAAAGTTTACTCTCAAATTAACCCCTTCCGCCAACCCCCCTTTTATTTTTTCCAAAAACCACGGAATGCTTCTAGCCTGGATTTCTGCGTTGATAGTTTCCCCCAGGTTATTGCATTATTCTTCTTATAAGCCATACGCAGTAGGCAGCAGTTAAAAAGTGGCCTGCGTCAACTCTCCCTTTGCGATTGTAATTCTACCGCCTTTGCCAGAGAAGACAGCTTTCTGTTGATTAAACTGTGCACGGAGGAGACAACAAAGCCCGTCCCTGAAAAGCTATGAGTAAGACAACGCTCGATGAAATTGCGAACAATTCGCAAGTTTTTTTCGGTTCTGCTACCTGCTTTCACAGATGCGAACATATGCCGGTGAACATGCGAAATTGTGCTTTAAGAGTCGGATATTGTTTCTCTCCTGTTATGTAGTTTTCTAGCTTTGTGTGCGACGCAGTTGCACAGTTCGTAAACACTGAGGTGGCAGCATTTTTGTTTGGTGAAGTCTGAACTGTTCCTTTTCTGTCGGCGGCTGATTAAAAAAGAAAATTCTGGCTGATTCTTCTGTCCTAGGAATTGGTAAAACACGAAAGTTAAATTTGCAGTGAAATCTGCAGCTGAGCATGATTTGCGGGTCGGCGGCTGTCTTGTGGGTGTGCTTGGAGAGCGACGTCCTGCTGGTGAATCGCTTCGGCAAAGGTGTACTGGCGTCATTTCCGTGGCGGATATGACGTCAGCGAAATCTTGGTGTACCCCCGCATAAAACACTTTCATGTTAAAATATAAAACCCGAAAAAGAACAACGCTAAGTATAACGTACTCTTTAGTACTAAAGGTTGCTTCCCCGAAAGAAGACGTTGAGTACAGAAGTGCACCCTTTACAGGTCGCTTGCATCGTTGTACTGGCTTCATTCCCGTTACGGATATGACGTCAGACAAATCTTAGCGTATCCAGCGATAAAACACTTTCGTGTTAAAAACGTTGTAATTCCACCGTAACATTCATTTCATCCCTTTCCCATTTGAGACTAACTATACAATATGCGATCGGCCGTATTGCAACTAAAATACAACTTACCTCGACTGAGGAACAAAATACACGACATTTAGTTCATAGATTAAAAATTTATAGTCGGGTACTTTTTATTAAGGTTGCGGTACTGTCGACGGAGACCGTTAATGGCGGTGGTCTTTCCGCGACGAACCTTGTTTAATGGCATCTCCCTCGTCCTCGCCCCCTCAATAAACTTTACCGTGCTTTTATCTTTAAACCGAGATGAAAGTGCAAAGGCACGCAGTACTTTTTTTACGGCTGTCAGCAGAAAAGAACAATAACGAAAATTACGGGCGTGCCGTCACGATAAGAGAAGGAAAAAAAAAATTGCAGGAACTGCGAAGGGGCAGTCGCCGGATAACGCGTAAACATACACCGCTGTGCTGTACACCGAACATCTTTTTTAGTACACGCAAAGACATCGATGGAAACGCAATTTTTCGGGAGCGATATAAGCAGTTAAAATCAAACTATAAAGGCCCTGGAGCCTTTTTTCAGCTGCCCTGCTATACCAAAACTTCCTTTAAAGTGGGCTTAACCGTTATAAGCAAATTTATTGCGAGGAAGAAGTTATTTACAGGAGCAATGTAAGCAGCCTGCTATCAAAGCATGAAGTTTTAAGAAACTTTTTGACACGTTCAATTGTTTATAGCGATTCGTCTTACGTGATGGACGAACTGCACGATTTTCTCATTGAGAAGGCAAATAATGCTTACGCACTAAAAACAGAGCGAAGGGTTTGCCGCTCAAGGCTGCTAGATTACAGAATAGAAGGCCCATGGGCGGATCTCCACCGTCTCCGCGATGCGTCCATGTAACGTGCGGCCTGTGCGTGAGACCCGTCACTGTGGGGCGCTTAGTTGTGATAACGGGAAGAGTAAATGACGTACTGCACGGACACGGTGGAGAGGCCGTGAAGCAGATAGCGAAACGGGTCAGCAAATTCAGGGCAGCTTCTGAAGATGAGCAGATTGCGGTGTGCATGATGGATGAGGTACAAAGGCCAGGGGACCGCGTATAGTGTAGAGGGCTGTGGTTGTTGCAGCAAACAGGGGCAGTTGGACGCTGGGTTAAAGTAATAAATTTTGCGTCATTTTCGCCACGCAGGCCACGAGGTGGCGTTTACGCGTGATAAAGGCTCAAAAAGTATTCTGAGCCTACCGTAAGAGCAGCGCTAGAATTAAACGAAGAGTACAAAACATAGATATATTAGTTTCTTTGGTAAAGTGACACGTCATTACCTTGTTACATACGGGATACCATTAGAAATCAACGGAATAAAAAAGGCAAGTCGGTTGGTGACAACCGACGTCCCGATTTAAAGGGAGGGCCACTAATTATCACCATCATCATCATCACATCATCCACTTTAGTGAGCACCTACCTGAGATTCTAAGGTGTAAACTCGAGGCTCGAATGGGAGCGAAAGTGGAGAAATGTTGGTTGAAGAAAGCAGTAACGCACAGCCGCAAATAAATAAAGATAAAAAACAGAGCCTATGCATTGAAGTATAAAATTATCTGCATGAACATTCAGGGCAGATGTAAGCACAAAAAAATGGATATTGAATTACATACGGCCCACCAACCGGGACACTGACGTCTGCTCCCCGACCGAAACTCATTCACTGGGTATAAAGGAGCCAAGAGCCATTGACAATTATGTGTGGGGAGGTGCAACATGGAAGGTGTAGACATTGGCATGCCAATGTGGGGAAGTGGGGAATCGGAAGAGGGAAAAACAGGGCAGTAAGGAGCCATTTGCAACGCAGAGGGTTGGAAAAAGACACGGCTGGGATTAGGGCAATTTTGAAGAGGAAGTGATAGAAGACAAAACAGAGACTTGGTAGACTACATCAGCAATGATGCAAAGACGTCCAAAGAAGTCCAACATCACCTTCCAAAGAAGGCGATGTGAAACTGACCGATTTAAGTGCCCAGACGATGGTTATCCGGGAGAAAAAGTGCGACAAGCAGGCAACATGGTCGACGCAAAATTTAAAATTTAGAGCCAGAACACGCAGCACGAACGATTAAACTGAATGACGACGCATGACGGATAAAAAAAAAAAACAGTTTGGGCAGTGACCACACACGTATAACCTTTAAACATGGGGAGGCGGAAGGCAGGGAGCAACAGTCGAATACCAGAAATAAGGGATAAAAAGATAGAGGTCATCGCCAATAACCAATGGAAGGGGAAATAGAGGCCTGACCTCAGAGAGTATGGAAGCATGGTGAGCTGATGAGCTACGCGCAAACAGAAATAAGCAAAGGGGAGAATCAAAACCGCAGTTGGAATAAAAGAAAAAAAAAACAGGAATGTGGCGGAACAAGGAAATCATGCTGGCAATAGAAGAACGGCCGCAGGTGTCTATGGAGCGCACAGAGAAGCTATAAAACTAGGATTTATGGATAGGGAGGTGGAGTCAAGGTGCAGCCGGTACGGAGAAAAGAAACAGGGAGTTCAGAAACTTGTATGAGCTAAAATCAAATGTGCGTGCAAGGGAACGGTGGGTTTCAGGTATGCGCATGAAGAATAAAAGCGCTTAAAAATAATCTAGAACCATTCCCATGTTAGCGTCTGCAGAGAAAGTAAAAAGGAATGCAATGCCCCTCACGACGAGGGACAATATACAGTGAAATCTCGCTGACACGTTTTTCACGGGAATTGAAAAATAAAACGTATTATCCGAAAAACTTATTATCCAGATAGGTTAAAAAAAGGAAGATATGCATGCTCTGTTAGCAACTCACTTTTATAGAGCAACATTGAAGTAACTGCTCAATTCGTGCTGCCATTTCTTCTTTTAAATGCCCAGGAATAAATTATTCTAAAACGTACAAAAAGAAGCTGCCGGTATTTCTTGCTTTAGCAGACACTGCCTTGTACGACGATCCGTTTCGTGCCGTAAATCGGTGAAGGCAGCCTCTGGATGCTTTAAAGTTTTGAATACCCAAGGAGAGCGCAATGTTTCACGTTGGGCTGACCCGTCGCAGTTCACTCCTGTCGCTTTAACTTCCTTGAACCATGTAAGCATGGATGTTCTCATTTTACTCATGCTTCGCACCTAGCGTTTGTTTTACGCGACGTCCAAAAAACTTGCAGAAGTTACTTTTGCTGACAGACAATAGTGTTGAGCGTTGACACTGGTAAAGCGAGCTCGCTTGCCATTTCCACGCGCTTCATCTTCGGCTTTCCTTCGAATTGGCGTGCAATTTCCAGTTGCGCCTTGCATTTCTTTGTCTTTGTCACAAGCCTGGAAGCACGGCTGCGCATAGCAACAAGGCAAAAAAAGAACAA
Organism: Haemaphysalis longicornis; assembly: GCF_048455015.1. Taxonomy (NCBI): domain Eukaryota; kingdom Metazoa; phylum Arthropoda; class Arachnida; order Ixodida; family Ixodidae; genus Haemaphysalis; species Haemaphysalis longicornis. The sequence continues at coordinate 47,626,465 of NW_027526460.1, forward strand.
ATCACTGCGCGGGGCCGCGCAGCCTCAATGTACCGTGCTTCTAGAAGCACGGTCCATGGAGAAGTCGGGAAGGAAAGTCCCGCCTGCAGCGAGCATTGCGCGCCTTCTTCCTTGATTACGATACAATTTGCTGCATGGCGGGGTACATATCCCGACTTATCGTCAGCCTTGCACAGAATGGCCACGTACGCCCGTGTGTTCGAGATTTCGGCGCATGTTCAAGATCCCCAGGTGGTCAAAATTAATCCGGAGCCCTCCACTACGGCGCGCCTCATCGCCTGTGTAGCGTCGGCGCCTTAAAAACCTCACATTCATCGTCATCATCAATGTCCACGCATTGCAGTAATGTTTTTGCCGCTAAACCGGTACTTCCGCTCCCTCGGCGTCTCTGCAACGTGCAGGTCGTGGCTTGTTGGAATGCGGTTTGAACGAGTATACCTAAGCAGAAACGTAAGATTACTAGAAATGTCGGTCGAGATCCGCTTTCGAAAGCGATCGTATTATCTAATTTTCGGCAAAAATGGGATCGCAACAAATGCACGAAAATGCATTATTTCTAAGGGACGTTGGCCGGGAACGAAAAGAAAAACGTATTAGGCCGAAAAACGCAATATGCCCAATCGTATCAACGAGATTCTACTGTAGTCGACTTGTATATAAAGTGAAATATCGATACCCGCTCACCCTATCGGGTAACGGGAATAGTACTGCGGTGAGCTCGTTTAGAGTGAATACGGGAGCGCGTGGCCGCCGGTACTATCAAACCAGCCTACCGTGGGATGCCCGAACCAGCACGCATGCGTTGTGCGGGAACCAGCGCGTGCACCACGTCATCAGAGCGTCTGAGCGTCGTCTGCTAACTTCATCTTGCTTGTAACGGTAGAACAATCGGCCGCTCCATTGCAATCCGCAAGAAAAATGTTTCTGAGTGATCGGTTATAAGTTCATTACCTTGAATGCAATGCAATCCGTTGGTCACATTGCAACTCGCGATCTTGCTTCAAGCAGATGCGATAAAAATAGGGCGCTCGTTTTAGCAGCCCTTTATTTTTTGTAAGGGATTGCCACTGAAACTGAAAGGACACACGGGCACAATGTTTATCAGATATAAATTGAGAGCTTGAAGTGAGCTCGGGCACTACATACTGGATTCAATGTACTGTGGAAAAGCACCTTTGTGATTTTTATTAGGCATGTTCATACAATGACCGATGATTCGACGTTAAAAGCGCGACACCATTAGCAGACGACGCGCAACATAACAGAAAATGACCACGCGCTCCAATGACGCGATGCGCGCGCTGAAAGCAAATTCTGGCTCGACACGCACAGCGCATGCGTGATGCTTCGCGCATCCCACGGTAGGCTGCACTGATAATACCGGCGGCCACGCGCTCCCGTGCTCACTCTAAGCGAGCTCGCCACTGCACATTTACACCTACCATGAGGAACGAATCGAATTGGCAAGCGTTTTGGGCATGAATTATCTATTATCATCGGCTATGTTCGTACATACTTTTTCGAAATAAAGGCATAACCCCGGCTTTCAATGTTCTTTTTTTACAATATTGCGCCTCTCCATGCCTTCCGAATCTCCAATTTCTTCTTATTCCTCCACCATCGTCTTTCGCCTTCCCAACCCCAACAATAATTTCCGACGCCCCAGTCTTCGCTGAGCCCGAGTCAAAGGAATCGCTCCTTACGTTCGCTTCGGGAGACACGCCTCAACTTTTCCGCTTCATCACGCGCACGTTGAGCTGCGAAGTCGACAACAACTGCTCCTCAAGCCAGGCGCGTGCTCTTGGCGTCGGAGCTACGTGTCTTCCGGACCTTCTTCCGGGCCCAATAAGCGCAGGTCGAAGTGCCGAAACACGCTTCTTCCGGCCCCTTTAGCCGCCTGCACCTCCACCTTACTTAAAGCTCGGCTGCAGCCTCTTTCGCCTTTTCTTCGTCGTCGTCGCTGTTGTTTGTTATTGCGCCTTCCACTGCTCGGAGCCGTCCCGTTTTACGACGTTGCTCTCTTCCCGCTTCGGTTTCCGGTGCCCGTTCCGACGAGCGCCCTGGAGACAAATATAATTCCCTTTTACGCTTCTTTCCGGGCGGACATCGTCGATACCGATGGCCCGGGAACGCGCCGGCCGTCTCCGTACTCGTAAAAACGCGGCAAATATAAATACCTACAGACGCGCATGCGCAAAAGGAAAATGAAATCACTGGCGATTCGAAGGATAAAAAAAAAAATGAAAGGGCGGAATTACGGAGCAAACGACAGCGCGAGATGCCAGGTTTACGTGCTCGCCGCTTTGCATGAGAAAGTGAGCACGAAATAAGCAGCTGATTTAGAGCGATGGATACGACCGTCGCTTTCCTAAACATTCGGGAAATCGAAGCTCGCCATACGGCTATGTTCGATTCAGCCATAGCAACTACGGGTAATCTAGTCGTAGCAACGACAGGTAATCGTCAGGTAAGCAGTCAAATATCGCGTGTTTACCTGCCTATACAAGGTAAACAACACTCTTCCTTCCGTGGGCAGGATTCAAGGACACATTCTATGAAAGTTTGTGTGCTGGAGTTGAAGAATTAAATGGTTACCAAATTTGTTTACAAAAAGAAAAAAAAAACAATGACGTGAAAACGAAGTAGCGAACCTTGAGTAATTTCTGTATGCCTTTGAACTCAGTGCAATTGCTTAGATACTGTGAACTCAGAAATAGTGCGGCTGACAACGATAAAAAAATAACTTCCGTAAACGCTTTTCCAGTTGCAATTTTTTTTTTAGGGTAACTAGTTCAGAGTTCTGGGGGTATTGCATGTGTTCGTTTTTCAACTTTATACAACCGTAAGAAAAGACTCTCTCTCTCTCTCTCTCTCTCTCTCTCTCTCTCTCTCTCTCTCTCTCTCTCTCTCTCTCTCTCTCTCTCTCTCTCTCTCTCTCTCTCTCTCTCTCTCTCTCTCTCTCACTCACTAGCACACACACACACACACACGTGAAAAAACACAATAGTTTTAAAAGTTGCGGTTTACTGCACTAAAAAACTTCCGCACGCGTTCACAACAAGGAGTATTCCTTACTACAAAGTGGGATTAATTTTCTGAAGCATATTTGCGTTGGATAACTGAATTCAGTTGTCCCACTCTTACTTTCGCAGAGCTTTCAAACCTCTGACGACAACGATGCCGGATTTTTGTGAACTACTGCTAGTGCCGCAAAACAGATGATGAATGAATGGATAAACTAATCAAAGAAAAGAAACTGTCAAGCCTTTTCCTAGGCTAATTGGAGGAGTGTGGGGTGTGGGGACATTGAATAAGTGAGGCAAAAGAATGTAAGTTGAAATGCCTCGACTTGTACCGCTGAAGTATAACCGTGGGGCCAGCGGGAGTAAGGTATACGCTCTTTGTAATACAGAATGCGGAATGATTGCCACTTCCTATGCTGCCATGTTTGGGAGTTAATCGCCGCTAAGTGTCCACCTCTACCACTGAGAGGATCGGTGGCGTCTGATAAAGTGAACTCAATTGAGAGGTCGTGTGGGAGCTCTAAAGAGAACTGTCCGCGATGAATATTTTACAACCTGTACGTACGCCTTGCGGGACTGCACACCGCCTTCGCCACAGTCAAAGATGCCGTGCTATGAAGCCGTATTCTTCGGGCAAAAAAGCAATTTCCGGGGGAAGGCGCCTGTCGGCCGGGCTTTATTGCAGCGTCGGGCCCGTCACCTGTCTCACAGAGGCAAGTACCGTGTACGGGACGTAATATTGTTACCGCGAAGTGCGGTTTCTCTCTTTTTTTTACAGTCAGTGCCTTTTATAACTCAATCGCGGTTGAAATGCGGAAGGAACTGCAGCTTGAAGCTACCAGTAGGTCTCCGCGCTCGTAACAGCTTTCCACCGAGGTAACAGCCACGATCGTAGGAAGGATATAAAGCGGGAGGAAAACGTTCTCTTGCTGTTTCCCGAGTTAGTAAATTGGCGGACATCGCATTAGGTCGCGGGAAAAAAAAACAAAAAAGGCCTGTTGAGACAGTTGCAGTGACGATTACTCCCAGCCATATGCCGTATTTTTGTAATTCTAAACTTCTTCCGGCCCCTTTAGCCGGAAGAAGCTTCGTTTGAATTGGGCTGACGGGCTTGTCAAGCTGCTTCTATGCAGCTTTTATCGTCAGTCTTGCGATGTAATAACGATAAATTGAAATAAAAGATACCTCACCTCACCTCACCTCACCTCACCTCACCACCCCCATTTCTAAGCACTCTTCCCTACTTTTGGGGGAAAAAATTGGAAAAACGTTTGCATGCGAATCTAACATCCCCCTTTTCTAAGCAACCATCGCAAGGTGGATTTCAGACGCGTTGAAGCGGGCCCAAGTTGACGCTGTGGCCGAGTCATTTATGAAGTTTTCAATTTTTCAATTACAAACCACTTCAGCGGAACAGAAGACGACCTGCTGGGGGACACTGAGAGCAGCTGCCCAAGCGGCACAACGTACTCGAATGGTAGTGAGGGTGACTCTGTATAAGGCGTAAGCGGTGGGTTCACTGTCTGTATACCTATTTTTCTTTTGAATGTTTGCCAAATAAAAGTTATTTCTTACGCCAATCTCCTCGAGATACGGCCGCAAAAAAGTGGCGGGAGGATGGTGGTAATTTAGGTTTTTCGAATCTAAGCACCCCCCTCCCTTTGTGCATCGGGCGCTCGGAAAAAAGGGGGTGCTTAGAATCGCGTTAGTACGGTATATGGTTTTTCTGTAATGCTAGACGCCGCAGTGTGTGTTTTACCAAAGCCGTTTGTAGGCTAACCTCTTCAGTACTCATTAAAGCTTTCTCTCTCTCTCTCTCTCTTACCAAACTTTCCCCGTTGGCATGTAATTCTGTTTCTACTTTGTATGCCGTTCCCAGAATGATAAGGAGAGGGGCTGAATTTGCCCTTCATAAGTATACGGTAATGATCACTGTTTTCATCTCGCTTGTCACGGGTGTTGAGGGCGGTGCGAACCGCCTCTGCCACTCACAAAAGACAAGACAGTCACAATTCAAAGGAGATAAAGGGGAGCAGCATTGGGAACAGGGCAAAAGATGAAAACAAACACGCGTGCAAGCAGTCTATTTCACAGCGAAGCTGCCTTGCGCAGTTTCTGACCAAAATCGTACGCGTCAATCGGGCATCGTCAACAAAGGATCGCATGCGCTCACCCCAGAGCTAGTGTAAAATGCCCTGAAACTCTTAATAAAAAATGTGCAACGACATCTACAGCTGAGCATGTTTTGCTGGTCGGCGGCTGTCTTGTGGGAGTACTTGGCGAGCGACGTCCTGCTGACGCGTCGCTTCGGCAAAGTTGTACTGGCTTCATTTCCGTGACGGGTATGACGTCAGAGAAATCTTAATGTATCCTGGCATAAACACTTTCGTGTTAAAATATAAAACCCGAAAACGAACAACCTTAGGTATAACGTACACTTTAGTACTAGAGGTTGCTTCCCCGCAAGAAGACCTCGTGCGCAAGGGGTGTACCCTTTACAGGCCGCTTGCTTCGTTGTACTGGCGTCACTTACGCGACGGATATGACGTCAGTGAAATCTTGGTGTATCCAGGCATAAGACACATTCGTGTTAAAATATAGTTCCACCGAAAAAATTATACTGAAACCGGCCGCTATGACGACTCTGTGATTACGCCGCACATCATTTACTTGTATTACCTACTCAACAGTGAAGTTGCAAACGTCACTGAATTCCCGTCTGCTGTCAACACATGGCCTGTCTACGGAGTGAGTATGTTTGCAGAAAGGGGCTGCAACTTTTGTTTCATCGAAACTATCCCGTAACAAGTTATATGAGAATTAAGTTAGAATTATTTCTAAGTAACTTAGGTGTATTTGTCTTTATTCCATAAGCATAGTAAGTCACCATGCATAACTAAATATAGTTATCCACCAATACAGCTTCGCTAGTCTTCCATCTTCACAGTAGTGAAATGGCTCTAAATTTTTCTTTGTTCAAGTATGCAAGCGTATAAAACGGTTATTAAAACACTCAGGGTAGGCTTACATCTCAACGCGAATACGAAAGGCAGAAAGGAAGGAAGAGAGGGTGACATGGTGGGTTAAAATAGAAGGAATACACACACAAAAAAAATGCTGGTTATTATACTCCCTAATGCGAAATTTGTGCGCAGCGCGAACTGCAGTTTTCTCGCTCACGGCGAATAGCTGCTGTGTCTAAGGAATTAATCGCGTGATGAGCGAACAGACGGTGGCGCGCGCTACTCTGCCGTTATGCCGCAGTGCGTCCCCGCCGCCTAGCATGTTGTTGTCAATCATGTTTGAAACTCCCGCGCAAATGTCAGCGGTGGTAAGGCCGTTGGCGGCGCAAAATGCGTCTCAGGAAGGGACTGCATACTGCGTCTCAGGAAGTGAACGCGTCATCGTCGAGTGCACGACGGCACGCGCTGCTATGGCGTCATTTCGCAGCGCGTTACCACCGCCCAACGTGTTTCACTGCCTCCCCCTCACACTTTCTCCACTCTTCCCTCCTCGGTTTTCTTTCTGTCTTCGCTTCTCCTTTCGTTCGCTCGGTAACGCGGCCAACGCCGCATTCAAACCACAGTAGCGGGCGCCAAAGTGCTACGCACTTAAAACGATCAGTTCGACCACCCCATAAAATGACGCAAAGGCGGCTTCATACGTGCCGGCCCGTTCACCTTACCTCATGGGAACTTGAATGGCGCCGGCCAGTGGGCAACGGGGATGGGTCGCGCGTTAAACATTCATCCGGGCTAGTAGTCTACCGCGCAGCACTCCCGCCCAAATTTGACCGCAGCCAGGCGGAAATGGAAACGGGTCAGTAGCCCGCGGTTGGCCGATCACGTTAGTCGAGGGCACACGCTGGCGCCGAAGTGGCGCCACGCGTTTCAATCAATGGCAATGCTAAATTTGATCACGCGTCGCGCCGGTTCCTGTTCAATAACCCGTTTGCCGCGAGAGTCCCGAAGCGGGAATATGTTGCGGTTGGGAGCACGCCATAATCATGCGTCGATAACGACCTTGGAAGCTGCAGAAACGGTCATGGACAAAAACCAATGCCGGTGGTCCGTATCACGGCGTTAGAGTTAAGCTGACGACTTTATTCAAACGACCCCCTTACGATACTGGCCCCTGGGGAGACAAGTTTTCACTGAGTTAGGCTTCGCTTTTTTGTCTGTATAGGTTCGGGTGATCCTGTGGGCAAAAGCTCACTTGGGTTAAAGGATGTCTGTTATAAGAGCACGAAAACTGCAGTGTTGACTAAATTTATTTTTTGATCGTCCCACTTTTAAAAGTTTATACCCTCTTTAAAGTACCCCTCCTCCACCAGCTGATGTACCCCGTTTTAAAATTGCGTCGATCGTCCTTCTGCGCTGCCTTGAAATAAGTGTGCCGGTTTCGTTCTGGAAAGTTCGCAGGTATCCTGGATGATTTCCGTTAAACGTGTGTGTCGAGAAAGAATCTAGCCTCTTCTGAGCTCCCAAGCTGTCGAAAAAAATAGGCGGAAATCCACTATCAGTAGCGTTCTTATGTCGCTTCTCTAGAGGATGCGTTATTTACAGCCATTTTTCTGGTTTTTAAAAATTCTGTTGGGCCAGTTATCTCAAATTACGCTATTATAACGATTACAGGTGTAAATTCCGCTAAATCTGCATTTCTGGGGGAAATGCAGAGCGTTAAACGGTTTGCCAGTTCTCGCCATTTTTTGCTGTCTTTCTTATTTTTTGGTTCTTAATAAATCTGTTCGGCCAAATATCTCCATTTACGCTATCATAACAATTGAAGATATAACAGTTCAAAAAAAAAAAAAAAAAACGGACTGGGCCTGACCATGTAGTGAGACGAACCGGTGGACAGTTATGATAACAGAGTATACCAAGGGTTGGGTCTAGAAGAAGGGGAAGGCCATTAATCTGATGGAGGGATGAAATTTAAAAAAAATCGGGGGTAAGCCGTGGACTAGAGCAGCGCAGGACAAGAACGGTTGGAGGTCAATGGGAGACGCCTTCGTTCTGCAGTGGACCTGAGTAGGCTGATGATGATGATGATGAACGATTACAGGTGGAGTTTTCGCCAAATCTGCATTTCTATGTCAATGCAGGACATATACTATTCGCCACTTTTCGCAATATTTTTCATTTCTTAAGTTTTTGGTTTTTCAAAATTTTGTTCGAATAATTATCTCCACTTACGCTATATAACGATTACTGGTGTAATTTCCGCCAAATGTGCATTTTTGTGGAAATGCAGGGCATTAAACGATTCGCCACTTCTCGCATTTTTTTTCTATTTTTATTACTTTTTGTTTTTCAGGATTCTGTGCGACCAATTATCTCCGTTTACGCTATTATGGCGATTAAATGTGGAACTTCTCCAAAATCTGCATTTTTGTGGAAATGCAGGGCGTTACACGATCTTGGCTGTGCGGGCACTCGGCATAGAATCCTACGCATTAAAACAAGAGCCAAATGACAACTGAAAGCTAACTGTCGGCAGTCGATGACCCAAACGGAATGAGCTGAATTGTGTGGTTTCGTTTAGTAGTCTGCCGACTTAATACCGCCCCTGTGGGGCATTGGGCCTGGTTGCCATCGGGCTCTTGCGAAAGGCGGCCAATGTCGGAAATATCTGGTTCATTATATAAATTCAGTGCGTCGGAAAATCACTGATATCACTACCTCATCTGAATTTGAGAGCGAACCTCGAAACCCGGATAAAATTAGAAAGCAGCTCGTTGGTTTGTGAATCACGGAGGAATAAGGACTAGGAGGGAGCACTAAGTCACACGCTTAAGCTTAACAAGCCTAGCTCTTTTGACGTCACTGACTCCTCTTTGTCTCACTCTCTGGAGTCGTCAAAGTCAGCACCAGTTCGATGCTTTCTTTGCCTCACTGATGGCGACTGTACGCGAAAACGCATTGCAGGAAAGCCAACTTTACACAAGGGGACGACGCATGATGATGTTAGATTTCCACAGAGGTACATAAAGCTCCTCGAAAGAAGAAGAAGAAGAAGAAGAAGAAGAAGAAGAAGAAGAAGAAGAAGAAGAAGAAGAAGAAGAAGAAGAAGAAGAAGAAGAAGAAGAAGAAAGAACAAGAGGAAGAAGAAAGAAGAAGAGGAAGAAGAGGAAGAAGAAAGAAGAAGAGGAAGAAGAAAGAAGAAGAAGAGGAAGAAGAAAGAAGAAGAAGAAGAAGAAGAAGAAGAAGAAGAAGAGAGAAGAAGAGGAAGAAGAGAGAAGAAGAGGAAGAAGAAAGAAGAAGAAAGAAGAAGAGGAAGAAGAGGAAGAAGCGGAAGAGGAAGAAGAAACGCTTCCCGCGATCGCTATGAAACCTGGGTCCCTCACGTTAGGAAGCCGACGTCCATCCGATTGCGCTATTCCGACACATCATGACTAACTTGAGCGCGCAAAAAACGAGGACTGAACTAAAAAGACACGAAGACCAGCGCAGACTAACAACTGAATTTTTATTCATCACACAACACATATTACCCTCTTTGGCAACACCCGCGCATCATCAAATGTGTACGCATCATGTCGTAACAACCACGCATGATCAAATGTGTTGTGTGATGAATAAAAATCCAGTTATTAGTCTGCGCTGGTCTTCTTGTCTTTTTAGTTCAGTCCTCGTTTTTTGCGCGCTCAAGTTACAGTCATGACGTGTCACCAACTAGCCCGCTTCTCAGTTTCATTCCGACACGATCGAAGCAGTTTGGATTTCGGACTTTGACTCAGGTTGTATGGCAGGAAGCTTCGCGTTTTAACCATCTTTCTCTTAAAAAGGGGGCGCTTTGACATTTTTTTTGTTTACGTAGGTTTGTGCCCAGACTGACTGTCGTGTGGTGTCGGAGGAAGTACTGCTAGGACCTTGGCCACACGCACAGCGTTCCCACAAGGCATTTTAAGCTGTGCTGACATTTCTGCGCAGCAGCGGCCTCTCAGCGATATTGCAGTTGAGGCCGGTCCGGCTGAACTTTAACACATGCACAGTAAAAGTATAGGCATCTTCTGTACATAGCCATTTATTCATTTCTCCGCCGTCTTCATCTCTCTTGTCCTCTATCCACGCTCTTTCCTCCCCTTTTCCTTCCCACACACAGAATAGCTGGCCAGATACACTACCATCAGGGCGACCTTTCTGTGTTTTTTTCATTTCAATAAAATTCCTCTCCTCTCTCTCACTTGTCGGGAACGACCATACGCGCTTGCAACGCTCTGCTCAATCTGCTTGTTGCTGCCACTTTGTTCAGTGCGCGTGCAATCCTAGGGTACCATTGCGTGATTCCGCAGCAGTAGCGAACGTCCCCCAACCTCTGCATGAATCTAACTCAATCATCAGGCTGATGGCCGGGCGCTCGGGTCGCTGTATTTACGAAGGGCTCAGTTTCATTGTTCAGCGACATTCTACTGCTCGTTGCCGCAAGCTTGTCGCGCGTTACTATGCCATTCTCAGGTTCTTGATTGCACGAAGCATAAATATTTCGTTTTGTTTCCGATGACCAGGGGTAGTGACGAGAAAAAGGAAGACGGGGGTGTTGCCAGCTTTGCAAACCCCTTATTGACATTTCCCACCTCCTTTGGCAGCTTGGTACGCAACAACTGACGGCATGGCAGCAATGCTCCTGCATGTCGCGCTCCTCTTCGCTCGACATGGAAAATCACCCGCCGCGGTAGCTCAGTGGACGAGGCGTAGTGCTGCTGAGCCCAAGGACACGGGTTTCATTCCCGGCCGCGGCGGCCGCTTTTCTGGTGGAGGCGAAAAGCTAAAAACACCCGTGTGTTCGAGATTTCCGCAGGTGTTAAAGATCCCTAGGTGGTCAAAATTATTCCCGAGCCCTCCACATACGGTGCGCCTCATCGCCTGTGTAGCGTCGGCGCGTTAAACCCCACAATCAATCAATCAATCAATCAATCAATCAATCAATCAATCAATCAATCAATCAATCAATCAATCAATCAATCAATCAATCAATCAATCAATCAATCAATCAATCAATCAATCAATCAATCAATCACTCACTCACTCACTCAATCAATCAATCAATCAATCAATCAATCAATCAATCAATCAATCAATCAATCAATCAAAAATCCTCGCGGATTGTTCAGCTGAAGATTTAGGGTTGATTGCTCGCCAAATGTAAAAATCATCGCGGGTTACGGTCTTTCTCCACGACGTAGCCCCCTAATCTATAACAACGTGTGCAAGGGCTAGACCATCCAGCCTACAAGTACCATCCCAATGAAAACTACTTTGGAACAAAAAGTGGCTCCTGTTCACAATGCTGGAAGCATAACTGAAATATCCGGTCTGTGGATTTGTCGAGTGCGCCTGTGCGCGCGTCTTCATTCCGCACGAGGAGATCTGGATCCTTACTAACCGGAAAAATGGAATGCGAAGCGGAGTACATGGGAAGGAACGAGAAATGGCCCGAGACCCGACTCCCCGGTTGATGCGCACTCGCAGACGCACACACATGCGCCACCATCGTGAAACCAGAAGATGTCATTCCTTACAACTTCTGTTCATGGAAGTTTTTATTCATTCGTTCTTGTCCAGTGAAAATCCGTGTGGTGCTTTGAGCGTAGCGTCGCCACCTTGCTCAGAAGACCGCTAATGCCACTCATTATCGTCATTGTAATAAATAACACTTTATTCTCTTGGCACGCAATAAAGTCCTGATAGATTGACTGATCATTGCGTGCACCACATTAAAATGGCCAACCCAGGAAAAGGCTCAGAGGGGAGCGCATTCATGCCACTGCGTTAAGGGGGACTCGCCTGTTAACACTCCTATATGACTTCCCACTTCCTGACCCACGGGCTTAAAAACCATCGTGCACCAATGTGAAAAGCCTTAAAAATACATATAAATGTGGCTTAGTTTGCTTGTTTTAGAGATATGTCACATATCTGCCGAAATACAAAAAAATAAAACTCTTACTAGCTACACAGCTAGCTCATTCTAGTGAAAACTGGATAAAGCAAAATACGTTTTTTTTTCATGTCAATAAAGAAGTGCTATATTTATAAAAGAGGCAAACTATAGCATTTGGAACATTTCAATAGATTTGTAAAACTTTTCGTATCGGTACACCATGCTTTTTAAACCCGTGGTTCATGAATTAGTAAGTCCCATAGAAATGTGATCAGGTGAGTCCCTCTTAAAGAAGATTGATTGATTGATTGATTGGCTGTTTATTGAAGGAGGTCATAAGACCCTGAAGGCGATGGGGGATTGTGGGAAAAGGGAAGAGGTATGTAAACAAAAGTTATCAACAACAGAAAACAAGACGACCGATAAACTGGGTTGAGGCATGCGCTGGTCACTGTCACGGGTCGCAAACTTTGCAGATATATAAGTAAGACCCACCAGATCGACTGTAGTTCATCAGGCGCAGTTTCTCACCGCGGGTCGACGCTGTGCCCAGAAAGCACGCAGTGCGAATCGAGATTGTGCCTTACCTTGAGGGCGTCAAAGGAGATAGGGGTAAGGGTATGCGATGTGAATGAAGAAGGCTGGCAAGAGGCACGCAAATTTTGAGGCGATAGTTTGTGAAGCCACTGACGACCCGGTTCCAACCTATATCAGACTCTACACGTGACTTCTTGAGATAGCCATTTTACAGTAGCTGGACCCCGTAAGACAACTGTATACTCAGGATTATGGGCTGACCGCCCAGAAAGACCACACGTACTTACGGACTGATTAGGCCCGTCCGATCCTCCGGTCGCGTCTTTGATGGTAGCAGACACACCGTGCATAGGTCATTGGCAGGCTCACAACTCGCGAGTGCACCCGCGCTACTCGTGCCATTTTTGGGCTTAACGCGGTGAGCGCCACTATTGCGCTTGTACTCGCTGTTGGCTATTCGTCGCAAGAGCCGCTCGTCGCTGTGATAGTTGTTAATGGCGGGATTGCTGTTAGCTTCGGAAATATGTCGTCACTGAGCTCCTGCTATGGGGCACCGTGGAATTATTTCTCTGGTGGCGCGTTGAGTTAGGAATATAACGCGGATGGCCTTCTGACGCCGTAATGCACTAATATGGTTCGGTTTCATGACTCATGGAGGATCTGTTGCACACATGCGCGTGCGAGGGGAGACGACGAGTGGTGAGCGCGAGTGAGTGCGAGTGCTGGGGCCCTATTCTCGACTGCACAAATTGCCGGCAATTCGGGCAATTTTCCGGAAGTCTTTTCTGATTGGCTTTCAAATTTGGTCACGCGCTTCCGGTTGACAAAGCGGTTGTGTGTGCTGTCGTCATTTTGACGTTTCATGTCGTCTACGGACACCAGTTCTAAAGTTTGCCTTATTTTTCGTTACTAAAGGCGCATAATTCTTGGCCGGCAATGAAAAACCAGGCTAAATGCAGCGGACATGACAACGCAAGCCTGTATTTGCTATTCAACAACAATACTGCTTGTAATACACCCCCCCTCTGTGATTGGCTGAGAAGGCGTGACGTAATTTAAACAGTTGGCGGGAACGATTACGTCATGCATTGGCAACTTCAGCCTGCGTAAAAGTGACGTAATGCTACGTAACAGCTTGAAAATGGCGGCTGTTTTTGTCGCAAAATACAAGCAAAATAGGGCACAATATTGCCCCGGCTTCCGGCGCCGCGAAATGTGCGGCAATTTGCAGCAGGCGCAGTTTCGCATGCGCGCTGTTTAAAGCATGTTTCCTACCGAAACAAATTATAGTTTCAACTGCTTCCAAGTCAGCGATCATGGAACATACAAATAACATGCAGTATTTTGCTTTTATGTTTGGCAATGAAATAAAAATTATTTGTTTGACGTAACCGCAACATAAGAGGGCAGTACAAGCCTCTCCATGACCAAGAGAACCCAATGCATGGCATTTGTCCATACTTGTCCTAGTAAGCTGTTGGGTCACATGATTGAACTCAAGAGAAAAATAACAATGAAAAGTGACTATTTAGTTCATTACAGCGCTTATTGCAGTCGAGCTTGACGAATGAGTGAATCGGCGACATCGCTGCGCTCTGCGGTTATCAGGCGTAGCGCTTCGCTGCTCTTATGTGTCATAGAAGCGATGGTCGCGGCCGTCTTTTTCTGTGATCATGCCATAAACTTGTAACATAGCAGCAGACGGTGGCGTGGCGGCGGTGGCGGCAGGGAAGGTGATAACGCAACAATGCTTGCATTGAAGCAGAGAGCCCAGCTATGTTAATAAAAGCGATTGAAAGAAATAAATAGATATATTAAAAAAATTGTGTCATGTTCTTTAGCTCGACATCCGCCTTTCGCTCGCTTTTGGATAAACGTTACTCGATCGCCTTGTGGTGTTGGCGCCAAATTTGACCTCCAGAAATGTGTTTTTCTTGTCAGCCTCAGCTACCGTCTTAATTTTTATAGTACATGCCAGGTGTTTTTATATCTTTCTTGCACAATATTTGATACCTTGGTAGCGATCTTTATGAGTGACTCGTCAAATTACACTGCATGTCGTCATAGCTATAGATTCAGCACGTCACTGATTGCTTACGTCGTGCTTACGCAAAAAAACATGGGCGAAATGCCGGCACTTTGTGCAGTCGAGAATAGGGCCCCTGGCAGCGAATGGTGAGCGTGAGCGAATGCGAGTGGTGACGCCTAGTGGTGACCGTGAGCGCGAGTGAGTTCGAGGGGTGACGGCGAACGGTGAGCGCAAGTGAGTGCGAGTGGTCACGGCGAATGGTGAGAATGGGTGCGAGTGGTGGACGGCGCGTAGTGAGCGTCAGTGCGAGTGAGTACGAGTGGGGAAGGCGACTGGTGAGCGTGAGTGTGAGTGAGTGCGTGAGGAAAAATATATTTTTGTGTGTGCGAGTGTGAGTTAGTGGCGCCCAGATTTGCCGAGCTATGCACGTCACGTCTCAAGTGAATCGTTTCGCCCCATATCACTCCCCAAGAAAGACAAGTAAGTCAATTGATTCGATCGTATACTCTACAACAAGCAATGCTCAACACCACCACCGTGTGACGAAGGAAGAAACACCCCACAGAAGGGCCCCGAGGGGACAGGGACTGCTTTATTCATTTTCCTCTGCCACACAATCCCTTTCGGCTCGGTATACGCGTCTCCCTCCAGGCCTCTCGCCCTCGTGCCTGCCAGGCATAGCGACTGATCCGGATTTGATCGACTTAGCCCCCGGAAGCGGGACTCTCTTTGGCCAATTTCCACGCCCGGCCTTCGCATTTCCGGACAACTCACGGAACACACTCGCTCCGCTTGAAGCCGCGGTCCCAAGCAGGAGGGAAACGAGAAGGAAGGGGTAGACACCAGCTGCGGGTTTGGCGCATCTCCCGCCGCCACCGCTGCTTCTCTGGCGGGGAGGAGGGAAGGGCCAGGAAAGCGCGATAGCGAAGCATGGAAGAGGAGGGGGAGGAGAAGTCGCGGAGATCGATTGCCCGCACTATGCGCGCACGGCGGCCCCGCTAAAGCAAAGTACGCCAACAAGAGAACCTGCAGCCGACGTCGGCTGCGAACTGCGGAGCCCCGCTGCCGGCCAGGGTCGGTGCGGCGACTGCAACCATGTGCGGCCACCGGGAGAGCGCGTGAACGCTTCAGCGGAGCCAATTTCTACGGCTTCTGTTTGCGTTCTTCCAATGCGCTGCCCCTTCCATCCACTTTCCTTTCCCCTTCCTCCTTCGCCGAACCACTCGATTCGTCCTGCGGCGTTTAGCCCCGAGAACTGTTTCCCGTCGCTTGCTGCGTCGTATCGGACTCTATGGGAACGGCCGCCGCGAACTCAATAAACCGCGCGCGCGCTGCTTTCGGAGGCAACGGTCCGAAAGCTCGCGGAGGGACGGCTGGCGGCGTCCCTACGCTTTATTGTGGACATACTGTAATCGCCTCTCGTGAGTCCTTCCCCTCCGGCGCACACTCAATTTGTGCCTGAGGGATTCGTGGGCAGTGGTACGGGGGAGTGTGCGCGTCGCTTTCCCCTTTAGATGTGCCTTCGAAGTTTCCTCCGATTGTGGCGATTTAGTCGTCAGAGTGGGTGGTGACTTTTCCGTCTACCTAGCCCCAAATTGCTTGGTTTATTCCTCGGGTAGCTAGATACTGCTAGTTGTAGACGCATACGAGGGCGCTCAAGAGACGTTCTTGACGTTATTGTGTGCTTTTAAATCTCTCGTTTTCATTTTAAATCGACAGCCTTGTTAGCCTTATGCAAAAGGCAGCCAAGCCTTTCGCAGAAGGCTTGATAGCCGTCTGCGAAAATTTCCCACGTCAGCGTCCTCGGCGTGACTGCGATGGTTACCAAATCCCATTGGCTGAGGTGTCAACGCAGTTGTCCCATTGGCTGCGAACGCGGGTACGCGCCTGTCCGACTGGGTATGCGGCTACTCCCCCACGTTCCGCTTAACTTTATGCTTTGAAGTCTAACGCCTAGCGTGAGATTTAAATCTAACTCTTTGAAATCTAACCGAAGCTTGATGTACGATAGGTTTGACGTTGCTTGTCACGTCGCTGGTATGAGCGTTGAGGTTATGTTAGGGTTGAGTTTAGGCCTAACAACATGCCTTCTCAGGTGTTTTGACATATGATAGTGACAGATGTCGTCAGAAGCTAACGCGTCCGGTTCACCAATTCACATTTGTCGGCGACCTCAACATACCCGCTCTCTCGAAGGAGCACTCAGCCGCGAACTTTTGGACAGCCATGATTTCGCATTCACAACTCGTAAGAAGTGTTCAGACGTCCTCGGAGTTTTCGCGCTCCTAGTTCTGAGATGGCAGCATACCACCAATGGGTGTAGTAATTGATTGATTGATTGATTGATTGTAGGGCTTAACGCGCCGACGCAGCGTAGGCGATGAGGCGCGCCGTAGTGGAGGGCTGCGGATTAATTTTGACTACCTGGGCGTCTTTAACGTGCGCCGAAATTTCGAACACACGGGCGTTTTTGGGGAGCAGTAATCGGTACACCTGTACACCTGCCAGGGCCTACCTCTTCCCCACTTCTTTTCTAAGTCACCAATTTAGGTCCCACTATCATATACAACAGCTTGCCATATGATAAAGCGTTGCAGGTGGGCAGACCGATAAAAACTGTACTCCCCCTCCACGGTAACCTCCGACTCCCGTTGCCTTCTAGGGAATACCTATTCTACGCAACTTCCCCGTTCACAACATCGTCATGCACCTCCTCCCTCTCCCCGTGAACGCAATTCCCGTACGTGGAACCAGTTTCGCGATTTCTGAAAGGGTGTGGCCCGTGGGTGTCGCTTCTTTAGGCAGCGCGTCATTGTGAAACGCATTCAGAATAAAATCCGCCGAAAACAGCAGGCCATTCGGAACGAGAATAAATAGCATAAATAACAACGCACGTATGCAGAAGGCGTCATCTTTTCCCTACATTTTTGTCCAAGGCGGTGTTACTGCGAAGATCTCGCTACCGTTACAGCGTGACGGAGGCGGCCTCGCGTTCCCTCCACGTTGGGCGCCATTGTGAGAAAAGCCGGACACACAACGCGGGAAGCGTATGATCTCGACATCTCGGCGCGCCATCGATCATGGCTCTCCGGCATTTGGCGATCGTTTTCCGTCATAAACTGCCGTCGAGAAGCGTGTTCCACTGCGTGCTGCGAGCGCGCAGAGGAGACGATATATATATCGAGGAGGAAGGAATAGAGAACGAGAGAGAGAGAGAGCGAGACCCGGCTTCGTGTGCAAGGGACAAGTGTAGCAATCTTGCGTCGATTGTCATGGTTTTGTGTGCGTGCGTGCGTATTCCATCCGATGTCGATGGCAACGTGGGTTATTTCTACTCCCTCACAGCCTGTTTTGCTCACGCGAGCCGATTTCGTTTCTCCAGATGCAGCCCTTTGGGTTCGTTTTGGAAGGGAACGAGTTTCGCTGGTGCGCTGCCTGTTCGATTAGAAGGCGGCAAGAGAGGAACGTTGACAAATCGGGAACAACACATTAGAGGGAAGGAGCAGCCACGGAGTGAGGATGAAACAAAAAATTACACCATCTTCCCGTAGGGGAACCCTGAGTAGTATGCGAAGCAGCCATGGGGTCGACTGAAGTTCCCATTAGTTTCAGTTCGTCGTTTCCGTTGACGTTCAGCTTCGCGTGCCGTCGTTGTATCAGTAGCTTCTTGACGTAGTTTGAATGAGTGGAGGACATAAGGCGCGTTCGTAGCACATGCTCCCGTTTCGGTTTGCAGCGCACAGGGAAGAGCACCGCGTACCTCCCATTGCGGCCAGAGAGTCGTGGGATCGAAACCGGGCGCCACGTAACTATTTCTTTTTATAGTGAACTGCGCTGACGTCAGCCCAAACGCTGACGGGGCTGAAGAGACGCGCATGCGCAGTAGAGTGCGGACGGCGGACAAGGACAAAACGAGGGAGGGAGGGACACAGCCCCAAGCATGAGATGCTTCGCATCTAAAACACGAATTGGCCAGCCCTAGTCGTCTATCTGTGGGAATTTTCTAATGTGTGCCGGCATGTTGCAATTAGTGAGCGAGTTAGTTCTTACAGCTGTTCCTATTTTCAGCTTGCCCACTCTGTCCTTTCATGCGTGCTACGATAAGGTTTCAGTGTACGGGAATGTGACTGGCAATGTTTATGATCATATCTGGTAACGGCGATCTCACAGCGAGGGAGAGAGAGAGGGGGGGGGGGAGAGGTTGTTACTACAAAGTCTTACGTGCTCTCGCACGAATCGTCACGTGAAGAAGAGCTAAGAAACGGCTTAACTCCATTTGCTGAATCCTTGCCTGCGCCTGATGATGATAATGACGCATCTGCTGTAACAATGACGGTTATTTAAAGGCAAGCATAATGCCAGCTGTCGTGTCCAATCTGTGTATGAAGATAATTACAGTGTGACACGTAGGAAGTACACTGCGCGCCCAAAAGGGCTGATTACATTGCCCTTTGTGTAAAACTCAATTGCCCTTTTTAAGAAGATCATTCAACATGTTCAGCCAACGAAACATGCGAGCTACTTTAGAACACCTAGTTAAACCTTCGAAGTAAACTGCTACTCTAGAGTTGTCCTGGTTATCGGAGACGTAATCATTATTATCACTGGTGCATGTAGTGGACGCACCGTGAGCTTGAAACAGAAAAAAAATCTCCAAATCTGCTGAAGTGTTTTTCACTGAGATGTTTTCGGTTTATTTTCCTTCTCTTTTTTGTGAGAAAGAAAACAAAAACAACGAGCTTTCTGCGTTAAATCATAAAACCCTGGAGAAACCAAGGTATTGGTTGCAAGCCTCTACGCAGCCGCTGATGGAAGCATTTACTTCCTTTGCTTCAACAAAAACTTGACTCGCCAGATTTTTTTTTGGCACCCGAGAAAAGCTAGCAAGAATTTCCGGCTGCTTATTTACCGAAGAAAACACCCAAGACAAATTATTTCCGAATTTAAGCGTAAGTGGAGGCAACAGAACTGAACTAGAAAAAGAATATGTACCTTAATTTATTTAGGCTCTAGAAGGGATATATGGTCAATACTCTCGCCGTATTTATAAACATACATCGCGAACAGCAACAAACACTCACAAAAAGCACAGTATTTGTATTCGTTCCTCAAATTAATGCGCAAATATTCTTTGGCGAAAACCGCACAAAAAACATTGTTTTTAGCGTGACGCGTAATGTCTGCAAAATAAATGCATAATCGGTTAAGTTAGACGATACAGCCGAACTTCGTTATAACAAAATTGTATCGGGACAGCAAATTAGTTCGTTGTATCCGATGTTCGTTGTTGCAACAGTAGAGGTGAAAATAGGCTCCAACAAATCGACCATCTGCGTCGCGCAAAAAAATACTTCCCCCAAAAATGAATTATTTAGGCTTCGAACCCACTATAAACAAGGCAACCCTTACCCTCTCCTTGTCGCATTTCAAGTTTAATGAACCGGGACGCGAGTACGTGATATTACGACAGAACAAAGTTCACTTGACAAACAGGCCTGCGTCCTTATTTATTTGATGAAGGATGCGATCTTCGTCTGGTGGCTACTCACAGCACTGAGCAGGATGGAGTTTTCCACAGTGTTCACGAACAAAAGGGCCTTTATACTTCGGCAGTTTCGGATGCCGGACGGTTTTCCAAGTAGCTTCTCAGCCTCCTGGCCAAACATTTCTTCGTTATATCCGGAATCGCGCGCGGGTCTCACGGTTTCAGTTTCGTTATAAAAAAACAAGGGTCATTGAAATAACGCGTGACCAACCAAAGTTCGTATTTAGTTCGCTATAGCCGATAATTCGCTATATCAGTGTTCTTTATAACGAGGTTCGACTGTATAACGGTTAAAAATAATGCTAATGCTGGTTATCGGTGCTTTCAGAATAAATAAGGGAAAATTGAAAGAAAAACATTAATACATGACACAAAGCACTAGCAGTACTTTGATGTATTAAACAAAAGCCGACTTTAAAGGCAAACAATATGCCCTCATGCTTTGATGTCACCGCCTCCCCTGCCCCTAATAAAATGTTTCCCCACCAATTCATTAGTGTACAGCCCTGCAGCCGACTTCAAAAGGACTCGCTGTATAGCAGAGCGACTGAAAAGAATGCAGGCGTTTTAGTAGGCAATGCTCCCAATGTATGTATAATTTCTTCGGTCGGAATCCTTGCGGATCAGTCCTGCTGCCGGTATGTTGCCTTTCCTTTTGTCAAATTTGTGAGTAAGCTCACACAACCGGAGTTGTGGGTAATCCAGCGGGAACCGATTCGTTTGAGCGGGTCTATTACGGTAAGCTGCAGCGGCGAGTCAAGTCTACGCCGAAACTCTCCAGCTTAAGCCTCCATTTATAATGCCTGACGTACTGACCATTAAAGGATCTCGTATTAATGAGGCGCTCTGGCAACCTACTACGTAGTACGCAGGCATACGCTATAGCGAGAGAGAGAGAGCGCGCAACGAAACTTCTCTCGCTTCGTGAGTGAAAGATTCAGAGCGAATGACGTTTTTAATTTTATCTGTAGTGCACAGCACTGCAGTTCTGTGCGTCGCGAAGTTGGAGGATCTTTCGTCCGTTTACGTCGTTCTTCTCGGTGCGTCCACGGGCGCGTGTATTTGGATTCATGGCGAGTCACACGAAGACGCCCAAATCGGTTTGTCGATTCGAAACACATTAATGTGTTAATGCTCTCCGCTCGCGGGGGCCGTGTCGGATAAGCTCTCGATCGATAGACTAAAAGAGCACGGCATTTTTACCGCCGCGACCCCCAAAAGAGAAGTAAAGAAAAAGGAAAACGCGAACAGTAATAATAACGATCAGAACGCAGATGTTTATTGCAGTTCCTCGGCTTTTTGGCTTTATCAATTGTTCTCTCCCTACCTCTATTTTTTTGTCCCTCAAACAAGACCCGCGTTCTCCCACGCTGGGCAATTTTCCCCGCATGGATGTCCTGTACTGCAGAGAAGGGCGTTGCCGGTGTAAAGTAGGCGTTAAAAAAAAGAACAGTGAGAGATAGAGTGAGAGGAGAAGGCTAAAGGAAGAAAGAGCAAGAAAGATAGGCAACGCCAAGTAAGAGGCAGCAGCCCTGACCACTCTGGAAGCAATTTGCACGTCTATGGGGGACTGACGTGGCTTTTCTTCGTAGGCTTGCTGCCCTGGGATTTGCACTGTCGGCGAGGATCTACGAAAGAAGAGCGAAATAGGGGCGGGGGACCGAGCGAAAATATAGTGGGTCGTGAAAAAAAAAAAAAGTAGGCGAAACGGAGAACGCTTTTTCGAAGTGCGTTTTAGCACGCGAGACTAAGGGCTGCGTCTTGCGAGCTCGTGGATGCCGCCCAAGACGGCGCCAGACGAGTTTGGGGATCCAAAGCCGTCGAGATAGTACAAACTTCAAAACTGATTTTCGCCGCCATTTATACACTACGGCATGACACAACAAACTTTGTTTCAGTTCTGAATGCTGATGTTTTGCGACGTTTCTTCGTAACCTTGGTCACTTTGGTTAGTACAATCGTCCCTCAACGATGAGACGGTGCTGAGACGAATGCTCCCCTAGAAAGCGGGCCATGCTATCGACCTTCCCGAGTTAGTTATTCCAACCTTACCGTTACGAGCAAGTGGCGAACTGACTACAGAGGCTCTGAGAGACAGCTGCGTTTGTGGGCTTACAAAGGGAGCAGATGGCCTTTACAGAGCGTTGACTCGCATTTGTAGTGAGCGCCAGATTTTAATGGTTAGAATGGCGACCGTCTTGGACTCAAGCCTTCTACAAGCACCTCAGCTTCAAATTCCCAAATGTCTTGCGAAGTCCGGATCTCCGAACGGCCTTTTTGGCCAGCTTAGCCGTAGACGCGGGTTTGAGCCAAAGAGATCCACGAAACATCTTCAACACTGTGCGCGATGCCCTACGGAGGGCCGGCTGGTTTCCCTGCATGCAACTCATTCGGCCAGTCGAACCCAGTTTTAAAATGTCTTTATGGAGAGCCTAAAAAACTGCGCTTGTCCAGTTGCGTAGGAACTTCTATTATCATTGGCAAGGTGACTTCTGATATACATATATGAAAGTATCATGAGGCGAACCATAAGAGTGTACCTGATTGTTTATCAGTGTTGCCGAGATATAATCCAAATTAACTATACGGATGGAGGCTACGTCTGAGGGCCTTGGGCGAACAGAAAGAACCTCACCAAACAAACCGTGTCCTCGCGTAGGTTGCGAAGTGGTACTTGGGCGATTTCGGGGCAGACCGACAACGACATGCCGTTTCGATAGCTGTGGAGACCACATCATCGCGATCGATTTGTACTTGGTTGCGCCACAACCGTGTTTCAGCAACGTGCAGGCTCTCGCACATTTCGTTGGAGAGAGAGAGAGAGAGAGAGAGAGAGAGAGAGAGAGAGAGAGAATTGCATCACTGCATCGATGTACTACAACGGCCGCAAAAGTTGCGTTAGTATGTAGTGATACAAGCGCAGCTACATTCAGGTCAAGCGCGATAGAGGGTAGATGAAATGAGTACAGTACGTTCGTTTCTGTGCGGCGTGTTTCTTCACCGGCTCATTCCATTTATCTGGTGCCATGAACACTCGTCAGAAAGGTCACCGTGGCTCTAAGGGGAGGGGCCCATGTTGGGACGGTCTGTCTCAAGAAAATAGGCTTGGCGTCGGCCGAACTGCAGTCTGCCAAAGCACCCCCTCTCCCTCTTTTCCCTAAGATTCATCTTGTTCCTCCAAGACAAGAATAACGCACGAACGAGTGCCATTATCGTAAAAAAACGAAAAGAAAAGAAAAAGACGAGAAGTAGGGCCTGCTCTCCTTTGCGCACGCATTTACTCCGTCATTCCCGCACAATTTGAGCAGGCGCGCATTCGTGCCTGCGCAGTGGGATCTTTAGGATCACGGAAGGAGCGCGGCGAATCAAAGCCTTACGCCTGGCTGGCTCCCGTCGTTAAGGGCCCAAGGACCGGAAGCAGGGGAATAAATGCGAATGAGAGGGTAAAAATATCCCCAGGAGGAGAAACGAGCAAGGAACTCGATCCCGCAGAAGGGAAAAGAGCAGCAGGTCGATACGGCTCTGCTGGACAGGTGAAGAACTCTCGATACAGAGTTAAACTCTGACACGCATCCGGGTGCTTAGGAGAAGACGGCCTAACCAAGTTACGTCTTTATATAATAAGTTATGTAATATTATACGTTTTATTCAGGTTATACAACCAAGCTTGTACTAGATCGTCTGTGGTGCAAGGAGTTTTAACCAGCCACGCTGCTCGTGCACAGGGGAGCGGCAGTACACAGTTCTTCACATTCGGGGTGACGGTGGGGAGGGTAGTTGTTGCCCGGTGGGAATGACTTCTGGCAGCGGCATCAGCCGTCACGGAAATAGCCGATCATTTTTTTCTTTTAACAGTGAAACTGTTTAGCAAAAATCGTAATCTTTAGTGTCCGCAGCTAAAAATACCAAGAGATTGCCGAGCGTGCACGTGAGGGCGGGCCTTGCGCCGCCGCCCGGCAGTTAACAAAACCAAGAAAATGCCTAGCGTACGCGTGTGTGTGCCCCGCGACGGCCACCCAGCGTCCCCGGCGCACGTTTGTCAAGCCTAGCATACCCGCTTAGGGAGATTTTTTCGGCCAATCTTGGCCGATCTCTTTGCGTTCGCCGTAATCGGGGCAACACTTGCTCGGAACACGAAAGACTCGTCATAGCGTACGCCCGCCCAAGGTGATTTTCAATGATTAACACTTCCAAAAAATGAAAGAAGCTCACACTCATAGCCAGAGTGATGGAGTAAAGGTCGTTGCGGCAGCAAAGAAGAAGCAAATCGGCTGCAATCATGGACTTCTTGACGGTCGTGAAGGTTGCGTCCAGCATCGCTACATTCAATTTTACGCGTTAGTGTGAGCGTCCTTCATTTTTTTCGGTTTCTTTTCGCTTGTTTGCTGGCCGTATCGACTTTAATAAGATGAGGGCTTTCAATATATTCAATCACATTAAAAAACAGGCGATGTTATGGTGGCGCTGCCTGCTGATTTAAGAAGAGAGATAGAGAGAGACAGAGAGCGGGCGCGGGGGGGAAGGGGGGGGGGGGGCACGGAGAAAAACGGAGGAAAAAGGGAGTTAACGAGGAGAAAAACATCAAATAAAATTAAGTAGCATCTTGCTTCCGGGATTGAGTAAAACGCAGACTGTACACGCTGAGAAAATGTGTGCCAATGTCCCCGAGATAGTAACGTGACAATCACTTCCAAGGTGGGGGTGTAGAGTGCCATGGTCCAAGTATCAGGCTCAGTGTTATTGGTCCAGGGTGGAGACATCCAATCTTTTTGGATATACAGTGTGAGAGAGAAACGTTTATTTGAGCTTTCTGAAGCGGGTGAGTCACCGTGCGTTTCCATTTCGTTATATTATTTCTAGCCCGGATAAGGCAGAATGGGGCTCAAGCAAAACCTAGACAACCACGACCGAAACCAAGATACAAAAAAGGTATCTTCCCTGCCATCACCAGTAATGTCATCGTTTCGTTGGGATTGGGGGAAGGTTTAAGCGGTTTAATCAAAAACCGCGGGTGAATGGAATGCTCGCTTGCGCATGGCTTGAACAAAAGCGCCTCGGTATGGTTGCTTTTATCATTATGGTGGCGACGGGTACCGCGGCCCTCCACTGAGCTCTTGTTTGTTTAAGTGCCCTCTGTGCTCTGCTTTCAAGGGTTATCACGACTTCTCAGGTCACACCGGGCGAGCAAAGCGATAAAACCTGCCCACTTTTCAATCTGCGTCACGTGATAATGTGGCTGCATGTGTCTTTAAACCTCGAATCACGTGCCATTCTATTTTGTATTCTTTCAAGGCAGTGTCTCGGCTGCCGTCCATCGGCATTCGATTTTTGAAGGCTTGGCTGGCACGGCGGCCTCAGCTGGCCATAGTCGCGTAAAGATTCAGTATGAGCTCTGTTATACGAAGTACGCCGGTTCGAATGCAGCTCTGGCCAGTTTTCTATATATTTAGTTGCAAGCATAATTTTGATGGCTTAGGTTAGTTATCGGTGTTTTGAACCATTGCTTTATACTCGTTAGGTTAGGCTAGGCTGGAATACGTTACACTAGGTAGAGAGAAGTAGCGCAATGCACCACGTTTTCTTGCCAAAGACCGCTGTACGTCCCTTTAGTCGAGAGCTTTTAGTAAAGTCGGATGGAACTGTGGACACAGCGATCCTCCAATTCACTTAAAATAAGGAATTTACGCTCCATTTTTTTTACATTTTACCCGCAATTTCAGGCTTTTAATATTCCCAAATAAGCAAGGGAAATCCTTTTTGCTGATCAAGGCTTCGCGGCTACCCACATATATCAGGAGTCAGAAATATGATTCGATCTAATTTCCGTCAGGTGGTGCAATCCCCTAAACGCGCAAATATAGGGAAGAGAGAGAGAGAAACATCCGGGGAACCTGTCGCCGGAGATGCCTCTAATCGAAAGAAGGCCACACCAGAAGGAGGCATATCGACCCCACGACTCGCCGGGAAGCCTGGAACGCAGGGTTACGAGCCGAAAGGCAAAACGAGAGGCAGAATGATCAGAGCGAGAGAGAGAGAGCGAGAGAGTGACCAGTGCGTGTCGTCTGTCGTCTGAGAGATTTGCCATCAGGTAATGACGAGGAGACTCCAATGCCCGCCGGGAGAGACGGGAGGGATGCGGCTCGCCGTAATGAACGCCGCGGGGTCGTGTTCCGTGTTCCCATCGTTCGAGAGGGGCTGGCACACTTTCGCCTCCTCGTCTCTTTGCCGGTATCTCTCCCTTTCTCGTTCTTGTAATTTTCTCTTCTGAGACCAACACAAGGGCAACAGACCTGCCACCCATGTCATGGTTAAGGGGCACAACGATCATGGATCATCATTGGAGTGCGCTGAGACACAGAGTGATATATACATATATATATATACAGGGTGTCCCAGCTATCATGCACCAAGATTTAAAAAAAGAGTAAAGGCGTAACTCGAAAGAAACCAGGTGCATAATGTTTGCAGTACCGTGAAGAAGCGGACAGTATTTTTTTCTTTAATGAGACCTAATTAACTAATTGTAATTAATTATCTAACTCGAGAAATACTGTCCTAATCACTAAAGTGTCAATGAGGCACTTGTAGGTAACCACGAGGGGCATCTAACTGCGGTATTTTCAGCGATGTACTAATTGCGTACACATTTATTCTGACTGATAAAGGAAACCCGCGAAATATGAAAAATACCACGTGACGGCGCCTCCGCGCGCACCGTAAAGCTACGCCCTCAAACAGGCTGCCTTTGAGTTAGCCAGAATGAAATAGACAAAAGAAAGAAAGAAGAAATCGCGACCGAGTTTGTTCCTTACCTGCACACGCGTCCCGTGAATCTTGCTGCTGCTGCTCCTTCCATGCATGCTATTATCAAGGTGATGCGCTGTCTCTTCGGGCGGGTAACACGCGAAGCAGTTGCTTTCATTCAGCTTTGTTTGGGGACGCTGCTTTCCAATGCGCGCGTAAGCGTCGTCACGTGGTATATATATATATATATATATATATATATATATATATATATATATATATATATATATATATATATATATATATATATATATATATATATATATATATATATATATATATATATATATATATATATATTATATATATATATATATATATATATATATATATATATATATATAGAGAGAGAGAGAGAGAGAGAGAGAGAGACAAAGATAGGTCGGCAGTCTACAACGCCAAAGGAGGCCTAGGGGTGTGGGTAGCCTCTTTTTTTTGCTACGGTTAATGAAGTTAACATTTTTTTAAATATACAGAAGAAAGAAAGAAAGAAAAACACGCGCCCAGAGTGGGGACCGAACATGGGTTCGGTCCCCACTCTGGGCGCGTGTTTTTATATATATATATATATATATATATATATATATATATATATATATATATATATATATATATATATATTATATATATATTTATATATATATAAAGCGGATCAGAATGGGAAATGAGGGGATCATTGAATTAAGACAGCAGGCAGTCAAGAAAACCTCGGAAAGAAAAGGGGAGAATGCGGTAGGTCATAGAAACAGATGAATTTTTTGAGACAGGAAGAAAGGGGTGAGAAAATGCCCGCCGGGTGGACATTTTCTTGACTGCCAACCCTTATTTCTCTCTCTCTCTCTCTCTCTCTCTCTCTATATATATATATATATATATATATATATATATATATATATATATATATATATATATATATATATATATATATATATATATATATATATAATGAAGAAAATGACCACGCGTCGAAACAGAAATGGTTTGAACGTTTCGACCAGGGACCGGCCTTCGTCATAATATTTCGACAGTTCTTCTGACGAAGGCCGGTCCCCGATCGAAATGTTAAAATCATTCCTCTTTCGACGTGTGCGTCATTTTCTGCATTATACTTGCCGGTGTCCAATAAATTGTTCTGCTAGATATTTATATTGTATGCACTGATTGGCAGACATAAGCAGCCGTATGTGGACATTTTCCTTAGTGGCTATGTGACAAATGCTATGTGCCACCGACTTGCCGAATTCTATGGTCAGTGCCACCTGCCCCGCTCGCCGCGCACATCGTCGTCCACGCTGTCGTCATCGGTGTGTGTTCTGGGATCTCTGCGCTCGACCTGAGCTCGCTAGCCTGTCGCTGTCTGCGAGGTTCGCTTAATAATGCGGTGCCCGACGTCCGCTTGCCTGTGCCTCACAATATATATATATATATATAATGAAATCAAAATATCTGGTGAGGGGTTCACTGAACGAACATGGAAGGTTAGGCTAGCCGGTAGTCAATAACGAGAAACGCCAAACACGAGATAGGGGAAGTGGTTCACCATTTTACCCGTTGAAATAGATTTTCTGATGTGTTTGAAAGCAGCAAAGTTGAGAACAACATGCTCCTCGGATGGGGCCTGAACCCACGACGTCCATAATACTGGTAATCGACTTATTTACCTCCGCTGAAGGATGAAAGCCTCTTCAATTGACACCGAACAGCTCATATCCTGCGCGGGCCGTCCCGAATCCCTTTTGCCACCAAATTTCCTTATCTCATTTCTCGATCGTGGTATGGTGCCTTCTAATATCTTCTAGCTAGGTCTCTCGGCTGCCATCTTTCTTACCCTGCTGGCGGTCTGGTTGCCAGTGCTTCGCATTAAATGTCCAATCCAACTCCAAGTCGTTCCTGTGATTTTCCTGTGATTTGAGCTAGGAAGTCTTTCACTAGTGTTTGCTCCTAATCAAGGGAGCCGTTTCCTTTCCCCAAGATTTACTCTTTTCGTTCTTCTTTCTATAATCCAAGAGACTCCAAATTTCTGGCCCCTATGTCATTACAGGGAGTACTGGTTGGTCCTGTCCTTTTAAGGACGATATTCTTTCTTGGGCTACCTAAACCCAGAAATTTTGGTCTGTCTGTCTGTGTGTGACTCGAATCAGCCAGCGCACTTAAGTGGAACCAAATCTGCGCATTAGTCTTATATACTCACAACCAGATCTGGACGTCTAAGACCGGTGTTAATGTTCATACTTGTCAACATTGTTAACAAGAACAAGAAATTACACGAATATAAGGCAGAAAATCAATACATGAGTGATATTTGAAGTGTTCCTTTATTGTAAAATTCAGGTATGCTTGGTTGTTGCCATAGCAAGTAAAATACTAGATCAATTGCAGAAAACCGTCGCCTGGTGCTGCCCGCGCTACCTGGCGGCATTAAAAAAAATCAAACGGCAACAGCAACAAAATCCCTCCTGGAGTAGGGCAACACGGTTCTATAAACGTTGTAGTAGGGTTCCTCGATTCACGTGCGTCTCCGCCGTATGGTCGCGTTGGCATCGAGGCACCCGGCCTGGAGCAGTGGAACGCGGTCAATTGAAATTGACTTCAGCAAACCTTCAGAGTGTTTACCTTGGGACGAGTGCCACGGAAGAGGAACAGCATTAGAGGTGAGCGGGAAAGCGAAGGGAGGTATTTACTTGACAAACGTCGACAAAAACGATCGTCTTTTGTCGACATTTGCAACAAAAGGAGCAGATACGCGGCCAATTTTTTCTGTTTATGGTACTGAGGTGGCAGGAAGCCCACTATTTCTTACGGCAGACTACTTGCCCGTTGCTGCGCCTGATCTCTTTCTCGTGGTCTGGATCGGCACTCACAAGTTTCTCAGGATACTTCTATTCATCAATTTCTTCTGGAATTTCAGTGCCTTGGCTAAAGGGCACTGTTCCTGCACGCGTGTTTTACATTAGTACGAACCCTACGACAATGCTTCCTGAGTACAGTTCCTGGACAATGATTGGCGGCTGTTCACCTGAATAACGGAACGAGGCGATGTCGTCTACAATTCTAAAGCGGTTCAAAATTTTTCATTTACGTTCTCTCCCTGTCCTCTCCGATACAGGCTTCCCAAGTACTCCCTCTGTTTATGCAGTAGATGGGTTGGTGAGATGAGATACATGTACTGGGCAGGGCCGCCGGGAGCTGTCAATGTTTTCTGCCTTGGGTGATTTTCTTTTGCTTTGACGATGACACTAGCGGTGGCGGCGGTTTAGTGGGCCCCTATTCCAAATTCTTCGGCTCACTTAATACACTTGGGCAGCCAGGCGGGATTTGGCAGCGGCAAAAGAGGCTTGCCAAATTGGGTGGACTGGCAACGGAAGGTAAGCAAGGGGCTCGGGAGCTGTGACTGGAGCGTACGGAGACCGCTTTGCACGCGCCATTGGCGGCCTTCCACCAAGCCAGTCGGTTTCGAGTGGTGTCCAGACGGGGTGTGGTCGGGCCGAATATTAAAAAAAAAAAATACGGGCGTAACTTGGTTTTCCGCGTGGAACATTTGACTTGGTCACGAGTGAAATACAATTTCTTGCCCTTACGTAAGTCGTTGATTCGGACATGGGGCATTTTCTACTACAACCAAGCTCCCGTTCACCGCAGGAAAATTCCCAACTCAAGCATTTCTTTTAAATTAGCTTTCGCTGACAATTAAAAAACGATAAACGTAATGCCACGGGTGAGGAAACAAAAAAGACAACTTATTTACGGGGTTCGGCGCAACGTACGTCCAGTAGCGGTCAACGTTCAAAGGCGTATAAATGTATGCGTGCTGTGCGTACTCGCGGAACGGGGCGAGTGACTGGGGTCGCTGTGTGCGAAGGGCTGTCCGTCTTGTGGTGGGCTCTAATAGCACATAAGCCGCAGTATTCCATAATTTATCTTTCTAAGTGAAGCCGGGGCGCACAAAGACGGGCGGCTGCGAAAAGCACCCTGACCACTAAGCACAGTTAGCCATTTACTACTTTTGCAGCGTAACTGCATATAACTAACCCCCCTCCCTCCCCTCCGTTTCTGTTTTCACTCCGGTGAAGCCGCTTTACTCTGCACCACTTCTCCACCCCTTCATTGCACCGCTGACGCCTCTTTCAGAAGTTTCATACCCCTCGCCACCACCGATGCCTCTTTAAAAAATTGCGCTATCAGCTGTTAACGGCTCTAGCGCCGTTATCAGCGCTTGCATTTTTAAACTCGCTACGGGACGGACGCGCCTCGTTCGCTCGGAGGAACAAGAGCGGCAATTGAAGGAGCGTCGGCGCACACAGAAGCGCGAATGCGCGAAAACAACGGAAAGCCGTGGCCGCAGAACGTGCAGCCACAGCCGTTTCAGCCTCAAGTTCCAGCTCGTCGAGTAGCTCTGAGCCCCTCCCAAACTAACAGCAACTTTCCCGTTGGAACGCCGACGTGAGCCTATATATTTTATTCAGATTTAAGGGACACTAAAGGCCGAATAAAACTTCGTCTTCCATGAAAGACTACAGTTTCATAGCTGTCTAGGTTTTTGTTCGACGAGCAACGATCCGTTATTTACAGATAAATAAGTAAACAAAGCTGGCGTTTCTCTGAACCGCTCCCCTTTCAATTTTTCGTGACGTAGCCAAGGCGTGACAAAATAGGATCGAAGCCCCGGTGCGGTCTAAAGCGTAAACGCTGGCATCGGTAGCTTTTACGTCTCCACGGCAACGTTTCTCTGGCCGAGGAGGCTGGCTTGGACTTTTGTGATTTTTCGCCGATGGAGTGAAAACGCGTTTAGATGCTCGAGCGGCCGTTGTTCCCGCCTGCTCCAGCCTCCCACACAGCGACATTTCCCTCTAAGTCTTTCACGTCATAGTACGTGCGCATCATCAGGTGCCGGTTTGGGGGGTAGGGGGGGTGGTGGAAGGGGGGCGTGCGCGCGCAGCTAGGATTCATGCCCGCAGTCATAACTTGCCCGTTAGTTTTCCGAGAGATTTAAACGTGGGCATGTCACGGCCCAATTCGATATCGCTGCTGCCCACTGTAATCGAGCCGATTGAATTGGTGTGTTACCGACAGTATGATTCTAATGGTACCGGAGGGAAACGGACAGGCCCATGTTTGTCCGTTAGAATAAAGGTCGAGTCCTTCCAAGTTATATTCAGCTAATTATCTCGGAAGTATGCGCAATTTCAAATCACAAACAAACGTGTTTCGTTTCATGCACTTCTTGGACTACGCCCAGCTTCACTGGTCATCCTTCTTTGCGGAGCGGAAGGGCACTGATGTTTTAGGGGCGAAGCACCTTAGGACCTCGCTTTGTCCGGGGCTTGGCGTTCGTGTACAGTGTTGCGCATGCGCGAGGAGCATTGGATTGGCACGGATTGGATTGGATTGAACTGAATTATATCGGATTGGATTGAATTTGAATTGTATATACTGTACACACGCGTTGCCACTCATTTACATGCGCGAGTGAACAATGCCACGGGTGATTTACGGTAAGAACGATTCGCAGTGCTTCGCCCACTTGTCATGATTCACTTCGTGGAGATGCGTGAATTTTTTGTTTTCTCCGAAGGACTTTCTAGATTATGCAATTACGTTTATGTCGTCACTGCGCAGGTAATCGTTTCGAGGAGAGGTCATGTGAAGAATTGTGAAGGCGGGAAAAGGACAAACGCACAGATAAGTGACAATTTACAAAAAAAGATCAGATCAGATCATCAAAAAGCTTTATTGCTGCCACGGGTGTCACCTCTTTCCGGTCGACTTCAGTGTTCTTCCAGCAGAAAAGAAGAAAAAAAAAGTCAATTGGAGTCAAGATGCGTCATCACTCTTTGGCATTCAACTACCTGTGTAGTCTTACAAGCACTGCAAGATAACTGGTAAAAAAATGACGTCACAAGAAAGGGAGTTGGTGCCCGGTGGGTAAATGCTAGATCAATGAAGTGCACGCAGCGGGCTTCCCTGCTTTTCAGGCTTCCAACGACTGGTCCGTTTTCCTCCCTTCCTTTTGATTGCCCGCATCGCCATCGCCTAGAGCAGTTTATGAGGCTTCATGCGATGGCGTCACCAATCCGAGCTCTCTTGATTGAGGGTGATGCTATCGTCGCGTGGTCAGCAATCGCACAGGAGGCCTCGTTTTCTCGCGCACCGAGAGGCTATCAGGAAGAGACGACAATAGTGGGATGATGATGGGACGTGGGCTTCTTGGATGGTCTCCGGGCCGTTAGGCGCAGCCGTAATAATATAAACGGCGAACCATGCTTGGCTGGATCTTGGTTCACTCGCGTGCCGGCTTTTGGCGGAGAGCTGTTCGAAGGGCCTGCTAAAACTACGACTTCAGCTTTCACAATTGTTTATATATCTGCGGAGGGTGGTTAACGA
Organism: Haemaphysalis longicornis; assembly: GCF_048455015.1. Taxonomy (NCBI): domain Eukaryota; kingdom Metazoa; phylum Arthropoda; class Arachnida; order Ixodida; family Ixodidae; genus Haemaphysalis; species Haemaphysalis longicornis. The sequence goes on from NW_027526460.1 coordinate 47,659,667, forward strand.
GGTTCCGCGAATAAAAAGACTTCGGTATAGATATAACAGGGATGATGCAAGCGTCAAGCTGCTACTGCAGCTTTTAGATCAGCAACCCAGCCAGAAATACCGCAAAATAATAGAGAATTGAATTGAATTGAATAATACACGAATTGAATTACATAATCAGAGGAGAGGTGAGGTATTAAGCTTTTTCTACTTGCAATTAATTTGTGCATTACAATGTTCTGGGTCGTTAATTGCGACACTTATTATTTACTGTCTTCTTGCAAAAGTACGAGAAGGAACAAGCTGCTCCCATCTCGCGCTACCCCCGGCGTATTTATAAAGAAAGCGTGTTTATATAGAAAGGAAAGCCTACAGAAACTCCAAGGGAGGTAGGAAAAGTTGTTTACCTTTTATCTTGGGCAAAAAATAGGAGTTTTGAAAGTGGTAGAAAAGAAAAAATAGGGAGAAAAATTGGAGGCCCTGGCGGGATCGGAACCCACAGCTTTAGAATAACGCATATGATACTCTAACAATTGAGAAACAGAGCGACGAAATTTCTGTTTATATCAAGGAGGTTAAAAAATTGCAATTTTTTTTAACCTCCTTGGTTGATATCCTGGTGTGTGTTCGTGTGTGTGTGTGTGTGTGTGTGTGTGTGTGTGTGTGTGTGTGTGTGTGTGTGTGTGTGTGTGTGTGTGTGTGTGTGTGTGTGTGTGTGTGTGTGTGTGTGTGTGTGTGTGTGTGTGTGTGTGTGCGTGTGTGTGTGTGTGTGTGTGTGTGTGCATGTGTGCGTGCGTGTGTGCGCATGGGTGCGCGTGCTCTGCGGGTCTTTTATCGTAATTTGTAGTGAACGCTTTCAATCCGCATCCTTCAAGGGCACAACATTTTCTGTTTTCTTTCTTTTGTACATTTCTCGAACTTCCAATGATCACACAAAAAAAAGAAATGAGCTACTTCCCCTGCGGCCTTCCTTGGCGTAATTCACTGTTCTCTTCCTTTACCAAGCACATGCAGACGCACGCACACTCACGTACACACGTACACACGTACACACGTAGCCTTATCAAGGTATGTACCGGTGCACGATCACAATTCTCGTGTGCTCTTCACACGTGGCTGCAGTGGGGTAATTCGAAAAGAATGCTTGGACTACCGCATTGGCTCTCTAGTTGAACCGATCCCGTTCGACAATAATTATAGTGAAAAAAAAAAAGCATAACAAAAGCAACAACGAAACAAAACTGGCCGTCTGCAAAAAAAAAAAAACTTTCTGCAGCTCGCGATCACTCACCAACCACCTTTCGGTGCAAGAGCATACGAAGGCCGCACAAAGCGGTCGAAGCCTCTTGATGAGATGCTTGTGGAACACGATTTGGTGGAATCCTCCGGGAGGTTGAATTTACAAATAGCGGCACAAAATCAGCTTTTACTTGTGGAACCATTTTGCTATGTTTAGTGATTTCGTGCTCTTAAAGCGTGGCTCACTCACCATCAGCAGAAGGGCGCCGATATGTTTAAACTCTGCTTGAACGTCAGGCTCACAGGAAAAGTGAAGTTCACCAAAAATTTTTACTGCGCAGCCAGCATAAGCTGAAACCAAGCGGCTTTGCGTCGATCGAAGCGGTTGCGTGGTCTGCTGAATCTTTTAGGTGTATGGGTGATCATTTCTTGCTCTTTTAAGTGCTGCTGGGCGAGCAAAGAAGCGCTCATTATATATCGGTTAGAAGTAGGAACATCCAAGTAGGTCTGCTACCACCTTGAAGCTATAGGGCGAGGGGGGGGGGGGGCTTTTTTTTATAGCAATTGTGGAGAGCACGGCGGAGCCTTTCAACGCGGCCGGATAAAGTTCAGTGATAATAACTGGACTCGTATACAGTGCATGATTTGAAACCTTATTGTATATAATTATAAAAGTATTGGCGCTGTAAACAATCTAGTTGTAATAATGGCATCACCTTAAAGGTACTCCGCAACACTTCCGATGAACGCTGTCACTCTTTACTTCGCGTCTGGAAGCACTGCGAAAGCTACAGTTATCGCCAGCACGGAGAGGCACCGCGTGATTCGCTCGTAGCAACAGATACGCCTTCCGTTTCTTCTTTGCTCTTGGTGCTTTCTTTTTAAAGTGGCCATCGAATGCGTTCATTGCTGAAACTGAAGGAAAACCGCCCAATGGCCGCTCCACCGCTGTATTGATCTAATTTCAGGAGTCGAAGGACGCCAAGACCGGGAAAGAGAGAAAAATCTTTTGAGCAAGTTTCCAAGTTACCTTATGGGCATTGGGTGTCTACGCAGGTGTAATCTTCGAGCAGTAATTTTTGGCTGAGGTATTTCGCGACCCCCGAATCTAAGTACTCAATGGGTTGGTTCACTACGTTCGAAAAGAGTTTAAGATTTAGAAAAAAGTTGAAGAAAGTGTTGTAGGGTCTCTTAGGACCAGGTGAGTGATAAAGCATTTTTACAATACAAGCGTAATCAGTGAATTCGTTTAATTAATTTTGAAGAATAATTTAAGGGGGGTATGCGTGAGTTAATTCGGTGCACTTTCACTGTTGGATGCTACGGGTTCGTTTGAACTAGAAAGGTAGTTTTTTACATGTTTACAGAATCAGCCATTGTAATCTTTAGATTCAGGCGTCAATTTCACTACCATTTGGGAAGACACCCAATTCTAGACAAGGTGACTTTCGAGCAAGTGATCATGCTAAGACCCTTGGTGTCTTGGCACCATTAAATTACAAGCGATGCCTTACAGATTAAATTTCTAGTCAAGGACACCACAAACAACTTTTTGTGCTAGCAGTTTTGTACAGCGGTTCATTTTCTTTCGTTCAGTTGAGTAAACCGGATAATATTTTTTTTTCAGACGCGTGGCTCCGTCGCTCGACATCCTCTTCCCTGTCGAAACATTTATTCACAGGTAGTCTTAGTAATCCGTGTTGAATATTGTGATAGCAGACAAGGACAAGGGCACGAAGGGGACCAGTGGCTTAAAGTAATCCATAAAAAAGCTCACCGCACTCGCTACTTTAAGATCGTTTTAATTACAATTCACGGCATTTCCGGGCGCGGTGGTGCAATGCTCACGGCTGGTCAGGGAACGGGAAAGCAACGAGAGATGCCGCCTCACAAGAGCCGGAGTTGTGACACAGGCTCACTCCTCGTGCCCTTTGCAGTTCTTCCCTCTCTAACCTTTTATTAAAAGGAAACCACTGTAGAGGGAGATTCTGAGTAGTGAGAGCTGAGAAAAGGCTCCTCCTCCTCCTTCTCCTCCTCCTCCACAACTTCCACCAAATTATAAACTAAGCGTATTAGACCCAATGTGGAGAGAGCATTACGTCACACGCAACCGACAAGCTAGCTCCTACTGAGACCTTGTAACTAAATGCAAAAATTTCCCCATTTTATCCAGTACCCAGGGGGGGGGGGGGGGGGAATAAGCTTACCGTTTATACTTTTTTAAGAGCGAAGAGAGTGACGTTGCTTTCGTTTTGTTGTTTCAAAGAAAAAAGGACACACGCATGATTTTATCCGAGAAACTTAGTTACCACAAGCTCAACTCCACTGCGTGTGGAAGGTAGTAGTTATGTGCAGAGCGGCTCGAGCTAATCAAAAAGACCCCCCCCCATGTCGACGCGCAAGGCTTCTGGTAAATTTGTCGAGCTTGTTTAAGTTTACTTTATGATGTACATTCTTTTTTTGTTCTCGTTCGCGCGATTAAAATGCGCCCACCCTCCGGCCACCATAAATTAGGTTTCTATTGATTTATGCCGCCGCTCCTTTAGAATAGGGGCGGCAGATGCTTCGAACGCGGTCACGTCACTCTGTTTCCTCCCAAGAAAAATTGCTTCTTTGACCTGGCCGACGCAGTGCTGGCGGCTGAAAGGGCGGAGTTATTTTTGATTCCCGTAATAAATTTCCCGCATTCGCTGCGTGGAATGCGGGGGAAGACAACCTCAAGTAGCGAGTTATATCGACATTTTATTTACGACAGGGGCCGTATAAGGATGATTGAATGAACGGGCACGAATGGACGCGGATTGAGCGTGTAAAAGACATTCTCTCGGGAGTTTCTCGGGGTCTTGAAGCGGAAGCTCAAGCTGTTTTTTTTGTGTGTATATTAGTCGGCGGAAATTATTGCCGAAAAGTCACAGCTCACGATTTGATGATCAGGAACTCGGAGTCGCTGCTCTGGGAAGAAAGGAAGATACGCTGTAGGCAACTTGTTCTGATTTCTGAAGTGCATTGTTCTTTAGTTGTGACTAATGATGATACATTGAGTTCATACCCAGTAACGGAATGTTTACTGCTTCCTGCTTGCTTCGAGTAAAACGCGCATGCTCAGAATCGGCGCAGCCTAAAGCTCGGTGCGAACGTCCGGATGCCAAAAATATGCTACCTAACTATAGGCATTTTTTAACCAGGGAAGAAGTAATGCTCGTAGTTGCGCAACGTAAAAATATTGGGTACTGTAGCAGCTTTCACAACTATCTAAAAGGCTCTTTATGCGCCCATTAACGCTTTTAAGGCAAGGACGCGCCTTATGCGTCCTGATCTGACGCCTTAAGAAACTGTTCAAAAATCATACGTGGGTAACCAGGGGATTCGTGTTGTTTAGATGTTGACACGACTATTGACAGCTGTACGCCATCCAGTGTCGAGGATCAAGTAGGAAGGCTTTCGCTGAGGGAAGCAGGCAGTGCAGAAAGGTCGCAGCCATCAAATACATGTGCGGGTGGCGCGCGGCGCGACTCAGTGGCTTACGACTGAGGACTCTGGGATGACGTTAGCAATGTAATGTTACAGACAGTGATCGTTGATTGCAACAGTCTCTGTTAGTAGTTAGTGAACTTCTGAAAGCACCGTGCTTGTTTTTTTATTCTTAGTATACTAAGTTGTCCTTATCTTAGTAAAAAAAAAATCGAAGAATAACGGCGCTTTAAAAGGTTTCACGGCAATTTGCTGACAGTTGGAGAATTTCCTGAACTCAGGGTTTGACTGATACGTCACCAGTTTCTTTCCTTTTTATGGACGCGGGTTCGAACCCGGCCGCCGTTACTAGGAGGTGGAAAGCGAAAAAGCCCGTGTGCTGAGATTTCGCCGCACGCTAAAGATCCCCAGCTGGACAAAATTAATCCGGAGCCTCCCACTACGGCGCGCCTCATAGCGCAGGTGTAACTTCGGCGTGTTAAACCCAGAAAATTGATTTGTTTTTTCAGTTTGCTTGCTTTTTACTATACCATTATTCTGTTTATTTTGGGGGGAAAGGGGGGGGGGGGGGGGGGCGAACAAAAACTGTCCTTCACATGGATCTTGATTTTTTTCTGCCAAGAAATGAGCTATAAAATAACGAAAAGCATTAACATTTTGATAATTCGGAGTTCTTGCGAAGGTGAGAAACCTTTCTTCACGAAAGAATACTCCCCGAATATACAGCGGCTGTAAAAGTTCAAATGAAGCACAGCCTATGCGAAACGCAGGGATCAAGTGCTTATTCTCAAATAATTATCTGAAACAATACTCTTAAGCGGAGCAAAAAAAAAAAAAAAAGAGTGACAACGAAACTTAAACCTCAACGCAAAAGATTACCATACCTCCCACGTGGGACTTCATTAATGCGCAGTCGGAATGCTAAACATATATCGTTATAATGGAATTAGCGGAAAACGCAAACACAGCCTCCAGGTGCTGATATTAGGGTGTATGGTGTCTTTTCTATCGTGCTTTTTTTTTTTTCATAATAGGAAGTACCATGAAACACTTTTTAAATGTTCTATGACATGTCCTCGCATGTTTTTTTACAATAAGCACTTTACATAAGACTGGACATTGCCATTTTAACCTCCGTCGTTACTTGCCTTGTTTAAACTAATGAACAGTCAACTTGCAAAGTTCCCTGTGTGAAAAATTATCTGCATTCTTTTACCAAGAAAAAAGAAATTGTCCACTAAAAGTTTGTCCCCAACATTTTTACTCCTGGCCACAAAGTCACTGGGAAAGACGAGGGAGTCACAGCAGCAATCAATCTTCTGATGCTTCCGGAAGCCAGGGCGCGCGTTGTGCTAAAGCCTCACGATTTGTAGAAAGCCCCAATTTGCTTTGATGCAACAAACGTTAACAACAACAACAACAACAACAAAAAAACAAGTCTCATTTCATACAACTCTCTTTCCGTCGTAAATACGGGGGCGCTGCGTGGGCATTGAGGGATAATTGTAGCAAGCGCAAGAAAAAAAGCTCGTGTATTAATCTGCTCATGTTCAAAAAGCTTAGGAAAAAGCTCACTTGAGCCCAACCTAGTCTGCGTGCGAAGTGCTAAAAACAGCAGCATCGAAAATTAAAGGAACGTCTAGTGCAGCCCCAATCGGCCGGCCTAAATTAATCCAAAGCTTTACCGTCTGGTGTTTTCCTCTCATAGAACGGGCTGGTATCGTTAAAATTTTTAAGCCTCGCTGATCGGCCGAATATTCCCTTTTACAGCGCGAATGAAGCATTTAAATTTTTCATTCAAGAACACTTACAAAAGGATAGGAGAACTGAAGGGGGCCCTGATGCCGGGGCGGACTGGAGAAAAAAGCTAGTGCCAAAGTTACACTGCGAAATCAAAACCGAGAAAGAAAGATAGCGAGCGATAATGAGCAGCGTCTTGGTAATAAGAAAACAAGGGACAAGAAGATTGCCAATTAGTGACTCTGTCGTACCCAGTTGAGGGAAGAGAGAACGGAAACGCTTAAAGCGTTATTTTATGTTCTTATTCAGACCTACTCATTGGAAGTTATCCTGCCTTTCTATAAAGCAGGTGCGGACGCACGTTGCCTGAAATATTGTGCTGCCTTTTACGGTTAAAAGGAAAAACACTGCCCGCCACGGCCGTGGAAATCTTTTCAACCCATATATAGCCCCGTGCCTGGGGGCATAGGGAGGCCGCAATTATTATTAGCTCGTTAAACCCCCTTCGGCTTCCTCGACCAGGGATTTTCGTGTCTTACTTTACAACTTCTAAACGGGTCTTTTTCTTCGAAGATACGGCCATAATTTGGTCGCCTTTTTTTTCTTCCCTTTTTTTTTTCGCTGTTTTTGGTTATGACGTCAAATATCCTGTCTCCGTTACACCCATATATTTCCTTGTTTGAAGCGTGCACGGTGCTCTCCTTTTTCCTTCGACGTTCTGCCACGCTCGCAGGCTGAAGCTAATAAATTCGGATTGGCGAGAGTTGGTTGGGAGTCGGTCAAGGAGGGGGAGACACTCTTTTGAGACGAGCGAGTGACGACGTCGACGACGGCCCTCGTGGGTCGTCCGCTCAACCTGACGTTCCCGTCGAAGCGAGACCGGGCATCTTCTTTTCTCCAGCTGCTCCGCGCTTCTCCGCGGGAGGAGGAGGAGGAGGAGGAGGAGGAGGAGGCGGCTCGTTTCCAGCATCTTCCTTCTCCTCCCTCCCGCTCTCCATTAAAGTTCGGAAGAGTCGAAGGAGGAGTGCCGCAACGCCGGGACTTCTCTCTCGCATGGTCGACTTACGATCCTTCCTTTCTTTTCGTTATCTTCTTTTTGATCGCATTGTGCGGGCGCCACCCCCGCTAGTGGCGCCCCACCCCGCCCTCCTTGATGCGTCTTCTTTTCTTCTTACGGCTTCCACGCACACCGGGAGCCGCATCCTTTTCTGACGCCGGTTCCTCTCTTTTACTCGTTGCTTCTTATTTCCCCTTGCCTCCCGTGTAAGGTCGCTCTTAACGGGCTTTCTATGGGCGGGCACGGGGGAGGAAAAGGTTGCCTCATTTCCTGCGATCCCGCAGAGACTGGGACGACGCGGCGGCACAGAGTTGACTGGGGCCCGACTCCTGGCCGTAGCCGGGCTATATTTACTGCTAACAGCGTCCCGCTGAGCAAATCGTGCCTTACCGGACGGAGGAGACGACGGGGTGCCGGGAAAAAGCGCGCGCTGTCCGTTTGAGCGTCCGCGCGGCAGACAAATGAGGTGTGTACACATGGGCACAGTTTAAGTGAGTCGCAGTTGCTGGGGAACGCGGCTTGGGGCGTCAGCATCTGTGCGCATGCGCATCTGTGTCCACGCGCGCGTGTATCTGCAGCTGTGCAGTTACGTGCTGTCCTGGGCCTGGACAATGCCATCCTGTACAATGTAGATTGTACAAGTTACAGTTTGGTTGTCATGAATATTGGTAGTTAGCATTGAGACCTGCGGTAGGGGACGACTTTATACAGTAGATGATCAAGATCAAGAACAGCGGCTATTGTTTGGGCGGAGATGTGAGTTCGCTAGCTTTTCCCCTCATTGTCGAGGTATATCAGCACTTGTTGTGCACATTAGGCTCAAGTAAGCTTAACTGATGGCAGAGAACGACTGGAAAAGAAAAAGAAACAGAAAAAAAACCCGTTAATTTTTTAGAAATAAATCGTATTCGTGCAAGTAAGCAAGCAAACGATCCGGCTTCCTGGCATGTTGCATACATTCACGCCAAGCACATTTCGAGTCGTATTCACCACTTCACTCAATTGCATTGTTTGTAGTGGCAATATAATCCTTATACCTAAATACGAATGCCCTATCGTATGTTTTTCAATTTACAGCCAGGATGAATTTTGCCTACATACTCCGGTGCTCAGCGAACGCGTTCGTTTTTGAAGTTGCCGTGCTGCTTGCAGCGCGTACATAATTTCGAATATTTTGCCTGCAGTTCATCAGTCCCGATTTCCGTTCCACGACGCGGTGCGGAAGATGTACTTGGCGTGTATGTATGTTCGGTCGTTAAGCGCGGCGATGTTAGTGATGTCCGCACACAAACTTTGTATTAAATCTCTCAGCACCATATATAACCACCGCGACGTTACCGTAGCTTTGTGCTGTACACCCTACCCTTGCGAAGCCGGTATTGATAACAAATGCATTTTTATTCGAACGGGGAATTGAGCGCTTTCAACGACCCTTTGAAGCGAGGACATTCCACTTAGGAAGTTGTTTCGGCAGCACTTGACCGGTGTGCTTCATTCGATCATTTTACGTTCGTTATAAGTGGGCTTTAGGGTGGCTCGACTCAACTGGAGCGAACACTTTCATTTCAACGCGATAACATTAACCCATGTATACGCTGAATCCCTCTTCCACTCGAGTCTCCAGTCGAGGAGATCCTTGAAAGCAATTTTCGCATGTAAAAGAATGGCGGTATCCTCCACTCATCCGAGTCGAGGGAACGCATGGAGTGGAGGGAAGGCTAACAATTCGACCATAATGAAGTGCCCCATTCTGCGAAGAACCTGCGTTGTCGTTGCCCTGTAGGGAAAACGGTGGTAGCTGTAAAGAGTAACAAAAATGTATGCAGAATGTCGGACTTTGTGCCTAAGTGCGTATGCCGATAATTTAGATTGAGTAAATCAATTCGTTTGAAAAGAAACTTGCACACATGGGACCTCGTATGGGAATCGAAGACGGGTTTCCAGATGAAGACGCGGTGGCTCAGTGGCTAAGGCACTGCGCTGCTGAGCACGAGGTGGCGGGTTCGATTCCCGGCCGCTGCGGCCGCTTTTCTGATGAAGGCGAAAAGCAAAACCGCCCGTGTGTGCGAGATTTCGGCGCACGCTAAAGATACCCAGGTGGTCAAAATTAATCCTGAGCGCTCCACTACGACGCGCCTCATCGCCGGCGTTGCGTCGGTGCGTTGAACCCTACAATCAATCAATCAATCAATCAATCAATCAATCAATCAATCAATCAATCAATCAATCAATCAATCAATCAATCAATCAATCAATCAAGCAAGCAAGCAATCAATCAATCAATCAATCAATCAATCAATTTCCAGATGAAGAGCCGAGTGTGTTATCACGAGGTTAAATCAGGACGTCGTCTGCGTCGGAGAAAGACAGCATTGTGTCTGCGGCGCTGACGTCATATTTCTAGACCGGTGGGAGCGATATGCTTGATTGATTGTAGGGTTTAACGCGAGGGAGCTGCACCTTGGCTATAAGGCGTGCCGTCGTGGAGGGATCTTCCGGATTTATCTTGACCACATGGCGACCTTTAACGCGCGTTGAAATCTCCACACACGGGCGTAAGCATTCTCAGTGTCTCTCTGAACTTTTTACGGCGAACTGCTTAGACGTCTCATCAATCGCGAAGAGTGAATTATATCGCCGTCGTTGTCGTCAACATGAATGGCACCGAAATGGCCCCCGCTCAAGAGAAAATGAATAAATAAAAACAAACTGAGTTCTTATGGGATTTGAACCGGGAACTTCAGAGCAAAGGCCAAGTGCTTCACCACTGCGCAAACTCGACATGCCTGCCGGTGGGGAACAAGGTTTAGCTTGGTGCATGCCACGTAACAGGTGAACGTGACAGTACGGGAATAAAACATGGGCTCTGAGAAGAGAAGGTTGACTGTGGGGAAGCTGCCACGTCAAGTTCAGCCAGTGTTCCTGCGGTAGTAATTTGGCTGCATGGGACGAGGAAACGAAAGCCAACAACGAGCCGCAATCCTAATTCAGCAGTAAAGAAGACTGATTATCGCTAGGCTTTCGCCTTAAACACGCGAGAACGGAGAACGCTTAAACGCGAGAACGCTAGAGAAATTTCGTTTGTACCCATTCGTGAACTTTTTTTAAAACGGTTTGTTTGCCTTACAAGGGACCGTTTCGCAAGAACGATCGCAACAAAAATCACGACGGTCTCATCATAAACATTAAAGCACCAACAAGCGCGCCTCCGTTGTTACGGCAGCGCAATATCGGTCAGCGTTGCTGCGACCCTGCCGGGCGGCGATCTGAACGCCGCACCGCGGCCAGAGATCACCACCGGGGGCAACATTAAAAGGGCGGCATGGGAAATACACTTCCGCAGGAGAAAATTGAATCACCCCCTCGAGAGTCATAAGGAGGGCCGGCACATCTTACCCTTCCCCGTTCGCTCTCTCTCCGCCCGCTGCCCGTCGATTCTTTTTGCCGGTATCAAATTGAATTGCGCCTGCCTTTCAAAATATCTCACCAGGCGTGGGATGCGATATGGACCGGTTTATTTTATACCGGTTTGCTTGTACCAGCCTCTCGACGCTAGAGGAGGCGAGTTCTTAGGGGACCGTGGATTTTTCAGCGGGAAAAAAAAAGAGTACGCTCCTGCGTTCTCTAGACGAAGAACGGGAAGAGAAGTGCGAGAAGCAAACAAACAAAAATTATAAGCTTATGCGGCCCGCGGCACCAGCCGTAGGCTGTGCGTCGCAAGAGTTGAATGGAGGCGTGCGCAAATCATTCCTGCGCGCAGCCTTTCAATCGTTGTCGATGTCGATGCCTGTCGTCAACGTCGGTAGCGATATGAAATTGAGAGATTTAATAACTATGTTATACTAGGTGGAACACGTTAGGTGGAGCACACTAGGGCAGCCGCGCGTGCAAAATGATTCCCCGGCAACTGAAGTCCGCTTACGTGCTTTGAATGCGATAGCCTAGCGGTGCGTATCAAAGACTTCTTTTACTTCTACGTAGCGCTTCCGGTCTTTTTTATCTTTGGTTCTTTCGTAATTTTGCGCCACTTACTCAGACAGGCAGACTGGCTGAGCGAGTGAATGAAAACATTTTCTCCCCCACCAGCTCATCTCACATGGGCATAATCTGAGGACCCCTGTCGCGTAATCCCCTCAGTCGAGCTCTGGGAGGAGACGCTGGACAGCTTGGACTTGCAGACCCAGAAACGTATCGCGGAATGAGCTGCCATGGTCACCGGCAGGCCCCGGCTGCCGGTCACCAAGCGCACCTAAACAGACTTTTGAAATAAAGTTTCCTACGCGGAAGCTTCCCCATAGTCAGAGATCTCCTACACGGGTGCCTGTTCTACTCACGTGTTGCCACGTGCACCTGTCACGAAGCACGCATGAGGTTATTTCTCCTTCCTACTCCGGCAGGGTGCCGAGTTGGTGCAGTTGGAACGCACTTGCCTCTGGCTCTCATGTCCCGGGTTCGAATCCCACGCAAACCCAAATATGTCTTTATTTGGTTTAGTACGTAGCATTCTTTGCCGGGTACCCCCGCGGCCAGAACCGTGTAACGTCGTGCATTTACGCAATAATGCAAATTTCGGGGTAGTTCCGCCGTTAATCGTTATGACAGCGCAAATGGAGAAAGGAAAATACAAAAGATAGTAAAAATGGCGTAAATGGCGAACCGTGTAACACCGTACGTTTCCACAATAACGCAGATTTCGCGAGAGTTCCACCTTTAATCGTTATAATGAAATAAATGGAGATGATTGGTCGAACAGAATCTCGAAAATCCCCCCCCCCCCCCCCCCCCCCAAAAAAAAAAAATCGCTCTAAAGAACTCACGCTCTAGACATGCGGCATAAGAATGCTACGCATCAGTAGACAATTCTCTGAATTTCTTCAGACTTTTTTTTTTCTATACAGCGGTGGCAATTTTCGTGCCATCCGTGTTAACAGACGACACCGATGGTCACGCTTCTTTTTATTACGCCATTTTGCCACAGTGTATGAAAAGCACGGAATAAAAAATTACGCCCACCTCCCCTCGCGGGAACCCTGGTGTGATGCGACGCTGAGGGGGTTCAAGCGCAAGCGGAGAGCAACCGTCGACTGAAAGGCCGCCGGAGAGCGGCACACCGGTTATATTCTAGGCACTATATATGCGCAGCGCGCCCGAAGGAGAGGAAACCGCGGAGAGAGAGAATACTGCACATGCGCAGCACCGCCCACCGGCGGAGTGAGAGCGCGCTGGGCCGCACACGCTTTCACCTGGGCACGCGCCGGCGCCAGTGCGTCTGCCGCGGCTATGACGCAGCACAATCCACTTTAATCCAATCCAATCCAAGCCAAGCCAATCGAATCCAATTCAATGCCCCTCGCGAGAGAGTGTTCGCTATCGGAGAGGAGAGCGGGAGAGTGGCTTCGGACAACGGACGCACGCCGCGGACAACAAAGGACGCACGCAGGAAGGACAGGGCCGCCGACAAGAGATGCTCTGAGCGTCGCATCTAAAATGGGAAAGTGAAGTGATGGGTGGAAAGCGGCTACAGGATACTTGTAGATCACTATAGAATACTACTCCTCTTCGTGAAACATCGACTTCTACCCTGGTATTATGAGTCCTTCCTCCACTCCAGCATCCAGTGGAGGAGGTCCTTTACATCACTTTCCCCATGCAGAAGCACTGTGGTATGCTTCCCTCAGCCGAGTGGAGGGAGCAAATGGAGTGGAGGGACTCAGAATACGGGCCCTAGCCTTGCGGTGACTTGTTCAACCCGCCCCTACTGACCTGTTTCCGTTGCGGAAACGACATTGGACCACCTTCTTGGGACATGTCCAGGACTCCCACCAACCCGAACCCGGCACATGGAGGCCTCAGCACATCGCCCAGGCCGTCCGCCCGACATTAATCGGTGGACGTATGGTCCTCTCGTTGGACTTCCTTGCTGATACTTTTTACGTTTGATGAAGAACCCAAGACTTTCGCTTTAATAGCGAAGCGTTCTGAGGGCACCTGCACCTGAGGGTAGAAGCAAGAGGGCGTGTTCTCTGTAGTTGCGTGAGGGGGAGGCTTCATCAGCCAAGTCGGCCCCCATGATTCCACAGTGACCCGGCAGCCACTGAAACACAATGTGATGACCATTCATGACAGACTGGTGAGACTGTATTCAAATATCAGACAGCAGTTGGTGGTGAGGGCCTTGGCGCACGGCTACTCGAAGGCTTTGTAGGGCTCCTTTAGAATGCAAAAAGACGGACCCTGTTGGGAGAGTAGCTTGAAAGGATGCACAGAAATTCCAAGAACATTCTGCTGATGTAGAAGCCTTTCTAGACCGCTTCTCTAAATATAAAGTTTTCTTTGGACAAACATTATATATTTATACTATTTTAACGATTTAAATGCGTTAAATCCTCCAATTATCTAGTTTTGTGCGCGAACAGGGCGTCACACGGTTGGTGCTTTTTAACGTTGTTTTTTATTATTTGTGTTTCCGTTTCTCTTTCGGGGCGTTTTCATTTTTGTTGCCGTGGAGTAATCCTTAGATCATTTCTTTATTATTTTTTAGTTTCTTGTTTTCTTACGTTTCTTGTTTCTCAAAATTCCCTTCGACCGATAATCTCCATGTAATCTAATGACACACGAAATGTGTTAGATTCGCAAATTACGCATTTTTGAGCTGATGTAGGGCATTTGGTGCAGTGTTGTACTCAGCAAAGAATGCTTACGCCGTAGACAATTCTAGAGCACCACGATTCGATAGTCGTGAATCATGGCCAATACAGAGTGAATTGTGGTGGATTCTGCTGGTACGACCCCCGCACCCGTCGAGCTGAATAACATTGTATACGCTGAGTATTACCGATTTGACAGTGTTTCATAACAACTTGCTCCGCATTGTGGCGATACTTCCGCGGCGTTCCTGTAACTCCTGGTTGCCCCTGTGGGGGCCTTAAAAACAAAATGACAAAAGGTAGACATGCCCGGAATGGTAGATACTCCGGTCTTGTGACCGCAAACCTCCTCCTGCCACTAGCTTCGTGAAAATGACAATACTACCATGGTAAATAAATTATTGGTAAAACCTTTGCTTGTTTTTATGGTTAGTAAAGTTTCAACGGAATAACCGGTGTTAACTAGATTTTTTTGCTATGCACGCAAATTTCGTTATCAGTGGCCCTAGACCACCGTGCCCTAGACTTATGTTTGCAAACACATTTCTCAACAAATGACTGTTACGGCTCGCGTTAGATTCTGAATGAACACAGCGACGGAATAGATTTGAAGGCACTCAGCGAAGTAACACCTCTGCTATGAAGCCCATTATAATGAATTAACGCGGGATAATTTGAAACTACTGAAGCCCTTTTAACTGAATTAGTAATCTCATACAGGCGCAGGCCATAACACCCAGTCATTTAACAGCTGCTCTTGGTCTGGGAAAGCACATGAAATGTAATCGATATCTGACTGCTTCTTTGACGTTCGTTATGTAAACTGTTATAGCGGAGAGACGGCGAAAAATAGATGGGAGGGAAACGGCCTGATTGCTGCATTTTTATCATTTACAACTTCGGTAGTAATTCAGATTTACTGCACTGCGTATAGAACAGAGCAATGAGACATGTATTACTGACAGCAAAGGTAAGAAGTCTTGAAAACTTCTTTTTTTGTGTGTAAACATTAAAACTTGATTATTAGTTTTTTAAATTCTGAGAAAACGGAATTTATAGGCCCGGCTGAGCACTTTTCGATGAGAAAAGAGTGTGTCCGGGTTCTTCGTTGTCCTCACAGAGACAACGGAGGAAAAGGGAAAGGGTGTTTCGTGGCGCCGTGAGCGTTTCCTGAAAACGTATGGCAGTTGTCTTGGAATGACACGGAAAGCATCCGGCTGAGGAACTCTGAGGTATTACTCTCTTTGTTGCTTTCAAACCTACCCTGACCGCCTTCCTTCGGAGTAAAGGAATGGCCCCGGCGAAAGTGACAAATTTTGAGCCTCTTCCTTTACGTTTTGTTAGGTGGGTCATAAGTATTCTTTTTATTTGTGGCCTGCAGGGCTCCTACACATCGGTTTTAATCAGGAAACGTATCTAAACACCGACCGGTTCCTAAACGATGCAGTGCTTTGAAAGCAAGAACTCCGTCTTGTCGCGATTGCCCTGAAGGTCGTGACGATGTTAATCAAAAAATCTCCATTGAACTGCGCCTGGAACGTAGCCGAGAACTTGACTAACTAAATGCGTCTGAAGGAAATGAACGTAAAAATACTGCTTCCCACGTTAGCAATTGGTGGAGTCGTGCACTATTAGCTGTCAATATATCAGCTCTACCTGCGCTTTCAGCACACAGGCAACTATGTACCCTGACCAGGTATCGTCTGGAAAATCGGAGCTCAGTTCTGCTGTCCAGGGTTTGAACACGAATGATGATGTGCTGAAATTGTGAAATTGGGAAATTTTCAAACTCGCTCGCTGTACTCGACCTCGACCTTTTGAACACTAATGCGTAGAATTTGCCGTAAAGTGGAAATATTCATTTTCTTTCGCTCAATTCTTTCTTAACCCTATTTTTGTGCCTTTTGTCATTTCCTGGCTGTGCGTGTCCTTCTGTTCTTGAAGACTGCAGTGCTCTTCTCAGCACCCAGCGCCGAGAAGGGTTTCGGGCTTCGGCATGTTAAACTCATCATTTAGAGCTAATACACAAGTTTTCAATCACATCCCCCGACCTTGCATTTAGGACGACGGGGAACAAACGTCTCTGTGGAGCAGTTAGCCATGGGAAAGAGTCCTAATTCCAGTACCCTTTTCATTGCCGAATATTCGCACTTACCTCATATTCCACGAGGAGGATATTTTGGGTAGGCCGCCGCCTTATTAAGGGTATTTTAGCTGTAGCGAGGCAAAAGTCAGAATTTCCCTCCCTATAAAACATTTCGATTCGCTAAAGCTAAAAAAAAAAAAGAAGATTAAATCGACTTACAAAGGCATCGGCGGGGAAAAGTTGGGGCAAGGGTCGGTGCTTTAATAATTTTGCGGAGCCGCTAGGTGGGCGAAATAAAGAAAGTGAGGGCAACAAACTCGATGGCGGAGAAGCACACAGATGGTGGTAAGTGGTGGTAAGTGATTTATTGAAATATAAAGGGGAAAAGAAGTGGACTGGGGATATTTTGAACTCATTTGGGAGTTCACCACACAACCACGTCCGGGGAAGGGGAGAGGGGGATGGAAAGGGGATGGGTGAGAACAAATGAAGAAGCACACAGACACTCGCTGAGAGAGAGAGAGAGAGAGAGAGAGAGAGAGAGAGAGAGAGAGAGAGAGAGAGAGAGAGAGAGAGAGAGAGAGAGAGAGAGAGAGAGAGACAAGCCTGCAATTGGTTGAAATTAAACCCGACTATATTTGAGGACGCCACAAAACAAGCACTAATGTCTTTCATCGAACTTGGGAAGTCTGAATCAACCAATGTTTTATTTTCCCCCAGGAGTCCCCAAATAAAACGATGCGAAGGAACTTTTTTTTTTAAGCGGCTTTACAGTTGTTGTCGGTTCCTCCTCGGACAAGGACCGGTACATGTTTGCCCCGGCGGTCTGTGTTTATCCACGCGACTCGCTCGGCAAGATTAAGTTTGTCCGTTGCGGCCGCGCTTGTTTCTTTGCCCCGCAACCTCCCTGCCCTCGCAACAAAGAGTTCTTGCTCGTTGCGCGGTGGGGGTTAGCCATCCCAGCCTCGAGCTTGTACGCTTCAAATCAGCCTTTACTTGTCTTCGTTGCTCGTCGTCTCGATATTGAGCGCGGCTTCGTCCTTTAAAAGAGGCTCGGGAATTAATTCTAGTAAAGTCTTCGGGGCGCAGGTGGAATTAATTGTACAGTCACTGGTGATGCTTTGATAAGTTCTTTCCCGCGTTAGCGATATAGGAAGGGTCTAGACTCGTAGATTTTTCGTTCCGGGCGTGTGAGTGCCCAAATAATAATAGTAATAATCATCATGAAGATGCAGAACATCACATGTCCGCAGAGGCTACTGGTTAACGCTTACCGCTGTTATTTTTCGTTTTCTGCTTGCGACGCAAGTGGGCGTTAGAGTTAACGTAAAGCGTTGAGGTCTAACGGCGTTATCTGGCACCTACAGAAACGTTGGCTTAGTCTCAACGTTGGGGATAATTACCTAACGTTAGTCTCAAGAAGGTCGACAGTACGTACATGCAGAGAGTGGTACTGGCCAACGCTTACCTCCGGGTTTTCAGTTCGTGTTCCCCTCTGAACTCAGAACGTTGCAAAGATAGCACTTAGATTTGGTTCATTGTTCACACGACGTTAACGTCGATGAATCGCCTCCACAGCAACGATTAGCCTCACATTTTATCTTTTGTTGTGGAGCGACATCTACAAATGATTTGGGGGTTTTAGAACTTATTGATAAGCACGATCTCTCTATGGCTCACTCACTCACTCACTCACTCACTCACTCACTCACTCACTCACTCACTCACTCACTCACTCACTCACTTACTTACTCACTCACTCACTCACTCACTCACTCACTCACTCACTCACTCACTCACTCACTCACTCACTCACTCACTCACTCAATCAATCAATCAATCAATCAATCAATCAATCAATCAATCAATCAATCAATCAATCAATCAATCAATCAATCAATCAATCAATCAATCAATCAATTACAAAGCAGTGGTGGTTAATTTCCCTGAAAACCGCCAAGTTTAGCCAGCTTGTTAAGGCCGCGTAATTACCTCCCGCGTTTTTCAGGAAGATGGATAATAAAGGGCCTTTGAACGATGGAAAATAACCAGGCCTATTTGCAGTCGTTACTGAAGTCGAGCGTTCCTTAAATTGAGGGGCTGGGGTGCGGTGTCGAGCACTTAACGCAGCCACATGTTTGAGAGACAGGCACTTGCTTGCGCGTGTACATTTTTTCCTAAAGAGCGAGAATCCATCGGCCACGTTATCATCATCACTACCAGCCACCTTGCATAATCGAATCTTGCTCCCGTTGTGGCGGCAGGTTTTATTTTTCCCAAAAATTTAAAACATTTGTAGGGGTATAAACGTTCTCTCTTTAGCCGAAACGGGGATGTTTGAGCTGGTCACCCAGGAATGGTTGAATGTCGAAGAGAAAATAAAGGATGCTTGTCCGCACAGAACGCAACGCATTGCACATAAGTTACGAATTAAGGCTAAAATGATGGCTGTGTGTCACGATCAGAGAATCAAATGACGAAATCACTTGAAAAGATCGCTTTCGGTAGCAAAGAGAGAGAGAGAGAGAGAGAGAGAGAGAGAGAGAGAGAGAGAGAGAGAGAGAGAGAGAGAGAGAGAGAGAGAGAGAGAGAGAGAGAGAGAGAGAGAGAGAGAGAGAGAGAGAGAGCACAAGAAGACATAAGCCGCAAGCCGTATGCGGACAGAATTGCTTGAATTACGTTTGTAAAGTAAAAATGAGCAGAAAAGGACTAAGTTTACTTTTAAAGGACTAAGTTAAAAGGACTAAGAGTTAATTTTTTAACATTCTTTATTTAAAAAGCTATGCACACATCGGTATTGTTTTTTCTTTGGACGTTAATCTCCGTGTGAGAGATTAGCAGTGAACGTGTGGGCGTAGCGGTCGGCAGAGTTTACGTAGCTACTCTCACACAAATAACTGGAAACAAACAAAAAAAGATACCTTGAAGGGTAAATTAATTGACGTTAGAAGAGATTTTCCCACTCCGGCGCAGACGACTGCCAACGGCTTGCGGACTACGCGACGAAAGCCTAATTTCAGCGGGTACCGGGAACTTTAAGCAAAATGAAAATGTAACACCGAGGAAAATAAACTGAAAAAAAAGCAAGAGCGTGACAGCATCGCTACCTTTAAATAAAAGAAAACACAACCATAAATATAATAAACAATCATGAGAAATCCTGACGCAGATTTGTTTTAGATGCGTAAGCACACGCTAATTGGCTCATCACTAACCGAGTCGAATTGTACGTAGCTTGTTTCTTCTCATTTGGGTACATCAGAATGTTTCATCTTGGCTTTTCTCGTAATCAGCACGGCTCCTCTTCATCCCACCACGCCGTTGCTGATCACGGAGGCCGTGCGAAAAAGATTTTTTTATGCGTAGCAGTATTTAGCTGTTCCGCTACAGGGAACGGTGGGGTCCTTTACCACCCCCCCACCACCATACCCATCATCATCATCATCATAATCATCATAATCATCATCATGATGATCATACTCCTTTGCCGTCTGCAGGGCAAAGGCCTCTTCCATAGATTTCCAATTATCCCAGTCCTGTGCTAACTGCGAAAAAATTATCACCGCAAACTTCTTGAGCTCATCTGCCCCCTAAGTTTCTTCCGCCCCCTTCCACGCTTGCCTTCTCTAGGGATGCACTCTGTAGCCCTTAATGACCAACGGTTATCTTGCCTTCGCATTAGATACCCTGCCCACACCAATTTCTTCTTCTGAATTTCTAGCAATATGTCCTTAACACGCGCTTGTTCCCTCACCCACTTCTTGTCCTTCAACGTTACACCTATCTTCTTCCGTTCCATTGCTCTCCGAGTCGTCCTCAATTTAAGCTGAACTCTTTTAGTGAGCCTCGAAGTTTCTGCCCCGTAGGTGAGTCCTTTAACTGGGCATTTAATAATGATAATGTTACGAATGTGATGCTCTGTTAGAGTTTCACAATGGGGGAGTTTTCGCGCGAGTGCCTTTTTGTCCTTCAATAGTCACATCCCATCCACCAGGGTCCACAGAAGGCGCTGGGTGGAATAGAAGGCCAAATATAATTCTTGATTACGTGCGTATTAGCCTCTCTCTAATAACACGGAAAGGCGGGCTAGTTGGTTTGACATCTTAACGGTAACTTTTGCGCACTCGATACGGGGTCACTGCGCTTGTCTTCGTGTAATCTTTTTCTGTGTCCCCGTATCGAGTGCGCAAAAGTTACCGTTAAGTAGCCTCTCTCGCCTTCAGCCGTGTGGGTCTGTTAGGCCTACAGCAAATTTCCATCCCGTTAAGAGGTTCTACTCATCCCAGTATAGTTATCCCAGTATCCCAATATAATATCCCAGATTCCCAGCATAGGACCATATCCCCGTATACTATCCCAGTATACTATGCTACGTATGCCAGCATACAATAGTTAGCTTTAGTGCCACGAAGTATACGCGTTACAAGAAGAGAGGAAAGCAGCAGAAAAATGTGAGTTACAATATTGTCGATGTTCAAAAGCGCTGCGTGAGACGAGGGACTGATGCACAGGGAAGACACTGTGTGTCTTCTTTGTGTGTCTTCGCACTGTGTGTCTTCTTTGTGTTTCGGTCCCTGGTCTTGTGCAGCGCTCTTATACATCAGCAGTCATGCACCAACTCACCCAAAACCACTGATACGGTTAGTTGCAACTTGGTAAAGTGGACAAGCAGAAGCTGCAAGAAAAGCTAGCTAGGCAAACGCTGACAAATGGCGTCAGCTACAACAGAAATCCGTTGTACGCATCGGCGAAAGGGAATTTATGCTCGGGGCGGTTAGCGCTGGTTGCGCGAAAGGTAGAGGTATGTCATTTTTGTTGAAATCTTCATACCGTCGACTTGCAGATGTGGGGAAAAAAAGAGGACGGAAAGAATGGAAAAGAAAGAATGATGGCAGCTCTTACGACTGCTCTTGGCACACGTGTAGCTTGAAGCCGTTTTGGCGTTACGAAGTCGTTATATGACTCATTTTTCCGACGGTATACACGGTCAAGGGGTTCAGGTAAAGAGCGAGCTAATGCTTCCGACTGAACTTACCTTGCGCGAAACGATGAGACTGTGAAAAAGAAAAATAATGTCACTATAAACTAACAGAAACCAAGAGTAAAGTTTGCGAGTTGTTACCAGGTTACCCTGCCCATATATCGTCACTAACAGCCTCACCCTGGCTATTAGTGAGGGTATATGGGCGCTGGTGTAAAGAGGGAAGAGCGGGAAGGGACAGATCGGGGAAAAAAAGGGTGGGGGTATGAAATACGTTCCAACGCTTGAGAAAAAAACGGATCAGTCTGTCCAGAACGGACACGGTGTAATGTTCGGAAGAACTGCGCAGGACTTCCGGTTAAAAGATTTTATCAGTGTTCAGTAAGCTCGTCCCCACTGCGATCACGAACTAATTAGCATCTTTGTCTCTTTTTAGATGAATTAATACAGAGCTCGACATGACAGAGATTGCCGAGCGATCTGCAGCGCCAACAATAAAGGATTACCCCCCCCCCCCCACCCCCAACCCCCGGTTTGTCGCTGTTTTCCCCAAAAGAACTAAAGAGTTAATTTAATTGCCATTGTATACAATTTACTTAATTTACGTGCTCGCTGAACGGTTTCGGAGATCTTATCAGTGCTGCCTAAAACTCCATCAGTGCCGTATCACGTGCTCTGTGTAGAGCCTCGTGCAAAAAATTTTTATTTTTCGTTTTAGCGCCGACATGGCCGTTCTAAATTATTCTACAGGGAGGAATGAGCCATGAAAAGGGCTAGCGAATGTAGCGATTTCTTTTCCCGATAGCAAACAGTGAAAGAGGGGGAGGGAGAGATGAAGGAAGAGAGAGAGAGAGAGATACCGAAGCGATGATTGCGTACAAGTAAACACAAACTTTTTCGAGGACGACATCGCTGCTTAGCGCCAAAGCGAATTTGAAGAGAGACACCGTGTTATATTATGCAGATTAGGGTCGCGAATAATCAGGCGCTCTAGCGGAGACGGCGTCAATATCCTCCGACGTGAGAAGAGCCCTAGGAGGACGGGGAGCGAGAGAAGAGTGCGGTTGCTGAAAGAACGCTTTGCAACCTCAAAAATCCGCCGAGAAGAGAAAATGGGGAGAAAGAGAATGAGAGAAAAAGAGAGAAGCCGCTGTGACAAAGAAAACTACCTCTAGTCGGGGAAGGAAACGAGGGCTTTAGTGCTGCTAATCAATGCGCTAAGAGAACAAGCATGCGAAAATAACCATTAAAAAGGAGGAAATGATTGGATGCGGGAGGAGAGAGCGAGAGGTCGGCGGGCGAGACACGAGCTCAAGGAAGCGGGAGAGCAAATACGCTGGCGGAGGCGGCGGCGGCGGCCGCTTTGCATTTTCACTGGCAACGCGAGCGTAATTAGGAGGCATTAATCAGGCGACGAACACCGCACGAGCGTCGCAGCCGCTTTTGCTTTGTTTGCGAAAACTCGCAAGGGCACTCACTACTCGGCGCAGCACGTCGGCGTCCAAGGCTGCGGCGGGATTGTTTTCTGTCCTTCGTTTCGAGCTGATTTTGTCCCGTTCATTGTGTGGGAAAGGGCGCGGCTGTCGTTTGCTTCGATTCGCGCCATGTTTTACCGTTAATTGGTTCCAAAAGAAATAAGAAGACGCCACTGGAGCAGCGAGAAATGCGAAGTATATTTGCATTATTTTGTTGTTGTCCGTCTTGTTTGTTTACACGCGGTAAATCCATATTTTGCCATGCGGAAACGCGGTTTGTAGAAACTGGGAAGGGGATTAACGAGGCGGCGCGGAAGGTATGACGGATTGGTGACAAGTTGAGAGAAAGGTCGTGACTGAAAGTGCATCGCAGTAACGACGAAAACAGGGAAGAGAAGACGGAAAGTGCTTACGGAAGGTTTTCTGTGTGTTACTTTGTTTTCAAAACGGCGGACCGCTCTAGCGCACTGTATACACACACACACACACACACACACACACACACACACATATATATATATATATATATATATATATATATATATATATATATATATATATATATATATATATATATATATATATATATATGCACTCTCTCTTTCACACGTACACACACGCACACACACACACACACACACACACACACACACACACACACACACACACACACACACACACACACACACACACACACACACACACAGAAATGCAAGTACTCTGTGGTTGCAAAAACGGGTACACGGCACGTTGAAAGGATGCGACGGCCGTTTGAACGTCGGTCGCGCAGCATCCTATGTAAATACACGGAAAGTGCGGCAGAGTTAAAAGGCAAGAAAAAAAGAAACGGGTGCAAAATTTGCAGCGTGAACAGAAACGGCAATAGAAGGTACAAAAAGAGGCTGGTCTGTAAGGGTTCTCGAAAAGTGGCGAGAAAAGTAAAGGGGAAGGGCTTGTTATCGGCACCGGCGGTCGGACGCGTCGAGCGGAACCGGAAATGAGGACTCGGAACCAGCAGCCCTTTGTTTGAACGCCGGACTGGCCCGCGCTCTTTGTTGGCTGCGCGCCCGCCCGCCCGCTGCCGCCGCCTCTTTTCCCCCCTCCGGTGTTTTTGTTTTGGACACTGACCAACGCAAGCAACGGAGAAAGCCGAGCCTGCGCGTCGCAGCGTTGGGGATGTTTTCGCCATGCATTCCTACGGGTTGACGAGAACATTAATGACGGGCGGCATACATACGCTGCCGGCATTGACCCTACCAACAAGAGAAGGGAGAGGAGATTGCTTCTCTCTTGTTCAATTTACCCTGTGATTGAGGCTGAAGGGCCAAAAGTGGTACACGATTGGATACCAGTTTGATCACTCATTCACAATCAGACGGTAAACTTAAGGCTTTGTCTCTGCCCATGCATGCCATGCGTACTCTTCATGTTCCGAATAACGTTTTTTTTTGAAATTAATCTTGTGGCTACCCCGTCCGCTGCAGTCGTGTCCAATAGTGTTCGATATTTTCCGGTATTTGCCCCCTGATTTGATTTATTTATTTATTTATTTATTTATTTATTTACTTATTACTTATTTATTTATTTATTTATTTATTTATTTATTTATTTATTTATTTATTGCAGGGTTTAACACGCCGATGCAACGCAGGCGATGAGGCGCGCTGTAGTGGAGGTCTCCGGATTAATTTTGACCACCTGGTGATCAATAACGTGCGCCGAAATCTCGTACACACGGGCGTTTTTGCTTTTCGCCTTTGTCAGAAAAGCGGCTGTGTTCAAACGTAGGAAAGGATCTCACGGACGTCCAATGGGCCGGTTGCTTTGGGTGTCATGAATACGTACAAGAGCATGGTAGTTTTAACAACAGAGCTGTTTAAGCTTTTAGTTCCGCCGTATAGCGTTACCAAAAAAAAAAAAACACCAAGAAAAAACATCGAGCGCACGTGAGGATGCGCCTTCTGAGGAGTGCCCGGCGTCGGCCAGCTCGTCCTTCGAGAACACTCTGCCCGGCGTGCGTGGCGTGATCTCTCGCGTACTCTTCTCCCCAGTTGCCGTGCACTCGCGCCTCAAGTGGGGAGCGCAGACGCCGAGTTCGCGAAGCTGATCGCCGCGTGTTCAAGCGCGTGCTAACGCAGTCCACTTTGGGAGAGATGTGAAAGGCTGCGTACAAAACGATCCGGTCCTGCCAGTGATGGAGAAGTTTCTTCAGCAAGTTCGGAAATCCATGTTAGGTGCAACATCCGGTTCTCCGACGAAGGGAGAGGGGCCGCCAGCTCTGCTGTTTCTCCAGCCTTGCACCACTGGTGCAAGGTGCACCCATATTTTTATGTAACAAATTCCTTTAGTAGAACTCTTTTGGACATGTTAAAGTGAATTCAAGAGGTAATGAGGCTTCGACCATAGACTTTAATTCTTTCTCGCTAATCTTTGTCTCATTACCTCTTTTTAAAATACACTCCGAATTCTTCTATCGGTCATGAACGTGGATTAAACGTATTTTTTGCCTATAACAAACATTCTGCAGTTCAGTGTACAGCGCATTAATATCGTGCAGCTATATATACATGCAACCTATATATACATGATCATCACACGAGTGACGTGGAAAGTAGAAAAGTAAAAGTAATGATAAAAAAATGAGGTAATGATAACGAATTCGTTTTCGAAAGAATTGGTGAGTACAATGAATGCGGTGACAGACAAGTAATGTATTCAATAAACAAAAGAACATATACACACACACACGTAGCTCCACACAAATCATTCGCCTCGATAGAGAAGTAAGTGGCTTAATACCACCAAAGGTGGCATTCACGTCTTTTTCCCATTCCCCGAAACGCGCTTGTCGCTGTAGAATCATCATCGAGTCAAAATATACACGCGGCGAAATGGGGGTATTTTTATGTGTGAATGTTTGTGCAACCAGTGAGTTTTTGCCTCTTAGACAGACAGGAGAATCACAATATGCCCATTGTCGCGGCACTAAGTCATGCTTTTCTTTCTACACAATTTGTCTTTAGGTTGTTCTAGTTCTACCTACTCAAAAACTTTTTTCTACCTCCGACGATTCTCCCAGGCAAGTTGTCATCAAGTAGAGCGCTGTTTATGTTTGCGCTCATCCATTCGCGGAAAACGCAGGCCCCTTCGGACACGTTCCCCACGCATCCTCCGAGGAGCGCTTGTCGTCGACAAGGAGGAGGAAGAGGTACGGCAGCGCGTGTTTGCCCAGCGGGGGGTCGCTCTCATTAGAGTGCCGTCACCATTGTGTCGTTCGGCACGGTTCGGGTTCGGCCGTGCTTAAGCTCGCGCACGCTCGCTTCGGAGTGTTGATGCAGTGGCCCGACAACATCATTTCCATGCTCCGAGGACCGTGTTCGTTTGCGCTCCACTTCTCGAGCGAGATTAGGAGCAGCGGCGCGGCTGATTGAGCTATGGGTCGCCTTCGTACAAGCTCGAAGCCAAGCCGAGACTAGTCAAGCCAAGGACGCTGGCTGCCCTAAGTCGGCGTGCATACAAACGCTGGCGCGCTCATCTCCTGTGCCCCGCTTTTCATTTCAAGACAATTCATGCAGATGCCTTCTGAGATTATTGGAGTTTCTTCAGTACTTCGCAGATGAATGCTCGAAATGGGGGCTAAGGCGGCCCGTCGAGTGGCTGCTAAACGTTGGCCGTACTGGCCTTTGCAACCTGCGGACATGCATGTCTAACTCTAAGTCTCATTTAGCGCTAGTTACAACAACAGTTCTTCGTCCAAAACTGTATCCTGGCTTGAAACAATGGAATTAAGGCTGGGTGAAATTATTATTAAGCCTCACGGCCCTCACGGCACGAGTACCATCACGGTGGGAGTGAAGACTCGGCGGCCTAGTCTCAGTAAGTTTAAGCCCATTCCACCCGGAAAGTCTGCGCTGTCTCCTTGTTCGTGTTCACTAAAATTGGTACAGGCAGGTCTGAGGAGATTTCATTGCTCGGGTGGCGCCTATTGTAATTGATGCAAGGGGCGCTCGGCCCTCTTGGCGCGCCACTTTGAGGCGCCCTGCCGGTTACGCGATTCATAATCCAATCGCTCTCTTCTCACCCACGGCAGGCGCGCGTATACGTTCCCTCGCGCTGTAGCTTAAGGCGGGCGGGGAAAGCTGTGTGGAAGAGGATATGTATACTTACGCGCCCACCCTGTCCTTTAACGCAATACGTTTTATATGGAGGCTTCCAGAAGAAATTGACATACCAGATCGTCACGTTCGAGCGGCACGTCGTTACCGTACCATTGCAAAAACACTGCGTCCGTGCAACCCTTACGAAGACGAGGTAAGTATAGGCAAACAGTTTTCTCAACTACGGGTGCTGATGGCAGAGTTCGAACACGTAAACATTTAACGGATAGGAAGCCTCGTGCGCATTTGGGATAAAACCTATGTGCATGAGAAACTGTAGCAGTGTTCTTGCTATTAAAAATATAGATTAGAATACCTGTCACAAAAACAACGACAAAAACAACCTCCCCATCTCGGTTTGAAAAAAACTACGTCGAAAACACGAGCTATCTGCAAAAGAACGAAGCGAACAAAACTAAAAGATTAGTGCGCTAGCTGGAGAAGCGCCGTGACGAGCGAACGTGCCACCCTCCCTCCCTCCCCCCCCCCCCCCAAAAAAAAAAAAGAGAAGGCTGTGTCTGGAGTGCCGTCTGACGATACTATAAACACTCCACTACATCGACGGCCACCGGGAGTTTTGTAAAAAAAAAAATGCCGCGTTTGGCACTACATCGCTCTACATAACGTAAAGTAAGGTAACTCAACCTTAACCTGAGGCCGGTTTCAGACTGTTGCCGCAACTGTTGTAGTAACTTTAACGAATGACGTCATTTCACGCCTTAGGCAACGGAACTGCGTGAAACGCCGTTTTGTTACGCCCATACATCACGATATGGCTTTTGCGTTGGTAGTCTGATCCGAACCTAACCTAACCTAACATAACATGACCTAACAAACCCAAAACACAAAACAAAACAAAACAAAACAACACAAAACTAACCATCACCACAAAATTTCTCATCCAAATTAAATGTAAAAAAAAAAAAACAGAACCGGTATTGATGCCGGTTTCGAACCACCACCCTTGCCATCAAGAGGCTTTGGGCGAACCCCTAGACAAGAACGACAGACGCTTCAGACGGTACTAGTCTAGTCCTAAATATGCAAATGTCGTGAGACGGCACACTAGCCATGCCTGCAGCGCTGATCTAGAGCGCCGTCGGACTACACTGCGAAAGAAAGAAAAAAAGGGAAAGATTTTCTCGCTGTTCCCGCGTCGCCAGAAGGAACCACTCATTTGGGCGTCCCGTGGGTGGGGCCTACGGTGTAACCCTAGGCCAAAATTGGGCATTACCCCTTTGGGTTTACTTTGATGAACTAATTTTATGCCTCTCCGTCGTGTTTAGCAAAGTCCAGTTAACCTAATTGTTTCTTTTATCTTTCGACTTATCGTTACACTGTTCATTTCACCAGCTTTGACCGCCCTATTCTCCAGGGTGTGTGTGTGTGTCACTTTGTGGCATTTACCTTAAACTTGAGTGATCACAGGCTGACTGACACAGCGCTGGAGGTAGAAGCAAAATAATAGTGGCTGGTGCAGTCATTGTACTCGGCCGTTTCGTTGTAAAGTGTTAATTCTTCTCCGTCGTTTAAATTAAAACACAAATGAGCACAATGCAGAGATCTCGCTCCCCAATTGTTCCTGACGGGATGAGATTCAGTGCATTTCCTGAAATCCAGAAGGATGCTATTACCATATCACTTTATGATCGGTGGAAGTGATTTCGCTTGATATATGCGCCTTGTGCGAATCAGCAACTGAACTTAATTTTTTGTACACTGGCAAGAGAGTTACGACTTCAATTTTGCTAAAAGAAAGTTTCGTTTTTTGGTACTAAAACAGCGTGAGGTCTGAAAACTAGCGTAAAACTTGGACCACTAATGATGTTTAATAAAAAGTTTGTTAACACTCTTCTCAGCTGTAAAATGCGTGATGAAGGCATTAATTCTAACCCCTTGGACACGTTTACACCGTTCACCACCTTTCTAAATTTCTAGCCTTATCCCTACCAGTTCACCAGAATCACTAGACGAACTTCATGCTTTGTACAGTCACTGGAAATTCTTGGTTTCCAGGTTTCTTTTTTTAGTTAACGTGAACCCGGCGCATCCATCAGCGTCGAAGAGGTTGAACCAAACTTACCTGGAGGCGCGTCGTGGTCGGTGTCCGATTGTGGAGAACTGGGAACGTACGCCAACGCCGGAAGCGCTGAAAAATAGAGCACACGGCGGTCATTATACGCTCTGGCTACCACCATACGGGCTCTGTCTTTTGTTCTGTACTCGTCAAAGGTTAGCGCAATCAGGACCTCACATCGAATAGCGTATATGTACGGCGAACAAGGACGATTGGCCATGCCTGTCATTAATTTACCAGAGGAAAGAAGAGCATGATTGGAAGGGAAATATGAGGATGATTTTAATTAGAAAGCACGATACTTTCATTGCTGCTGTGTTCACTGCAACGTACTCTCGACGCCACGTCACGATTCTGTAAAGCGACAATGTTTTCGTCCTTGCATTGCCTAAAATAAAATGTAATGCTTTAGCATTGCAACACAAAAGCATTCTGTGTCTCTCCGAATTTTTCATTTATTTAGATGACGGCGCGCGATGTGAAATTACCCAACCAGGAAACGATAGATATTTCCATATTTTTCGACTCAGGGGGCACCTAAGTCTCTTGGTCCCAGAGGAAGTGCGCGGGGTAGGACACACAAAATTCTACTAGAATTATGGCAGCCTGCCAGTCGTTTAGGCATTGTATGCACGGAAAGAACAAGTGCCACTTGAGAAACTTTTAAAGCGAAGCTTTAGTGTCTTTGCTGGTACCGTTGTACACCAATACGCCCTGCAGGAAAGCCAACTTTCTCTGACGATGGTGCAGGTTGCTTGCGTGCTTGCAAACTAAGAACTTTGTGGGGAAGTATTCACAAAATGATGAGGTATGCGTGGTCTGCGGAAAAGAAACACAAACTATGCGGCACATGGTGTTAGAATGCGATGGTATCCATCCAAATCTACATGAGGGAAATATTCGGCTTCTAGAAGCCCTAGGATTTAAGGGTAGCGCAGAGGGAGTTAACTTCAAGGCTGTCGGGGCGACGAAAAGAAGATTATTAGAATGCTGGTGGACGAAAAGCAGAGAGGGGAATATTGGCTAGGACAGTTACTACCTCTAACAGGGAAAAAATATTTTGTGATTAATAAGCTTTGTGCGCCTGCCCTAAGCAGCGTTAGAATTAAACCAAGAGTATAAAACATAGGTATATCAGTTCTTTTTGGTAAGATGACACGTCATCACCACGCTACAAAAAGGAAACCAATAGCAATCATCAGTTATGAATGATCGTGGGTGAATTGAAAGAAAAAAACGCTTTCCGTGGCGGGAATCGAACCTGGGCACCTCACGATATGAACCCGGTGTCTATCTGATTGCTCCATTTCGACACGGTCGAAGCGAACGCCAAGCGGCAGGCACCAATTCGCGCCGTACACCCCAAACCCAAACGTTGGGCCAACGGAGTGCACACCTGAGAGTTACTGTGGGTATTCTAGAAACTTGGTGCACCTCCAGTGTAGCACATACTCGCAGTATGGTAGTGACCAACCAAAGAATCCATCACGAGAAAGCTTAGCGTTCAACCATCGTCGTCGTTAGACGGAGGAGTGCTTGATTTTGAAACAAGTTTCAGCTCGTCCAACTTATTTACAAAACACACGAACACGCCCGTACTTAGTAATCGTGGGTCATTGTACCTCGCGCCCTAATGCGAGAAGAATGGCCTGGCAAGACGACCTGCTCTGATGGCTCGACATAACGATTATCTCGGACTAAGATGCATCCGGCCAGCAATTTCCCATTTCCAATTAATTTTCCTACGTACTTGTTTATTCGCCGATGCCAATCTCTTAGGCTCGCCATTAACGGAAGAGCTGACCGGCCTAGTTTCCGCACCGTTGGGAGTCGTAATTAGTTTCGGAGAGTCTTCGGGTAATCGCTCTAACGCGCTGCCCTGAGCATCGTTAGAGCGATGTTGTTCACGGCCAGGCTGATGCCCAGGACACGCGCCTTCGGCAGATGCCGTACGTGATTTCGCCGTTAGCGACGGCAC
The DNA here is from genome assembly GCF_048455015.1 of Haemaphysalis longicornis. Classification (NCBI taxonomy): domain Eukaryota; kingdom Metazoa; phylum Arthropoda; class Arachnida; order Ixodida; family Ixodidae; genus Haemaphysalis; species Haemaphysalis longicornis. The sequence continues at coordinate 47,690,554 of NW_027526460.1, forward strand.
ACCAGAGTTCTGGTACATCACAGTTCTCACCGTTGGGGAGACGTGTCAGACCAGAAGTTCAGAGGAGAGCTCGAGCCATCGTTGCCACCGTCATCTAGCACTTAGAGTTGAGGTTGGATAAATTCGTCATGAATACCTGTGTGAAACTTCGCTTCTATGCTCGAGTGCAAATTAAGAACGGCGATAGCTCATGCAGCGTATCATTCCGCTAATGCGACGGACTCATGACCTAAACGCGCGCGCGCGGTTTGGAAGGAGATTGCGCTTAAGGCATGACATCGTCTGCTTCGTCTCACCTAGTTTGTTTTTCGGCCCTGCGGCAGTTTATAAGCAGGTTAAGTGGCAAAAATTACGAAAACGATCCGTGGCATGTTTGAAGTACTCGTAGTGGCACGCTCTTTGCGCCGTGCGGAGGAACGGTCGGCTTCGGTGATGAGGCGCAGGGACAAATTTGGTTGTCGTTCTCAAGTCGTACCCGAGTATAGTCTGCCTTTGACATCTGAAGGGAACTGACGGGGCGATACCCTATTAATTATGCTGTTATGTTATCACTGTTCAAACCAAGGTGGTCGGCGTTATCAAAGTGCGTATTTCCATTGTCTTGTTCTCACCTATGGGGCATCAAACTATAATCCACTAAAAAGAGCTGAATTTGTCTATATCTTAAGTATATATTGGCAACCCTAGCAAGTATTGGCGCCGCATTTAAATTTTGAGGCTTTTCACGCCAGAGCTGCACCTGGGCTGGGAATCTGGCCGCAGTGGAGTGCTACGAGTTATGTTATGCGTATTTAGGCCGGAAGAAATTTGTAGTTATCTTTCCACACAATGTTAAGTATACCTTTGGAACTCTGGAAAGTTTTGGTGCCAATTTAACTCCAAATGAGGGTTTCCTCTCCCAAGATGCAACTGGGATATGGGGCGCCCTGAGGTGTTGTTCTACGAGTTAATTTCTAGGTGTATCTGGCGGGTGAAGTCGCCTACCACTATCTTTCCACTCTGGGCGAGTGTATGAGGCGTTGCCGCCGCGTCCTCTTAAAATATTCCCGATAAGGACGCGGGGCGTCCGTACATCTTGAGCTCACTTTTCCCGAGAAATATATAGGGGAACAATTTTTCGCAGAAGCTTCGGTGACCTTAATGCTATCGCCAGTTGCTGTGGCAACGCAGCTTTTGTCTATGAATGAGGACTCGGTCAAGAGAGGTTGACAAACCACCAGCGTGTTTCACTCATAGTCTCTCCACACAAAAGCTCTCTCCACACAATTTCCCCTTGAAGCTCCAGAAACTCGGCGTGGTGAATGCACTGAACAACTGCTTCGTCGCGCTTTCCCAGGCCACACGGCATTACCAGCCACTACTTGCACAAGACGCGCCGAGTTGCCTCCCCTCACTGTCACGTATGCAGTGTTCTCGAGGACATAGAACCTGTACTGTGTGTGTGTCCCCGTTATGACACCCCGCGGCTAACCTTGAAAGGAACTTTGGGACTGCGTGCTGATGCACCACTGAAGCTTTGCCACGCCATTGGTCCATGGCACTCAACTGCAGCGGCAACACGGAGTACACGGGCCTTGGTGTCATTTCTCCGGGACTCCGGCCTGAATGAAACCCTGTGAACGTTTGCTTAACTTTACTTCTGTTTGCGTGCTGTGTGCGTGATCCCGCGCCTGTCCGTCTGTGTGCTTATTTGCGTTTGTAGAGTCTGAGTTTTTGTGTGTTCGCTTCCTTTCACTTTCGCACATCTCATGTTCACGTGGAGTAGCAAGCCAAGCTCGCTGCTAGGCTGACTTCTCTTCATCATTAAAGGCATTCCTCCTCCTCCCTCCTCGGTGTGGTGTACCGTATTGTACCGCACGAGTATTTGTCGTACCTCCGCGTACCCTTCGAGGAGAAGTTTCACAGCAAGAATGTCTCTCCACTCTGCCTTTAGAAGACGCGAATTTTGGTATTAGAAGCGAAAGACAGCAAGGCGTCAATTCTACGCTGTCACCCCGTTTATGGCAAAAGTTGACCCCACCCCCTACTTCACAGCAGGTGATTCAACATGGCTGCATTTACTCGAGTGACAATCTGACGCTTTGTGTGACAGGGTACGTAACACACTAAGCACCGAGGTGTTTTAGCCTCGCTTGTCACGTTACTTTCTTTTAACAGATGAGCTGTTGTAGCTGGCCGTAATGTGTGGCGCGTAAAGTGTTAGAAACTCCAAGAAAATGCCGAGCACTCGTAAGCGCGTGCCTGGTGGCAACTGCAGAGCGTCCCCAGATCGCGCAATGACTTTAGCAAAAAAAAAAAAAAAATAGACAGGCGCAAATCTTGCGCAGCGCCTCGCGTTGCCTAGCAACCAGCAACGCCACAGCTGGCGCAAAAGCTGATCCACGGAACCTAGATGCGACTCCAGTAACGCCGCGGCGCACGCGTCGTGCACGTACGAACCACCGCTGCGCCCCGGCTGTCCTCAAGCGCTACCGCAAATGTAATGCTTGGTATGAGGAGCACGACGATATGAATGCATATGACGATGGCTACTACTAGCACAGTGCAAAGCGACGGAGGAACATGTAATGAAACAATTTCAAACTTGTACAAATGCGTGGTGATGTATCTTTCAGTTCTCACGTAGAAAGAAACCCTGCAGCTTCGCTATGGTTCAGCTTTGCGTGACTTAGTGCAAGCTTCGCCATTTTTTCTAGGTGATTTTTTTATCAACTTCACCAAATTGGCTTGATGTTAGGCCTGAAGTTGGGCTGCCTCTGTCATTTTTAATGCGGAAGCATTGTGGGCCCAATGAGGCGAGAAACGCGGCGTTGTGAGCAGCGGATGCTCACCGTTGCACGTTCCTTCAATTACAAAAGTAAAAACCGCGGAAAGAGTGGGGTTTGAACCCAGGGACGAGAGGTGACGGGAAAGGGAGTTAACCGCTACTCTCCTTATCTTCTGCACCACACCAAAGGTGGGTTACATATGGTAGCGGGTAATCGAGAAAATTTTGCCATTCCTTCCTAAAGAAAGATTAGAGAAGCGCGAAAGCTTTCCAAATCGCAAGCGAAGAACGAACCCATGAGACGATTTTTCGCGCATGAAATAAACGCATCTACGAATTATGTAAATGTATACCGATACGTGGTTTATGAGATAAAGGTATACTATTGCACTTCTTCTTCATGATCAATTGGTGTATTTTCTTATGTAGAACCTATTCCTTGTTTAGCGATTTTCAAGTAACTGTTTTGACACAATGAAATCCTCCGTTTCATGCACATGCCCTGTGTCCAGAGATCTTATCAGAGCGTTTGGGTCGACAAACCGGTTTATGGGGAAATGCTTAGTTTTGTGACAGGACGCCATCGGCCCCCTAAGAACAAAGCTTTCGCTTTAAAACGTTCGGCGACGATCGAGTTCTGTACCCACTAAAACTTCTTAGCAGGAGCCGTAGTCCCAACGCAGCCTTCCAAACAACTTTCCAATATTGTCGCATACAGATTTTCGGTCGCAGCGTCTTTGTGTTTACTCTGTTGGAACATTTCCTTTTCACTCTATGCTGTGAAATGAAAACATTAGACCAGAGCCAATTTTATTTTTTCGTTGTTAACTGGGGGATATGGACACAACCGCCCACCATGTTCAAGGCTTCCCCTGTTAGTAATAAACTATGGTCCGGGGCCCATTTCTGTTTTGGTCGACGCTGTTTTCTTCGAAACTCTCCAACCTAGTCTCCTCGAGCTTCATTGAACACCGGAGTGAAGTTATAAGGAGTTATGACAGCCGGAGTAGGGCCTCCTGCAGACGCCGCGTCAGTAGCAGCTGACCCAAAGTCTCGGCGCTCTCGAAACTTTGCCAATCAAAGCCATGATTGCAAGTTCCTCTCTTCTAACTCCAATCGCATTCAGCTAGCTTCTCGCTCAGTAGCCTTTTGATCTCGTGACTTCGGGAGTACGTCCCCAATCCATTCTCGGAACTACGTATCGCGTAACCCAAGGCGCTCCTCAGCGGAGATTAATTCCTGTGCGCTCGTCTCCCAACCGAATCTAAGACAAAAGTACAGCCATAAACCTCAGAAGTTCAATCGCCGGGTCCTGTCGCGGACGCCAATTTTGTCAAAGAAGGTTGGTTTGAGGCTACCGGTGGAGTCTGAGGCACGCCACAGGGCCAATAACGAGACGAGAGCGTGTGTACTTCCCTGAAGAAGCGTATCTTAAGATCCAAACAACTATACAAACGACAAACAGAAAAAAACTGCAAACGGTCTCTGATGAAAATCGAAAATCACAACCAACGTACATAAAAAAAAAGAAAGCATACTAGGTAAAAAAGTGTAGAGCTCTTCCACTACTGTGAAGATGGGAGACCAGCGAAGCTGTATCGAGTTAGGCATGGTGATTTGTCAGTGGCTAAAGTATTGTGCTGCAGAGCACGAGGACGCGGGTTCGACTTCCGGCCGCGGCGGCCGCTTCTCTGATGGAGGTGAAAGGCGAAAACGACCGTGTGTACGAGATTTCGGCGCACGTTAAAGGTCCCCAGGTGGTCAGAATTAATCCGGAGCCATCCACTACGGCGCGCCTCATCTCCTTCGTTGCGTCGGCGCGTTAAACCCTACAATCAGTCAATTAATCAAGGTATGGTGATTTGCTATATTTATGGAATAAACACACCTATGCCTTCGTTATTATTAATTCTAAGATATTTCTCATATAATTTTTTTTGTTTGTAGTTTTGATAAAACAAGAGTTAAACCCGCCTTATGGAGCTTTACTCCCTCCGTAAACGGCCATGCATTCACAGGAGGCAAGAATTATGTAAAGTTTAGAATTTCCCTGTAAAATATTTTGGGCAAGAAATGAACTCGGCGAAACGATTGAGTTGTCTTAGCGGACAATATAAGTATAACTTTTTTTGCGAGATGCCTACATTAGTATGATAGCGAAAGAGCGTTTGCAGCGAGCACGTGTGATTTTTCGTCGACTCGATAGACGCAGGAAGCTTTGTTCAAAATCTAGTGCAAGACAGCTTTGCTGTAAAAAAACACAAATAGAAAAGTTCACACAAAAGGTTCACCAAATGTGGCGTAGGTGATGTGGCGCGTGTGATGTCGCGAGCAGATGCGTGGCGGTGCGGGGCAGTGATGGCAGCGTTTCGCGTTCCTGAACCTCAGCAGAGGGGGCGACACTGTGTCTGGCAGAAAACAGCCGGCCGAACCAGCAGGTCACGTACGGGCGTCAGGACGCAACAGGCAGCGGGAACCGGGCGGCAAGTTTCGTTCGTCAGGGTACCACCCCACGGACACGCAATTACGGGCTCGGAGGATGCCTAGGCGCCACTCGGAGCACCTCTATGGTCCGGCTCCGAAAGACCGACGAGGTTCGAGTCTACCGCCTGTACGCGACACTTCTTAATCAAACTCCGTCATCAGCTCGGATTGTTGCCTCCTCTCCAACCATACGTCCCCACTCTTCTCCGTCCAACCCCTGTGGCGGCTCCCATAGGCTTGATGTCGCGAAGGGCATCGTCCCGCAAAAGCGCGTTGCTGCGTTCGCATTTCTGCCGGGGCTTGCAATCAGTTGGCACGTGTCCGCTTAACTTGAGACCAGCGCGTTGCCTCAGCTCAAACTCGTTTATGTAGCGTTTCCTTGACCCCTTCTTGCTGTGGTGTCCCCTGCCTTAATCAACATCTACATCGTCCTGTTCTGACGACCTCTCCCTTCTACCACTTATGTTAACAAGTTGAACTCCGTGAGCACTTCTATACTTTAGGCCGCTGGGTCTCTAATCTAGGAAAGAGCCGGCCTCAGACCCTTGAACGACGCTTAAAACGTACCATTGACTCTTGCTGCGCTTTATCTTTCGGATGCACAGAGCTGCGCCACTGCTACGAGGATGCGTGCCACGCCATATCCTCCATTTTTGTTGAGATGGATCGTGTGCCATGCCAATCATATTCTTGTCAAATCTCTTTTTCTCTAGATTTAGGCGCAGGTTAAAGATCCCCAGGTGGTCAAAATTATTCCGGAGCCCTCCCCTACAGCACGCCTCACCGCCTGTGTAGCGACGGCGCATTAAACCCTACGACCAACTCAATCAATCTTTCCCTCTATTCCCCTCTTTTTTTTTACGTTTCAGCCTAAATATTTTCTTGCGTTCTTCGGGCGTATTTTAATTACATTCATTAATTGAGTAAACTCTTAGTGGGTATGCACAATTTTGTGTGGGTCAGCATCACCTTCAGTAAGCTCACTTTTTGGCGTCGTCGACTGAGCCGGAACGAGCGTACAAATTATTAACAGCGAACCTGTCGAGCAAATCGTTTATGTATGGGGCTCGCAATTAAAAATACCAAGAAAATGCCGTGCGCTTGTGCACGCGTGCCTCAAGAGCACGTTGACGGGGTGACGGCAGGCCTGATAACGTTGTATGGATTGTATTTCGTTTATGAAAAGTGATCACCACGTCATAGCTAGCTTCAATCAAGTATTTGGAAATTCAGTAACCGATTCATCTCCGGACGCCTATTCCACCTTACTAATTGTTCGAATAGTTTTCATGCAGACAGCCTGCCGAAACTACCAGATTGGCCGAATTTCTTCATCAGGCCCTCACATCCTCAAAAAAAGCTCAACGACTTCTGACATCCGCATCGTCTGGGCTCCTGGACACGATGCCATTTCCGGCAATGAAGCGGCTCACGCTGGCGATCTGATACACCGAGCCATTGCCAACGGTGGCCAATGTTTACCCCCTCAAGATCGACCCCACCCATTGAGTGGCTACACGGACATTCCCGCTCATTAGAGGCAAACTCGCCATCGCCTCCCACCACCACACTGGCGCCTCTCCAGAGAGGAAGCTACAACTTGGCGGCGGCTCCAGACGAATACCTACCCACATCCCACCCGCCTCCACCTCATCTTCCCCACCCAATACCCTTCCCTCTGTGCTCACTGTCCCCAGCCTGGCACCCTCTAGCACATCATATGGGAGTGCCAACGAACTCCGGACTTGTCCGCAATTCCCAACCCCACCAACGAGCAGTGGAGGGCTTCCCTGGCCAGCCCAGACCCGGATCCTGCTGACCCGAGCAAGGACAGGGAGCCCAAGTCAAGGCATCCCGGACTAGGGATGCCTTCCACGGGGCGAGGCCCATTCATCAGCCTCTGCTCGGCAAATAAAATATTTATGCTCTCTCTCTCTCTCTCTCTCTCTCTCTCTCTCTCTCTCTCTCTCTCTCTCTCTCTCTCTCTCTCTCTCTCTCTCTCTCTCTCTCTCTCTCTCTCTCTCTCTCTCTCTCTCTCTCTCTCTCTCTCTCTCTCTCTCTCTCTCTCTCTCTCTCTCTCTCTCTCTCTCTCTCTCTCTCTCTCTCATAAACTATGAAAGAACATAGCCACGAGTCTTCATACGCTACTTTTTGAATGGTCGGATTAGTCATACTGTTTTCAAACAAACAAACAAAAAAAAAAGGTCGCCACCCCGCCCTGCGAGAGTGGATGTCCTGGAAAGCTGTTGTTAACCACTACAAATGCTGATGCGGGATGGTATGCCATGTTTCTCGTAGTCTTGGAGAGCGTGTCGCTTGTGCTCGGCTTATATGGTGGTAAATGCTGGGTCCTGCCTAACTTGACGCATGCGCTCGGTGTCGGGAAAGAACGGCTCTGTTTAGTGACTCTAGTCTTACCTAGCCTTCAAGCATAATCTACAAACAATCTTTACCAGGATCACATGGGGAGAGGGGGGTTTCATTGTTCACCCTATCGTCCTTATTGTCCATAAGGCACTTTCGATGCTTGTTTTGTGAATTTTTTAAATGAATATTGAGCATTATGTTGTATGCCCGATTATCCTGACGCAAGCCGCTCGGCGTCTTAGGCGAGAATTTCTGGGTCCTGCGTGGGTTTTTTTTTTACGACACAAATTTTCGACCAACTAGAGGCTAACAGCTTCGCTGTAAAACTGGAAATAGAATGCACCTAATTCCTTCGCTGTAATAATTTTTTTTTTCTCGTACGGCGTTCGTGACATTTTTTTTTTTTTTTTTTTTGTAGTTATGCTTCTCTGTCGATCGGCTTCCTCTGCAGTAGGTGTGTGTTGCAGGCAAAACACGCTTTACAGGGTCCACGAAAGCTTTGAACGCTTTACTAGTTTTACAGCAGTGTGTAAGGCTCGCTCTTCGCATGATTGTTCCGAAGCACAATGCGCTTTGCGGCAAAGGCAACTTTCCCGAAAATGTCATATATCTTCCAAGCTCTGAAGCAACGTAGGCGCTTTGGTAAAAAAAAGCCAGGTATAATTGGCCACGAACGAAGTCTCTGTCACAACGCCGAGTTTGATTTACTCGTTATAGTTACTTCCCTTAGATTTAAAAAAAATCTGAATTCCTGTCTGCTGTCAATACATGGTCTTTTACAGAATGAGCGTGGTTAGAGAGAATTGGCTGTAACTTGTGTTTTACTGGAACAATTCCTAAACAAATTATAGAAATTTGGACTGCTCAAACGATTATGTAACCGCGAAGAGTTTTTGTTTTATCTAAACAGGTATCATGAATATTTATCACTCGCCTGTTTCAAACAAAAAAACTAAACCGTCGCTTTTTGGAAATTTCACCCGCATCAGTGATCCGCAGTGTAACGGAAAGCCCCGTGTTTGTCGGCTAGGATAAAACGGTAATCTTTCCAAGATTCCCTAGCATAATTAATACAGACGAATGCTAATTCGCAAAGAGTAAGCATACATATTTTAATGAGCCCAGAAATAAACTCCGAAAAGTGCCAGAAACCAAGTAAAAATAAGGACCGAAATAAAGGCAGCATCATATTTTCAGCCGTTTCCCAAGATAAAACATATTTGGTGTGAATAAAAGCGCTTCGCTCAACGGTAAGCGAAGTCGGTCACTGTATTAAAGAAAAAAGACTGTTGCAGGAATACTTGATGCTTTTGTGGAATAACAAACCCACAAAAAAACAATAAAAATACGCAAGCAACAAAAGTAAGGAGTGATACAGCTAAGAAAAACGCCAAATGTAAATATCAGAGCCCAAATGGCCATCACGCGCACAGGCGTGGCAACTCTTACGCGACAATAAAGTCTGGCTGGAACGTCGCACGTTACACGCATAGCGCCAGTACCATCGTGCCGCGCCCGGATGACCGGCCACCCGTTGCATCGCGCACGTAAACAAAGCACTTTGTTCAGGGACACCGCCCCACGATGATCGAAACGAAGTGCGGCGTCACCGCACAATAGAACCGCCCCGCGGAAGCTGCCGGCACCCAACAATGACCTGTGACAGTCCCCACACTGTCTCTATCCACAGCCTTGCGTGCCTGCGATGCCATGTAAAAAAAACCCACTTCTGATTAACTTTTACTTGCCGTCTTCCCTTTTTAAGTTTGTTCGCCAAAACAGCAACTTTTAGTTTGCTTTGTGGAAGGTTTTAGCCGTTATCGAAACGCTGTGCCTTGGTGAAGCGTGTGTCACGGTTAAAAGGTAGGCAGAAAAGAAGACGGCTGAATTTAGGGCACGCGTAGAAGGAGAGAGTATGGGTGCAAAAGGTGAACAGGAGCTCCGCGTAATCGCGGAGCCCTAGATTAGCCCTCGCGGTGGTGCAAGGCCGATCACGCTACGCCGCCTTGCACGCCACGCACGTCCGCTTGTCTGCGTCGCTGGCCGATCGGTCTGGCCCGCTGCCTAGCTCGGGGCACGTTAAAAGGGATGAAATATTAAGAGAGGCATGGTGAGAGATATACGTAGCGATAGAGAGGCACGGGGAGAGAGGATAAACGAACGAAGGGAAGGGGGACTGGAGCACGGCCGAGCATGAGGATGCTGAGAATGCCAGCGGAAGCGTTACTGGGGAAAATATTTCTTTGAATAAACGTAATCAGTTGATTTAGGGTTTAATGAAATGTTAATTTTTCGTAATTGATTTTTGTGCAATTAGTCGCTTTAGTTCGCCTTGTAAAATTACGGTCTGCGGGAATGTTCTTCTCTGTTGGGTTGATTTGAGGAACAACCGTACAGGGGCGCTACAATTTCATTGCAAAGTGTGGTTATTTGATATGAGGTTGATTGGAACTTTAAAGACGATACTCTTTCTTGGTCTACTTAAACGCAGAAATGTTGGCCTTTTTGTCTGTCTGCGACTGGATTAAGCCAGCCGGCCAAAGTGAAACAAAAGCTGCACAATTGTCTTATATACCTCAAGTTGGGCTAGTTGGTGCATGATTTATAGGACGTCAAAGCGCACAAAAAACAGGGTTGGAGAGGACCGACACACGCAAGCCCTTGTGTGTGTCGCTCCTCTCTGACCCTGTTTTTTGTGCACTTTGAGATCTTATATACCCACAGCCAAATCTAAACGTCCAAGTCCGGTGTCAATGTTCATACTTGTCAACATTGTTGAACAAGAACAAGACATTACGCAAATATAAGGCAGGAAATCAATACATAAGTGATATTTGCAGTGTTCCTTTATTAAAAAAAATTATGGATGCTTGTTTTCTGCGATAGCAAATGAAGTACTACATCAACTGCAGGAAACCGTCGCCTGCTGTTGCTCGCACTATCTGGCAGCATTAAGAAATGAAACGCCAACAGTAACGAAAGGTTCCACTAGATAGGTTCCACGTTCTGCTTGGAACGCTCGTGGGGTAGGGCAACGTGGTTCTGTAAACGTTGCAGTAGGGTGCCTCGATTCACGCACGTCTCTGCCGTACAGCAGGACTGGCAGCATCGGGGCACCCGACTTGGAGTAGTGGAACGCGGCAACTTTAAATTGACTTGAGCAAAACTCTAGCGTGTTATCTTGGGAGGAACGAGACGGGAGAGGAACAGCATGAGAGGTGAGCAGGAAAGGGAAGGGAGGCATTTACTTGGCAGGGGAGCCAGTTGATATCATCTTTCGTCGACATTTGCAACGGAAGGGGGCAGATACGAGACCATTTCTTGGATGGGTGATGTTTATCGGATTTTGATTGATTGATTGATTGATTGATTGATTGATTGATTGATTGATTGATTGATTGATTGATTGATTGATTGATTGATTGATTGATTGATTGATTTTGGGGTTCTGCGCGCCGAACCTTCACTTGGGGTGTGAGGCGCACCGTAGTGGAGGGCTCCTGATCAATTGAACCACCTCGGGATGTTTGACGTGCGCCGAAATCTCGGCACACGGACGTTTTGTAGTTGGAGCTATACTGACCGAGGTTAAGCAGTTTCGCGTGGTTCCTTGAGAGCCGTGCTGCGCATGCGCGAGGAGCAGTGACGTCACATTGCGCACAGAACGCTGCTCGCTGCCCGGCGTCTCTCATGCACCTTACGCGCCCAGCGTCTTTGCCGACCTCCGTTCCGCACGTGGCGGCCCGGTCCACTTGATGATCATGTGAGGGGTGGCCGGGTGTGGAACTGATGGCTCGTGCGTCGCAGCAACACTGGCGTGCGCCTGTGGAACCAACTTAGCTCTGGGGCGATTGGTGGCGCTGCGCCGGAGCCGCTTGATAAATATATATGTGTCACATAAAGCGTATACGTGTGTGTGTGTCATTGAAGCAGCACTAAGCATGATAATCAAGCTAATCTTAGACAACCAGGAAAGCTAAGAATAACCAGCTAAACCTTAGCTCACGCTACGTATATCCTGGCATAGCCGAGCTAAGCCACTGCTAATTTTTGCTTTTCGCCTCTATCTGAAAAGCGGCCGCCGCTGTCAGGAATCGAACCGCAACCTTGGGTTCAGCAGCACAGTGCCTCAGCCCCTGAGTCACCGCGCCGGGTCAATGATTGATTGATTGATTGATTGATTGATTGATTGATTGATTGATATTGAACAAGTAATTTCAATTTTTTGCTTTTAGTGCATATGTGTATAGAAATGTTTTATTTTTTTTAACATAGCAGTCAAGCAAAGAGGGAAAGGGTGGGTTGTTTCAGCTGGGGAAGTGGGGGGTGGGGGGGATAGGTGAGACAGAGAGAGGGAGAGAGTAAAGACAAAGGGAGGTACAGAGTGGGGCTGTTTTGGTTGTCCAAGAGTGTACACGATAGTATTTTTTTGCAAACCCGAGTGCGACATTTTAATGTTTACGGCTAATAAAGCCGCCTCGTTAGTAAGTATGGTTTGGATGCATAACTCTAAGAATTGTTCGCCAGGCTACTCCTCTTTTGTCGCGCTCATCACGCTTCATTGTGATCTTGAATATTTCGCCAGAAAAAGCAGCGGAATTGCAGAAAAATATTCTCCGTGACCCTCCGTACTTCCGCGTTTAGGGGACGTTCGGGTCAACGTTACTAGAATAAACTCGCGACCTTATCCGCCTTGAAACAGCAGGGCGCCAGCAAATTAAATTTTAAGAAAGAAAGAAATCGTGCGATGTTCCAACCTGCAGCGACGCCCATATCTTTCCTTCTATCTTCAAAATTGTCTCCACTCCACTTGCCTGTCTCTTTCTGGCTCGACCTCCTGCCTGCCGCACGATTTTACGCTCATGGGTGTTATTTTTACATCCCCTTTTCTTCCTAAGCGGGCAGTAAATGGGCCGTTCTACTAGCCGGTCGAGGTCCCCAAAGAAGCCCCTGATCAGTGGCTTCTCTGCTCCCTTAACGCGGTAACCCTTTCTCGTTCTCTTTTGCCTCCACATTTTGGGGCTGGAAGAATGCGTGCAAGCGGACAGATAACCTTCGGCGTGTCCCCCGGGGGCACCGTTTTCCCGCTTCGAACCGGCCGGGGCTACATAGTTTTCTGCGCAGTGCAAGCTAGCAAACTTTGGGAGATCTCACGCTGGGGCTCCAGCTGCAGGCGGGAGGGTGGTGAAATCGAAAGCAAAGAACGTTTACAGACTTTCTCTTTAATGTTCCGAAGCGAGAGTACTTTAAAGCGGATGCGTCAATTTTGTAGGACAGAAAGCAGGCACCCGTTGCACTTCCGGGTGGGAGTAATCTAATTCGGCGCTTTCAGAGTTGTTTGCTTTTAGCCGCGGGTTCTTTTTGTCTGTAGTTGCTCACAGGCGGCGTTGCAGCATAGATTTTGTTGGAAGTTTGTTAGAGAGACGTGTACGCAACTGTCGGGGTTGGTTACCTTGTCCTCCCGCAATCCCACAGTTTATAAGCGCAAGTGCTCTGAAACTAGCAAGACTATTTGGAAAATTTCCTGGCACTCAACGGCTTGTCAAAACAGATTTCGGGCTACCAACAGTATATTGCTATCATCGAAACGACGCTCTTTTTTTCATTTGTAAGTACTTTAATATAAAAGCCCCTTTCATCTAACCAGAAAGATTGTTGAAACACGAAGCTTTGTGTTGTCTAAATTAAGTAAGTGGCCGTTTGCGATCCATTTGTTTGAATTCGATTTATTTAGAAGTTCCAGTAACTTAGAGAATGAGTAGATGCTAACACTTTACACCAAATTCGAAACTGCTTCCGCCACGTCAGAATGGCGCATTCGGATAGACGTAGGCATTAAAGCGTGAAGGACCTAGGTTCTATTCCGACCGCGGGAAGTGTTTTTTCTTGTTTAATAATGATAATCATCATCATGGTCATAATGTTTCATTCCATTTTGTTAAGTTGGCTTTCATGCATAGCGTTTTCGCTCGACATCGCACTCCATGAGTTAGACATAAAAAGGTTCGCTTTAAAAACATCTATTACTGATCATTTAGTGCACCTAAATGATCAGTAATAGAGTGCGTACTGTCGGCCCATGACGAGACCCAGATTATAATCGAGGGTGGAGGGGAAGCCATGTAGCTGCTATGTTACACAGTGTGAGTTTTGAGCGATGTTTCAGCGCCGATTAATTTTTTTTGAGTTGCATCATAGTTTGGGCCTCATTTTTAGAGAGCAGTCGTAAGTGATACATTAGGTTATATCACGTCGGCCGACCGCTCCGCCCTATTACGCACCACGACAGCGCACGATGACACGTACTCATTGAGGGTCATTGTCGGAGGAAGATGAGCTGTAATCGACAAAGAAAATAGATAGAGTAAGCTAGAACGGGTCCTACGTTTTTTTTTCTGGAGCTATCATAAAAGCTAGTTTATGCCTTTTGCTAGAGAACTATATCCAATGCGACTGCGCAGGAAGGTGGCCAGGCATTTGTAATAATTAGTTGCAGTGGCTTTTTGCAAGCAGTTTACGGCCGAGGATTTTGGGCGCTAAGTAAGGAACCACCTTCAATCGCAATATATCATCGCATCACAACTGCATCACTGTCGCAATACCCTAATACTTTCGGGTTATAATGGCAATATTACCGTAATGTAGTACTATCATCATGATATCGTCATGTCTGAATGTTGTAGCAGCTGTATTACTGCTCCCCGGTTCTTTATCTGTTTGAATAATTGTGCGGTAAATTTTGTCAGCGTTTCACAGAACGATTGGTCAATATTGTGTATTCTGGCCTAGTAGATATACGGAAATGTTTTACAGGGTAGTCAGTTTATTATGTAGCCTCGCTCAAACGAATCGGGACTACGTAGCGTTTTAAGGCTGGTTTTATGGTGTTTTACGGAGTGCCATAGTGTCACGAAATATGCACTCGAAGGGCATAAGACAAGCACGCGGTAGGATGTAGAGTGAGCTGCAACATTCGGATTGAAAAGGCGACAGATTAGACTTTGCTGGAGTAAAGTCATCCGAGCATTTCTAATCATAATGCGTAACAAAATCACGAAAACACATTGCGGCGGTTTGTACGTAGACGCATCTAGATGAAACGAATTCCAAGATCAGGGAACATGTGCGGTAGCATTTTTAGAAAAAGAAAAAAAAAAGACAACGGCCAGTAGGGCAATGAAGTCGGAGGTGGATTGGCTGCGCAGGTTCACCGGAGTGCAGCCAACCTTTCACAAGCGGGCTAGAAGCACGCGACTTTCTAGTGGCCGGTAGAAGCAGTTTGTACATACACGCGAGACACGCCAGGAAACAGCAATAGCTTTGTCGGGCTTCAGTGAATCGTGTCCAATATTGTTGTCAGCCGGCATCCTTCACAATATCCGAAAAAGGGTTATCGGTGCGGTATTGCCGTAGAGCAGCACCGAACATATTGACTGCTTCCAGGAACAGGAAACACTACTGGATCGCCTTTCGAGAATTTCGGCCTTCACGCCGCTGTTTCCGTATTTATCTGCATAATTCTTATGTAACTTTTAAGAGAGTAGAGATTGAAATTTGGTGCAGTTTCCCCGTCCGATCTATCCGCCCATTTCTTCACTGGCTTATGCTGGCGATCCGCCAGGTACAGCGTGAATGCA
Organism: Haemaphysalis longicornis; assembly: GCF_048455015.1. NCBI lineage: Eukaryota > Metazoa > Arthropoda > Arachnida > Ixodida > Ixodidae > Haemaphysalis > Haemaphysalis longicornis. The sequence continues at coordinate 47,705,809 of NW_027526460.1, forward strand.
GAGTACGGCTCAGTGGCTAAGGCGTCGTGCTGCGGAGTCCAAGGACGCGGGTTTGGTTTCCGGCCATGGCGGCCGCTTTTCAAATGGAGGCGAAAAGCAACAACGCTCGTGTGTTCGAGATTTCGGAGCACGTTAAAGATCCCAAGGTGGTCAAAATGAATGTAAAAGCTTTCACTACGGCGTACCCCATTGCCTATGTGTGAATTCGGCGCGATAAACATTATAATATGAATCCATTGACCTGTTTTCGACAATGGCGTTCATATACATGGGCAGTTGGTCCGCAACCCCACCCATTCTATCTTTTATACCTGGAAATCGTTCTGCCAACCGAAGATTGCGAGTTTGGACACCCCAAATGCTCCCATGCATGTTGAGCGGAATGATCGATGACTGTCAGCTTTTCTTATCCTTGTTATGGCGTGAACATAACTCGTGCAATATATAACAATCCAATTCACGAAAAATGGCGGTGTAACCAAATCCCCGTGGCCAGACCCTGTTTAAAAATTCTCATTGGCTGCCTGTAGCCAGAAAACTCTTATGAAAAGTTCCTTTGGGCGTGAACACCCGTATGCACCTGCCTAACGCTCCCATTGACTGCGACGCCTCATGGGGCTGTGAACGGGGGTATGTGGCGGCCTGACGTCTCTTGCGGGTAGGTCATGGTCTCAAGGTCTAACACCTTGAGGTATAACACCCGCCACGGTGGCTCAGTTGCTATGGCGTTGTGCTGATGATCCCAGGGTCGCGGGTTCGATTACCGGCCGTGGCGGCCGCTTCTCTGATGGAGGCGAAAGGCAAAAACACCTGTGTGTTCGAGATTTGGCGCACATTAAAGATCCCCAGGTGTCCAAAATTAATGCGGAGCCCTCCACTACGGCGCGCCTCATCACCTGTGTAGCATCGGTGCGTTAAACCCCCGCAATCAATCAATCAATCAATCAATCAATCAATCAATCAATCAATCAATCAATCAATCAATCAATCAATCAATCAATCAATCAATAAATCAATCAATCGCTTCGAGGTCTAACGTCATCAATCATTGCCTGCAGCTTGACGAACGATGTGGTAGGCGTTGCTCCAAGGAAAAACGTGCATGGAGATAAGGTGATTTTGATGGGCTTTTAATTCATTACAATCAAAACAGTTCGCTTTGCATGTTATCCAAGTACAAGTAAACTTGTAAAGTGATAAACGAACTTTGCTGGCTGTTACTTTATAAAGGAATTCGGCTAGTTAATATGACAGATCGATGTCGCAATACAGGCTGCAGTGGTCTGGAAGAGTATTTCCTTTTATAGGGAAACCTTCAGCCTCTCACTGTTGTCGTCTGTAGTCCACCAAAAACTCACTGCAGGAAATCCGACATCCTGTGGCGATGGTGATGATCGTGGGGGAAGTGAGGAAAAATTAAAATGTTTCCGTGATCGGAATCTAACCAGCGTCCCTCGCGTAATTAAGCCGACGTCTGTACGATTGCGCCATTCTGGCACGGTCGAAGCAGTTTGAATTTGGAGAGGGGTGCATGGACGTGCAAAATTCAGCAGAAAATGCACCGCTCTGTCTGACGATGACGCTGGTTGAACGCTAGGGGAAGCCACCCATGGAGCGCCCGTATGAGAAAGCACTAGAGAGCACAATCGCAGGGCAGTTGTAGCGGCGGCAAGCCACAGTGCCAGCGGCAGCAGCGTGACGTAGGACAACTAGCACGCGTGCCCCTGGCATCAGGAGATAGAGACCCCAAGGCGTTCTGAATAAACTGGCCTTGTTACGTGGTCTGGTCGTCTCTCTTTCAACGCCTCCGTGGCATGCGCTCTACAGTTGGTGACCCGGACGTGATCTCCCTCCCAGCGTGTGGGCCTGTCCCGACGACCCCCTACCCCCAATCACCAGCCCGGAGCTATGGGAGGCGGCGCTGGGCTGCTCTGACCTGACGACGCAACAAGCCCTGACGGACAGAGCAGCCAAGGTCGCTGAGCAGCTGCGGCTGCTAGCCACGCGCCCCGCCTAACAGGGCCCGATTTTAATAAAGTGTTTCTCTCTCTCTGTATCCCTCCCAGCGAAGTTGTAGAGCCATGTCCAGCAACGACCCGGAACAGCGAGCACTGCAAGCAGCCGGCAACGAGATCGCCGCCCTGGCTATCCACTTGCCGCCGTATTGGAAACAACCCGGCTATCTGGTTCCTTCAGACCGAGTCACAGTTCGCGTTGTCTGGCATCACCTCCCAAGAACGCAAGTTTCACTGCGTCGTGAGAGCTCTACCCGCGGCTGCTGCGGAAGAAATTGCGGACATTTTTGCCTCCTTCATACGCAACCCACCTGCAACGGCCCACGACCAGCTCAAAGCCGCACTCCTCGAACGTACAGCAGCATCTGAGCGCACGTGCCTACAGCAGCTACTTTTTACCGAAGAGCTTGGCGACCGCAGACCGAGCCAACTCCTGCGGCGCATGACCCAACTCCTCCACAACCCTCCTTTCAGTTCAAGGCGACGTACCGACAGCAGCTGCTGACGTAGCGCCTTCCGGCGCTACAGTTGCTGAAGAACCGTTTGCCTCCCTGCTAAGGGAGTTCCCCACCGCACGTCACACCCGACTGGACTCAGCCCGTGACTCATGACGTCCGTCATTATATCACAACTACCGGACCACCCGTTTTCTTTCGTAAGCGGGTCTCGCTCCCGACAGACTCAAGATCGCCCGTGCAAAGTTCGAGCACATGCTGGAACTTGGCATCACCTGACCTTCGGCTGGCGCCTCGTAGGCGTTGTGAAATCTCCCTCCCCCCTACTCGAGTCTTAATTCCGTGCAATGCGCTTAGAGCGGCTGCTGCCGTCGCGACCGTCCGCCTCGCGGTCTTCGGGCCGCGATATGCGTCGGTTTCTGCGTGCCGTACTCGTGAACCTCGGCAACAACGTCAGGCGTCGTGAAATTGCCGTACTCGCTCACCAACGCGACCCGACAGCGTACGCGTCGACCGGGTGCTGGCGGAGTTCTGCTGGAATAAAACTAGGCAAGAGATGAGGACGCAGGAGGTGTAGTTAAACAGATGAGAATTTACAAAGTGAAACGGGGGGGGGGGGGAGAAAATAGTATGCAAGGGCAGGAAACGGTGAGAGAGTTCGGGCCGTGCACCAGCGAGCGAGTACGGCAATTTAACGACGCTGACGTTGTTGCCGAGCTTCACGACTACGGCACGCATATGACGACGCCCGTCGTAGAGTTGACGTAGAATTCATAGAGGCATAGAATTCACATACGTGGAAATTGAAGGTGAAATGTGCGCGTGTGTCCTCGCAAGGAATTGACATAGTCGCGGGGAAGGGGGGGGCGATTTCACAACGCCTACGAGGCGCCTGCCCGACCTTCTTCCTGCCGCTACGCATCACCCTTGCACATGGTACCCAAGAAGAACGGTGACTGGCTACCTTGTGGCGACTACCGGTTCTTGAACCTCTCCACCATTCCGGATCGGTACCCCCTTCCCAACATACAAGATTTCACCGCCAGTCTGCACGGTGCCACCATATTTTCAGAAATTGACCTTGTCCGGGCGTACGACCAGATCCCCGTCACTGAGGTGGACATATACAAGACGGCCATCACAACACCTTTCGGCCTTTTTGAGTTCCTCCAAATGCCGCTCGGCCTCAGGAACACTGCCCAAACGTTTCAGCGTTTCATCGATACAGTGACTCGTGGACTGCCCTTCGTCTATGCTTACGTGGACGATCTGCTGGTAGCAAGTACGTCCCTAGAGGAGCATCTTCACCATCTCCGCATTCTCCTAGAACGCTTAGCTGCCAACGGCGTTAGCATCAGTGCAACGAAGAGCGAGTTCGGTGTTCCCGCCCTCGACTTTCTGGGACATCGGCTGGGTGCGACAGGCATTCGGGCCCTCTCCAACAAGGTCCAGGTCATTCTTGACTTCCCAACACCGACGTCGGTCACCAAGCTTCGCCAGTTCCTGGGTCTTGTAAACTTCTACCGTCGTTTTATCAGAAAGTGCGCCACACTGCTTGAGTGTATCGACTGCCTGCTTTCCGGGAAGCGCTCTACCACCGAATTGGACTGGAACGCAAGTGCTGAGGCAGCGTTTCACGCCATCAAACGTGCGCTGGCAAACGCCGCTCTCATCGCTCACCCAAATCGAGGACATCCTCTCGCACTGATGATCGAAGCCTCGAGTTCTGCTGTGGGAGCTGTCCTCCAACATCACGCAAACGGCGCGTGGCAGCCCTTGGCCTTCGCAAAACGTGTAACCCCACCGCAAACCCGGTATAGTGTCTTCAGGCTTGAACTTTTGGCAATGTACCTGGCTGTGCGTCATTTCCAACATCTTCTAGAGGGTCCTCAGTTCACCATCTTCACTGACCACAAACCCTTGACGTACGGCATCAGCCGACCCGACACCCATTACATGCCACGATAAGTGCGGCAGCTTGCCTACCTGTCCGAGTACACGACGGATTTCAAGCATGTCAGTGGCGTTGACAACACATGTTCTAAGTCATCTGGACGCTATTGCCTCCACTTCGCCGCTTTTAATTGCACCCGAACTCCGACGGCTGGCTGCTGACCAAGCAGACGATATTGAGCTGCTGCGTCTTCGCACATCCCCAGCTGCGCTCCAGCTCGAAGACGTGACACTCGACGTACAGCAGATCGTTTGCGACTTGTCGACCTGAAAGCCACGACCGTTCGTACCCGAAACCTGCCGTCGCGAGCTCTTCGATGCCCTGCAAAACATGGCCCATCCTGGGATTCGTGCCACGCAGAAACTCATCGCGGCTCGTTTTGTCTGGCTTCGCATGAACGCTGATGTTCGCGACTGGGTCCGTGCCTGTGCACCATGCCAATGCGCAAAGGTTCACCGGTACCCAGTACCGCCGGCAAAGACGTTCCTGCAACCTGATGAGCGCTTCACCGTCGTGCACATCGACCTCGTCGGTCCCTTGCCCCCATGCCAAGGCTACCGCTACCTACTGACTTGTGTGGACCGATTCACACGCTGGCCTGAAGCCACACCACTACACGACATCTCCGCGCCCACGGTAGCGTCAGCATTCGCGTCGACGTGGGTAACGCGCTTCGGATGCCCTTCATCCATCGTCACCAACCGAGGACGGCAGTTAGAGTCTACTTTGTTCTCCGAGCTCCTTCACCTCCTCGGCGCGACTCGTTTGCGTACGGCAGCGTACCGGCCACAAACAAATGGACTCGTCGAGCGCTTTCACCGCCAACTTAAGGCCGCGCTCACAGTACACGACTGCCCAACACAATGGGTCCAGCGCTTGCCCCTCACACTTCTGGGCATACGCACCGCCTTCAAAACTGACCTGACGTGTTGTTCGGCTGAACTCGTTTACGGAACCCAGCTTTGACTACCAGCCGACCTATTCGCGGTACCGTCTCAAGCACCTTCCGCCGCGGACTACGTGAAATCTCTGCGATCGATCCTCGCTGACCTTCGGCAGCAGCCTACACGTGAACGAAAACCCAGAGGACCTTATGTGCTTCCGTACCTTGAACAGGCAACACGTGTGTTTGTGCGGTATGGACCCGTGCACCGCCCTTTGCAACCACACTACGTTGGCCCTTTCCCTGTGGTAGAACGACACTTGTCGACGTACATCATCGATATCAATGGCTCTCACAACACATTGGCCCTAGAGAGCCTGAAGCCGGCATACGTCACCGACGCTGACATCAACCCTACGAGTCTTCCCACTGTGGCTGCAGACCACCGTTCCATCATGTACGCTGGGTTCATCACAGCGTCGCACCAGCTCCTCTCTTGGGGGGAGCCCTGTATCGGCAAGCCACAGTGCCAGCGGCAGCAACGTGACGTAGGACAACGAGCGCGCTCACCCGCCGGAGGGCTCGCGCGCCCCTGGCGTCAGTAGAATAGAGACCCCATGGCGTTCCGAATAAACCGGCCTTGTTACGTGGTCTGGTCGTCTCTCTTTCAACGCCTCCGTGGCATGCCCTCTACACAGTAAACCGTCCCGATAAGAAACAGGTATTAGAATAAAAAGCGCAGTCTTACGTCGTACTCTCGACCAATAGGTTCTGGTTTGGCTTGTTTGGTGTTGGACTTGATTTTGGAAAGCTTCGTGTTAAGCCATCGATGTCGTTTCTACAGAGGGGTTGTTAATTTACCTTTCCTACGTTCTTAAAACATAAAAAATGCCGGCGTCTTGTTACTCCGACAACTTACTGTACAAGGTTTGCGCACAAGACTTATCGCTCAGCGCTCTAGCCGTAGTGAATCCTTGGTGCAGCGAATGGGAACTACAATTTCAATCTGCTCTACATTTTGGTTCGGCCGATCGGCAGAACAAATGTGGCCGGTCCAAACGTGTTCACAGAGTTAGGATGTGTTGCAAGGCACACGAAAACCTAATAAAAATCACAAAAGAAAAAGTAGTGCGCCCCAAGTACTGGCGGCTTCTGTTCTCTTCGAAGCAACACACACTGCGCCCTTCACGTGACTGCATTTATACATACTTATTAGATGCAAAGCATCTCTTGCTCGGGGCTATGTCCGGCGTCCGTCAATTGTCCGCACCTCTCCCCCTACACTATAAAAAAAAAATAAATGGTTAGCGGCGCCTGGCTTCAATCCCACGACTCTCTGGCCGCAACGGGAGGTACGCGGTGCTCTTCCCACTACGCTACAAAACCGGGTCAGGAGCAAGTGCTACGAACGCGCCTTATGTCCTTGACTCATTCAAACTACGTCAAGAAGATACTGATACAACGAAGGCACGCTAAGCTGAACGTCAACGGAAACGACGAACTGAAAACTTTAGAGGAGGATGTTGAATTTCGCGTGGGAAAGCTGTGGCGGGAAGAGCCACGCGCCTTGCAGCTCAACCAGCCCCGTCCGCAGCGCCCCTGATGCTGATTATGGCAGGATGCCCCTAGGGATTGGCCAACCAAAGAATCCATCACAAGATAGCTTCGCGTTCAACCACCGTCGTCATCTTCCCGTAAGGGAACCGCCGTAGAAGAAGAAGGAGAAGACAAAGCTGCGAAGAGGAGGGCGTGTACACCGCCTGCGCCGGTTCTGCTCCGGTGTGGAACCTACATGGAACCCCCATTCTTTGCATCACCACATAGTTTCCTTCGGGGAGGTGGTGTAATTTTTTTTAAATAATGTCACATGGCCTTCCGCAATCATAACTAAGCTGGCCGGTCGCTTAAACAGTCCGAATATTGCTTTGCTGGGAGAGTCAGCGGTTTTTGTTCTTTTTTCTATCGGGGATTTCCTGTTTAGCTAACACTCCTCCTCCTCCTCCTCCTCCTCCTCCTCCTCCTCCTCCTCCTCCTCCTCCTCCTCTCTCTCTCTCTCTCTCTCTCTCTCTCTCTCACACACACACACACACGCACAGATAAACTGTTCTTAGTTACTTTTTTTCGGGTTTTTTCCCTTCATTTTTAGCGTAGCTTAGTGCGCTTTACAATACTGCTTGCTACTAGCATCCACCGGACACAACTAGATCGCAAGGATGTCACAGGGAACGCAAATGTGCTTTCCTAATCGGAACTGTCTGCGCAGGGGGCTCTTCTGTGTCTTTCCCGTCCGATGTTGTGTGTTCGTTTTCGCCACCAGTGGGCGTCCGAGGCTCTGCGTTATATCAGCGGTCGCGGCTGACGGGACAGTTGTTTGTTCAACCCTCGAAATTGCGGCCGTGCCAAGGGAAGCAAAAATGTCGCAGAATTACTTTTCCCGCGTCGTCGGGTATTACAGGTGACTGGCTCTGAACGCTCTGGGTAATGCAAATGTCATGCAAAGGGTAATGTTTATAGATGGCGTCCATGTTGATATTTTTTTCCCACGCTCCACATTTCCCTATTACGACATCTGAGATTATTTGCATGTCCGCTGGTTTGCACCACTACTCGCACTCACAACATACGAGATTCGTGCTCCGGCTAACAGTCGGTATGCGCTGTACATCTGTGTAATTATTGATTGCAGGGAGCCAAAAAATTGCGCCCACCTCCCCGCGAGGGGAACCCTGTGTAGATGCGACGCATCGTGGGGTTCACTTGGTGTTTCCGCTGGATTGATTCTGAAATCGCGTGAAACGTGTCGGGAACGCGTATGATTATTATTATGTTTTATTGGCCAATCTTGGTCAATCTCTCTAAGTGGTATGCTTGGGGCTTCGCTGTCGCAACGGCCTTTACTCCATCATTGTTGCTGTGAGTGGGAGCTTCTTTTCTTTTATTGCAAGTGTTAATCATTGCCCCATCATGCGTTGTATCAGTAGCTTCTTGACGTAGTTTGAATGAGTCAAGGATATAAGGCGCGTTCGTAGCATTTGACTCTGTCTCGGTTTTGTGGCGCAGTGGGAAGAGCACCATGTACCGCGCGTTCCGCCCACAGGGTGATCGAAACCGGGCGCCGCTAACTGTTATTTTTTTTTATAGTGTAGGGGGAGGGGTGTGGACGGACAACAACGCCGTATGGAGGGACAAGGCGAGTGAATGAGATGCAGTCGCATCTAAAATAGGTATTTTGATGTGGCGTCAACTCATTCTTCTTTTGATGGGAATTGATTGATTGATAGGCTTTAATGAGAAAGAGGCAAGTAGCCCTGGCGGGGAAAAGAAAATAAGGGAATAAGGGGTGGGGGTGGGGAGAGGGCTTACATAATATTGAAAGGTGATAGTATTCAGTTCTTGTGTAGTGCTCTTGAGTAAAAAAAAACACATTGAAGGGAAGTGCAGTGAATCTGCACAAATCGGGCAACAAGTTGCAGATCTTCCAGAGGATGCACTGAAGAAGGGACCAGCGTTCACGTAGACTATTGGGTTTGTAAGAAAAAAACACACACTGAAGGGCACGCTCTTGAATAGTTCGAAGTATTGTAGTGGCCGTTGAATTTAATGAAAAGGGATGATTTAGTTCCCGAAGTGCAACACGGGAGTCGGTGAATGGAAGCATTACTTTGTTCTTGCTTTTGGAAGTGACCAGCTTGATAATAGAATTGCAATTTGTTTCGTTTAAAAATAAGCTTGATGTTGAGTGTTCTAGATATCACCATACATTTTTTTTTTTTGGGGGGGGGGGGGGGGTTGCCTAGCAAAGCATTTAGCGTGGATACGATTGATTGATTGTGAGGTTTAACGCACCGACGCTACACAGGTGATAATTCGCGCCGTTGGGAGGTCTCCGGATTAATTTTGACCACCTGGGGATTTTTATCGCGCGCCGAAACCTCGAACACACGGGAGTTTTCGCTTTTCGCCTCCATCAAAATAGTTGCCGCCGCGGCCGGGAATCGAACCCGCGTCCTTGGGCATGGATACGCATCTTAAACCTATCCTGCGTGCCTTGATATGATGTATTTTAACGTTGAATGGTAGCGGGCGCCTTATTATTCCTTACTTCAATATTGAGATCAGATGCTCCTCTTATGTGCGTTTTATTTAAATATACAAATAATGAGCATTGATTTAAAATTTCGTCAAATATTTTCTAGACAGTGACATATTATCAACTGTAGCTCCGCGTGTCTTAAAAATGGCCAAGTACGCTACGGCTGTATTTGTTACTGAATGTTATAAACACACCGAGAGATAATATTTTTAATGGTAGTGAGGCGGTAAGTTTTGTGGCAGGCTGGGTTTGCTACTGCCCATGGTCGGGAAAGGCAATGCGATAAATAACTGCAACATTAAATTGAAAAGATTCTGCAAAAAAAAAAAAAAAAAAACTAGAATGAAAGGAAGAGAGGCGAAAGAGCGCCAAGCTACCTTTTCTAACCCGCAGGCTATAGAAAGCACCCCCTCCCCCTCTTTTTCTCTTGAAAAACAAAAACAAGTCTCATACGCCTCACCCAGTCGTTGGTTTTCAAGGGACTTGCTTGCACAAATTCCTGACGGAAAGCAAGCTGCAAGCTCTCGCCCGCTCCACTTGAGGCGTGGACACACACACAAAGTCGAGACGTTTTCAGTATCCCTCGGGACAGCCCAAACAAGACGCGAAAGGGATTCCACCTGTCCGATTTTAAATTGAAAGTTTCTCCTGAAAGCAACATCCAGGAACAGGTGATGTGTCGCGTACACCTTTTGTGTGGGTGCACTCGAACCGCGCATTACGGGTCGACAGCCTTAAGATAGCGGTACTCTATGTCTGGATTCTGCTGTCGCTGTTGTTACATACGCGATACTATAGTTGCAACAAGTCCGCTGTGTTCTCCCCGGAGAACAAAATTTCTGCAGTGGAGCGCATGGAAAGGCCCCTACGGCTCACCCAGGAGAGAGGACATCGCTTGAAAAGAAAGCCCCGGCGGTATGGGAAATCGGGTGGTTTGTTAAAACGCGTTTGAAATTTCGAGGAAGCCTTTGAAGGCGAAAAGCCTGAGATTTTTATATTTTATAGCATGAGTCGGGAGGTACAGAAAATCATTGAGCTGTACGAAAACTAGGAGCGTGAGCATGACAGTGTGATCTGGGAAGCGGAAAGAGCAGCGCAAGAGGAGGGTGGGATGCCGCCGCACGTGTTGACAGGTAAGGGTGCCGACGAGGACGAACAGAAGGCTCCTGGCGATGGCGAGAGGGAGGAACGAGCTACGGAGGGTGCTTTCCAGGCGGCTGGTCTTGTGGCGACGGGCGTGACCGCAAAGTTCAACAGAAAGTTCAGAAGCAGATCAACAGAAGGCGCACTGCGCTGCACACTTCACATTTTTAAAAAGCTCAAAGTGTTCCCCGTTATTTCTTGCAATATGTGCAAGTAGAAACACATAAAGGTCACAAGTAAAAAGTTATGCACCTCTCCGTGTAACGGCGACAATGGTTGAAGGCGAAGCGTTCTCGTGACGGATTGCTTCACTGTCGTCTGGGTTTGGACTTCGACTCGTTCAGCTGTGACTTTGGCTCGCACGCAGTTTGGTCTTTTGATCGCCGCGGTTTTGCCTTTGACCCTTCGCCACTTGATTTCGCGCGAAGAAAGCTTCGCGTTCAACCATCGTCGTCGTGAGACAGAGGCGTGCATGATTTTTCAGTCTATATTTGCCTGTCCATACTTCCGTCTCTAAATCCAGACTGTTTCGACCGATCATGGTGCAATCGGAAAGACCCCGCATTCATATCGCGAGGGACCCAGCTTCGATTCTCGCCCCAGGAAGCAATTTTCGCTTTCCGTTCACCAACGACCATCATTATTATCGTCGTCGTCAGAGAAAGTTGGCTCACCTGCCGTGAGTTTCCGACGCGACATATGCCATGAGTGATGCATAGGAATGTTCGCTTTAAAATACCGGTGTACCACCGTATTGCAGGACCTGCATGCGTTGGGTACGACTTGATAGAAAGTAGAGCTTGTACAGACGCTGAGTTTAGAACGTATGGTCTGTAAACTCATTAGAAGCAGAGCACATAAAGAAAACGGAGACAGCCATAGACGATCATGTTAGTGTCAGCACTTTACAGACACATCGACGAGTTGTTCCGCTGAAATACTGTGAAAGGGCCTTCTTTCCTTTTACACTCAGCCCGAATCATGCCCTCGGTGTGACTTTGTTTCATTACTCTAACACTTACAGGGAAGAAATCTTTACAGTGAGTTTGCAGCTAGTTTGGCAGACTGCTTGAAACTGCAGTAGCTCCGCCACTACAGCTGTCTCTACAAAAAAAAAAAGGATTACATTAAAGGGACCCTGCAACACTTCTTTCATCTTTTTTGAAATCTTAAATGCTTGCAGAAAGGGGGTCGCATAGTACCTCAGCCAAAACTTACCGCTCTATGCCCATCAGATAACTTGTAAATTCGATCAAAAGATGTTCCTCTCTTTCCAGGTCTTGACGTTCTTCGATGGCTCGAATGACGCCACTAATGCCATGTAGCGGCTGTTGGCCGTTTTTCCCCAGTTGCAGCAATGAACTCTTTTCGGTAGCAACTTTAAAAAGAGCCACAAAAACAAAGCAGAAATGGAAGGCGTATGCGACGAGCAAATCACGCAGTGCCGCTCCGTGCTGGCAATAACTGTAGCTTTCGCAGTGGTTCCAGATGCGAAGGAAAGAGTGAAAGCGCTTATCGAAAGTGTTGCAGTGTCCCTTTAATGTCTTTTTGCTTCCCTTTCGACTTCTGGATGAGCTGTATCTTCTTTTTTCTCGTGTTTTCGGTCTAGACGCAAGTGTACTTAAGTTGTGTTCTTTGCTCACGCTTGGCGCACGGTGACGATGCCCTGCGTTTTTTAAGCATTTTTACATTGACTGAGAATCGGAACAGCCTATGACTTAAACAGGCACCATCTTTCTTTATTCGGTGCCCACCCCCAACAACGAAACCTGAGATACCCTACGCTTCCAAACAGATCGCGAAATAAACTGAGCGATTCCCGCAAAGCTGAAATCATGCAGGCCCGACTCAGCGCGACTTGACTCGAGCCGACGCAGCCTAACCTGATTTCCTAATGGCTGCTTAGGCCCCTCCACGGGGTGTTTCGCAACCGCTCATACACAGTGCAGGCGGCAACTGAAGCGCCGGTATCTAACAACAAACAGTTCAGCGCTCAAGCTACGTCTATGAGCAGGCTCGGGGGACTCACGCCGTGTCTAGCTTCGGGAGGCGTAGCTCGCCGAAGCGATCCGGCGAGACTCCACAGCTCGTAACCAGCAGCGTGGCGAGCCCGTTACCGGTAATCGCGAACGGCCCCCGCGCGGCTGTCGTAACGGGCAACGGAGGATGCCGAGTGCTGCTGCGCGGCGCTCGGCTCAGTCTCCTCAAACTCGCGTTCGCTCCGTCAGCGAGGCGGTTTGCGGAGCGCAGGAGCGCAGCGCGTACGCGCTCGACCGTGCGTGTCTGGTTAATTGCTCGCGCGCGGGGTTCGCACTTCGGCAATTCTCTGGCCGCTGTCATGGCCGCCGCCTTTGCGCGGGCTGGGTCGCCGCGGAACCGCGGCTGACGCGTAATAAAAGAGGACGCTTCGCTGGCGGAGCCGAGTGCCTTATGATGTCTGCGTCGAAGGCGGTCGCTGCATGAAGATAAGGGGGTACTATGGCGATAGGAGTTTTTTTAAAGCGAAGCTTTATTGTCCTCACTGAATTCGTTGTACGCAAATAACCCCTCCAGGAAAGCCAACTTTCTCTGACGATGATAATCTGACGATTATAAATATTTGGGAGTATGGATAAGCGAAGGGGATAACTACTTAAGTACTCACGAGGAGCAACTTAAGGTTAAGGGAAAGCGAAACTCAGCTATAATGAAGCATAGAGCTCTGTGGGGGTATAACAAATATGAAGTAGTAAGAGGAATGTGGAAAGGAGTAATGGTTCCGGGCCTCACGTTTGCGAATGCTGTACTCTGCTTAAAATCAGACGTTCTATCAGGCCTTTAAGTAAACCAGAGAACGGTAGGACGTTTGGCCTTAGGCGCGCATGGAAAAACAACTAACGAAGCAGTTCAGGGAGATATGGGCTGGGCGTCGTTTGAAGTTAGAGAAGCTCAAAGTAAAATATGCTTTGAGATGAGCTTGAGGGCAATGGATCAACGAAGGTGGGCAGCTAAGGTTTTTAGGTACCTATACTTGAAAAGCGTGGACACGCAGTGGTTAAGGAAGACTAGACGACTAACGATGAAATACGGAAAGAACAGTGGGGAATCCAAAACAGCCAAGGTAACCAAAAAAGAGGCAAGGCAGATTGAAACGAATAAATGGAGGGAAAAAATGGAAGCTAAAACGTCGTTAGAGATGTACAGGGCTGAGAAGATGAACATCAGAAAGGAACATTTCTACGATAATTCCCAGGGCAGTGCTTTGCTTTTTGAGGCTAGAGCAGGTTGCCTGCGAACTAAGAGTTTTGTGGGGAAATATTTACAAAATGATGGGGTATGTGTGGTCTGCGGAAAAGAAACAGAAACTATGCGGCACATAGTGTTAGAATGTGAGGGTATCCATCCAAATCTACATGAAGGGAATATTGGGCTTTCAGAAGCCCTAGGATTTAAGGGTATCAGAGAGGAAGTTAACTTCAAGGCTGTCGAGGGGACGAAAAGAAGATTAGAATGCTGGTGGACGAAAAGCAGAGAGGGGAATATTGCCTTGGACAGTTACCACCTGTAACAGGGAAAAGAAAGTATTTCGGGCCTAATAAGCTTTAGGGCCTGCCATAAGCAGCGTTAGTATTAAACCAAGAGTGTAAAACATGGTTATATTAGTCCTTTTTGGTAAGATGACATGTCATCACCCCGCTTCAAAGGGGAAACCAATAGAAATCATCATCATCATCATCATGAATGATAGTGGGTGAAGTGAAAGAGAAAAACGCTTTCCGTGGGCGGAATCGAACCTGGGTCCCTCGCGTTATCAAGCCGGTGTCTGTCCGATTGCTCCATTTGGACATGGTTGAAGCGAACGCCAAGCAGCAGGTACCGATTCGCGCCGTACACCCCAAAATCCAAAAGTTGGGAGAGTTCCTGTGGGTATTCTAGAAAAGTGGTGCGTACCTCTATAGTAGCACATACTCACAGTGTGGGACTGGCCAAGCAAAGAATCCATCGCGAGGAAGCTTCACGTTTAACCGTCGTCGTCGTTAGACGGAGGGGTGCATGATTTTTTTCACCCGTTCAGGGAAGATGTTCAGCGTTTCCTTAAAAGTACATACAACCGATTTTCGTCGAGTATATTTTCTTTATCCCAAATGAAAGGGCATCACTTGAAACACCTTTTCTCGAAACAGTTTTTCTGATGGCGCCATAAAACTCTTGAAATCGGAATTTTTAGATCTACCAGACGTACGTGTCCTGCCAATAGGAATGCTGGCAACCACGACAGTGTGCCGTCTAGCAACATCTTTTAACCGCACGCGCGTAAAAAAGAGGTATTTAGGAAGTTGCTCCCGGCTAAAGCAACAATAATGTGTAACCTTTCCGGTTCCTTCGTGCGGTTTTTGAATCGCGCGCTTGAATCACACGTAACGTAATGTCACATTTAGACACTAAGTGTCGCCATCTTTCAGACTTCGGACATTTTAGTGCAAGATTAAAATTATTTCCGCCTGTTTATTTAGAACTTCCTCGCGGTTAACCCAGCATATAAAACGCTGGCTTTCATATGAGCTAGAGGACACGTACTTCCGAAAAATCGGTTGTCTGTCCCCTTAAATGCCACTTGTAATAGCATTTCAAGTTCGTGTCCGCCGTCTGAAATGCTTTAAGAGCCGGGTTAGTAAGCAGGTCAAGTCATTGAGATACGTTGCAAATAAATACTAGAGCGCTATACTACCCCTCCACACGTATAAGGTAATACGCCTGTCAAACGTGACTTTACGCCGAGTGCACTCAGACTCTCCAAATGACACTTCGGCTGCGCGCTGTTAAATGACAAAACAACGGACACTTAGCCATGATGTCAGTGACTATAGCCGGCGTGAATATTCCATAAATTACTTCAAATTTCCCCTTTTTAAAACGTGAGAAACAACGTGAACACTTCGTTGTGTTTCAATTGCTCAAAAGGAAATCGTTGCCTCGCACGAGTCCAAAAAAAGAAAACACGGTCGGGTCGGCGACTGAACACGGCGCTGACATCTGCACGGTTACTCGCTGCAAAGCAAGTCCCGGCAGCATTATCGCTGAAAGGAAGATTAGCAGAGAGCGTCAAATATTACAGAAAAGGCCTGAACATTACAGAACATAACCACAGACCAACAAGAAACCACCAACGCGGACGCATCAGAGAACCGCCGCCATGGAGCAACACCCCAGCACTTGGAAATAGTTGGGAGTGAGGTTGTTTTGTTGTTTTTCGACGCCGCTTCCGTTTTTGTAAAAACAACTCAGCGATATATTGTTGCGTCTTAGTAGACGGAGGTGTAGACAGCAGGATGGCGATGTACCTATTTATTAGGCGTAGCGCTACACCGAAGAGTACAGGCAGCACGGCGAGTCTCAGCGAAGATGGCTCAAACAGTCTGGCCCGCGAGCGGTGGACTTACACATTTTCGTCGTCGTCTTCGAACACCTGGCTGGACAAGAAGCACGGAACACAGCACTCACTGGGGATTGAACTCTGCACGGCGATCACACACACCGTAAGCAGGGGCGACCGCAAACTCCGCAAGCAGGGGGTCGCGGCTTGACAAATATCCACGTGACAATATCTAGAATTAACCTTTAACATTGCTTATAGTAAAAGCTCGCTATGTTATGTCATTTTTCCCGATTTTCAGACCTCTGCTGACGAAATTTCTCCCTCGGCGAGCCGGCTGGAGACACACTAATCTTAAAGTGCGTTCCCTCGAAAGTGTCACTCGCGTTTAGCGTTTAGCCACTCCAGAATGACATTTTAGACGAGCACACTCAGTGGAAGTGCACTTAAATACGCACGTTTGACAGGGGTATAACTTTGAAACTTTCTCAAGATAGTTTTTTATCGTATTAGGTGTTATTGGAAGTCTGGGCATTGTTTGAGCGATAGATTGATGTCCCAAGCAATTTATCAACTTTTAGTCACCTTCGTTTTAGTTGACGCAAATAAACGCATTCAATAACAGCTTCAAATAAAATTGTAGAAACATCGAAGCAAAGTCAAAGAAAGTTATCTTCTGCGGTGAGCAAATCAAAGAATGCCCATCTCTGCCCTGGTAACAGCTTAAGATTTCGCAGGGCTTTTAGGCAAAGAGGAAAGCGTGAAAGCTTTTATCGGCACTGTCTTAGGGCCCTCATACGCAACAACATTTGGCCATCATTTTGCGTTAGCCAGGATAAAATTGAAAGAGACATTGATACTCAGGGTGTTAGTGCTGTCAGCCTGTATTTTGTAGTTTAAAAAGAAATTTATCCACTACGTGACTTTTAAATTTAAATTTTAAACGCTCATCGTTTTCCTCCTCGGTGATCATCGTATGCTTGGTGCCCACATATAAGTTCTACACATTATTCGCTGTTCCCGGTAAAAGAAAAAAATTTCACCATCTTCCCGTAGGGGAACCCTGAGTAGTATGCGAAGCAGCCATGGGGTGGACTGACGTTCCCATTAGTTTTCAGTTCGTCGTTTCCGTTGACGTTCAGCTTCGCGTGCCTTCGTTGTATCAGTAACTTCTTGACGTAGTTTGAATGAGTGAAGGACACAAGGCGCGTTCGTAGCACATGCTCCCGTCTCGGTTTGTAGTGCAGTGGGAAGAGCGCCACGTACCTCCTGTTGCGGCCAGAGAGTTCTGAGATCGAAAACGGGCGCCGCCTAACTATTTCTTTTTATAGTGGACTGCGCTGACGTCAGCCCAAACGCTGACGGGGCTGAAGAGACGCGCATGCGCTGTAGAGTGCGGACGGCGGACAACGACAACGAGGGAGGGAGGGACACAACCCCGAGCATGAGATGTGAGATGCTTCGCATCTAAAAAATGCCGCAGCTTGGACTAGTGGCGCGAAGCTGGAGAAAAAGCCGGGCTGGCGGCGGCACCTCTACCTTCTTCGGAGACGCGGCTGTTGCATGTAACACGGATTCCCGAACCTTCCGCTGAAAGTTCTCCACAACTGGCCGGCCCGGGTCGTTTTGTCCGCAGGCTTTCACATCTCTCCCAAAGTGGACCGCGTTAGCACGCACTAGAACCCGCCGCAAGAGGCTTCGCGAACTCGGCGTCTGTGCTCCCCACTTCAGGTGCGAACGCACGTGAGCTGGCGAAGAGAAGAGCACGCGAGAGATCACGCCGCGAACGCCGGGCAGAGTGTTCTCGAAGGTCGAGCAGGCTGACGCCGGGCGCTCCCCAGGAGCCGTACGCTCACGTGTGTTCGGTATTTTTCTTGGTATTTTTTACAAGATCCTCACTTGGCGCAAGCCTGGACGACGCTGGGCGCTCGTCACGAGGCGCACGTTAATGTGCGCTTGGCTGGGCTGATGTTTCTTGTAACGCTCCACGGCGGAACCAAAAGCTTAAATAGCTCTGCTGTTAAAATGAAGCATATGGCCACTCCACGCCTCCTCACCGACGGAAAATGTAGCGAAAAGTGGCGGCGGGATGTCGCCTCGCAAATATATCATTCCTTTGCAACATAACTGGGAGAATGCCAGCACTTCTCGTTTCAGCTCTCCTATTTATACCCGGCAGGCAACCGCGCTCCGAAAGCGCGCGCCGAACAACCGCAGGTGTCATAGCGTGCTACCAAGCCTCCTCTGGTTCGCAGTTAACCACGAACATTGTAACTCCCTTCTAGTTTGCAGTTAACCACAAACATTGGCGTAAACGAGCGGCAATTAAGTGACTTAGAAACCGTCACCGGTTCCGAACGCATTTACGTGCTCCCTCAGAAATTTTGAGGCAATTCTTTAGTCATTCGCTCACACGTTTTAGACTCCCATATGTACTAAGACATGTCATCGCCGCGAACGCGTGGTGACAGGGTCGTTCTCTTTTCGCGTGATCTTTCGGCGTGGTGTGGAAGTGTAAAAGTCCCGCCCCATTCTTTACGTCAGCTTTTTCAGCCGTGAGTGTTGTGCAGAATTCATAGGAAGAATGGTAAATAACGGCTCAAACGGAACGCAGAAAGTCAGGAGGTCCCGTCGCAAAGCGATGCGGCGGCGCAGAATATCGCAGTAGCAGACGACGCCCGCAACCGGATGTTCTTGCAGGCGTCACCGAGAAGCGAGGCATAATGGGCAGTCACGCTCGCGCGGGGCGACGAGGTGGACGAAACGATGGAGAATCGCGGCGCGGACGAAAATGCCTTGTTTTGATTTGCAACAATTCCATAATACTCATGGGTTTAACAAAATTCTTGTAGGATCTGATTACTAGTAAGTTGGTTTAGCTAAAATGTGAACACCCATGCATCGGTAAAACCTCTTTCAGGGCCCCTTTAAGTGATACGATCGAATGGAACTAGGGGTTCCACTACAATCGCTCAGTGATGTTTCTTGGCGGTGGCTTAATTTCACCATATATGGCCCTATTCCCCACCATATACGGTAAATGATAGCCATATATGCAGACATATATAGTTATATATGGCCATCTATAATTTATATATGGGCCACATATAACATTTTCGTAAGAGTTTGGTCGGCGGCCGCCCATCGCAGACGCAAGGTTCTGCGACTCCGTTATTTTGGGAAGTTCGCGATAAAATAGGTATCATTGTTATTGGGACAAGGGAGTCTTTTGAATAAATCAAACTTGCATTCTGTCTTTATGGTGGTTTAAGGTATCATGTAAGCTAGGTTCGCAGCACAGAGAAGGGTGAGGAAGCGCACAGTATATAGTACATTAAATAGCACGGCATGAAATAGCCCCAACCACCGTTTGTTGGGAAAGCAAGCTACCTTGTAACAGTCAGAATTTATCTCTTAACGCAGCGTTTCCACAAACGTAAAGCCTTATGCTTAGGAATCGATAGAGAATTTGTAAGCCCCACTTCTGGGGGCTATGATATTGCAGTTCTTTTTATTACATAATGAAAAATTTTGCGGTAGCGGCTTAAAGAATTTTTTACAACTCCTACCGATTCCTTATTATTGATACGTACAATGTCGACATTCTTCCCTAAGCGAGCCTTGAACCTCCCCTATTGTCGTTGACTGCAGACAGCACTGCCTACAGAAAAGCATCAAATTCAGTGTCCTTGGGAAATAAATTACATTTAGGGCATTCTCAACTAGATTCATGGTAGTACGACACGCGCTTATGTATTTTTTTGTGCGCGCTTAAAAAGTGCGCCCCTTATCGCGACAACAAATTAGTCGTCGCTGCCTCGTAACTATCCTATCGCCCTGTTTTCTTTCACATTCTGCGCATGAAACAAAGGCACGAGTCAGGACGTAATGAGCTGTGACACGATGGAGCAGAAAGGAACACGAAGATTTAAAAAGTGAGCAAAAGGATACAATTTCGATGAAAAGAAATAATTCATGAAAAATTTTAGATAACTGAAGACAAGGTATACGCGGAAGCGCGACTATGTTAGTCAGGTTTGTCGGGAATAGAAATCGACCCTTTCTTTGGGCTCCCCTTGCGCCGTTCGAGATATTACAAAGGTGGGCGACGGCGTGCGTAAACCCCGGGGGCTTTGCTTTGCCACCGAGCTTCGAGAATTCGGACTGGGCTTTGCCGCCAGAGAAACGAATTCCACCGGCACACCAAAGCTCCACTCCGTATTCACACCTTTCTTTTCCTTATATTTTTTTTCCAGCAGGTCGGTGCTTTTCTTTAAAGCTCACCAGTGTTCCGGGGGTTCTCGTCTCGCGGGCTCTGAATGTAGCTCTCTCTCTCTCTCTCTCTCTCTCTATATATATATATATATATATATATATATATATATATATATATATATATATATATATATATATATATATATACGATCTCTGGATGTCGTGGGTTCGGATCCCACCCGGCGGGCATTTTTTCACCACTTTCTTTTCGACTCAAAATATTCTTCATCTCTTTCTATGACCCACCACAACCTCCCCTTTGCTTTCCGAGGTTTTCTTGGCTGCCAACCCTTATTTTCTATATATATATATATATATATATATATATATATATACACAAGAGAGAGTGTTACATTGTTTGTCTGCAAGGCGTTGGACTGGAAACCTTGCTGTGCAAAGCTTGAGTGCTCCGGCGATATTTAATATCTGCACAGCGAAATGGGAGGTCACCGGAAGAAACGTGCGGTACATCTCCGATGCTCCGTGTTTGGCGGACATCTGGCTGAATGGAGTCTACGCAGTCTCTCCAGCGCATTCAGATATAGTGTCTCTATCCAGGTGAAATACCAAATGCGAACATTAGGAAAATCTAATTAGGCACGTTCTACGCGCTGAAGCTGCACCTGGGCTACAAGGCGCGCCACAGTGGAAGGCTCAGGCGAAAAGCAAAAAAGACCGTGTGTCGAGATTTAGGCGCTCGTTAGACATCCGTAGGAGGTCAAAATTATTCTCTGGACTCGCCTCAGGTAGCTTCAAATATGTTGCGCTGATGGCAGATGCTATCAAACCGTAGACTAGTTCACCGGTAGCACTTGATGTGCTACATGTGGGGCCCACACTATTGACAAGGTGACAAAACGGGATAGCCAGTACAACGGGAACTACATAATGTGAAACCCTGCGAAAACTTGTAGTGGCAATGAACCGATGCCTCCCTAAAATGCCGAATCCCGGCATTCAGCTGCTACGTTCTCTTGTTGGGAAAGCTTCACTGCTCGCACTGGCCGTACTTTATTTGGAGAATATTCTTGCTGTTTCTGTAGATTGAATTAGCCGACTGCAATCTGGGCGAGCGCTGTTGCGGTCTGCTTCGGATTAGCTAGTACAACCTGGGATTGCTTAACTTACGAAAATCTTCACCGGAGATGAGCGTATCTATGTGAGAGGAAGGCAGGAACACTGTGGTAATTTTTCGTGTGCCTTGGCGTGTTTTGCAAGTACTTTTCGTGTGGGGACTGGTCATGACCCGTAGACTTTTTGCTAGGTCAAGTAGACATTCATTCATTCATTCATTCATTCATTCATTCATTCATTCATTCATTCATTCATTCATTCATTCATTCATTCAAAAGAAACCAAATTCTGGTCATGTTGGCGCGTGGGAGACAATGAACAGCACGTGGCATGCTCTATTCATTTAATTTTCCTGGTCTAGTTACGCTGTTCTCCCAGTGAGCTCATTCACTTAGATGCGACTATTTCGGTGCGATGAGAAATTAACGCACAACGGTGCTGTTTCATCTGATGGGGCAGATCAGTATGGCATCCGTAATGACTTACGCTTAAGATATACGCTTTGTACAAACAGTGCGCACACACATATTATGCAGTGTCATGCTGCAGCCACTGAGATAAGCAGCATCCAAGGGTAAAAATAGCAAAGGTACTTCATAAAAAAAAACCAATTTTTGCTCAATTCGTGCTGTACTGAAGGTTATTTGCGTAACATTGCCTAACGCATTGCTGAGCCACCGTCTCCATAGAAGCATCAGATACATTGAACTTCCCTTTGTTCTTTTTGTGCTTACAAACAAGGTACTGTGTGCTTGAACTTTTGCAAGAACTGATAAAATTTTCTTTGATTTGATGGTTAGGTTTTAATAAATTACAACACGACAAACAGAATGCGAGCACAGAGATAAAAAAAGATGTTCCCTTCATTCACAAAAGCGAACTAACGTTGCGAGACAGTTTGGGTCACAACGAATGAAACCGGCTTAAGATAAATAATGGCGGTGCGAAGTTATTGGGAAGAGGAGGAAAAACTTTATTCTGAGACTGGTGATGTGGGAGTGGCTCCTCAGTCCAGGAGACCATGGGACGAGACCTCTTCATACTCTAAACATCCAATGACAAAATGACGATGATGATAACAGAGGAAAGGAGGATGGAGTGGAAGGAGAATACGATGATGCGGAAGGTACAGAGGAGGACGATGTAAGAGACCAGAATGAAAAAAGTGGTAATAATAAAGATGAAGGAGAAGATGATTAAAGAGGAGGAGGAGGAGGAGGAGGAGACGGAGGAGAAATGGAAGTTTCTTTTGAGCAAAGAAGAGAGTATAATGATGAAGAAGACAACCACGACCTTGATCGTTGGGCTAATGCTGGGTGATAACGATGACAACGTTGTTGCTGGGGCCATAGAGTTTCCTAATATATACTAGAGGGAAATCTGGCGCCACCGTTTAGGGGAGCCGCGCTTCAGCGAGCGTTCCGTCATGTACCGAGCAGGCACGTTCCACTTGTCCTTGGCATGGCTCATGAACGGGCTGAAAAGTTGGCTCTGGCTGCCTAAAAGCAACAACATTACTGTAGAAGATTTATCAAATTTGGTTTGTTATTATAAAAGGGTAGCTCCAAAAAGATTAATTTGTCAGCAATTACCGTAATTACCCGATTCTAACGCGTACGCAATTTTCCTGGCAAAAAAAAAAAACGAAAAAACTTGCACCTCCGATTGTAACCCGCACGGAACTTTGTGAGCAAGAAAAACAAATGCGAGAAAAAGGGGCGATTTATTTCCCGAAGTAATCTCACTCATCTCACTCCTCGTCGCTCTCCGCTGACCACAACATCTCGTCCTCGGTGCCGTCAAGCGCGTTCGCGATGCCACACTCTTGAACGAACGTTCAACCATGGTCGATGGGATCGTGGCCCACGCCTCGCACGTCCATCCCACGAGCTTCTCCAGAGGCGCACGCTTCAGCCGACGGCTCGTTTTGAACGCGAGAGAGCCGCTGCTGCCATTGCTGTTATGAAGCGCGCAAGTGGAACGATTTGACGATTTGTGTGAACGCCGATAGAAAAGCCTAGGCGCTTCCTGCGTCCGAAAAACTAAAAGCTTTGGCGCCATCTTGAGATGGCGATGGGTGGGACGAAATTTCTACTGTTTCGGCAGTTTCGGTTTCGTACCCGATTCTAACGCGCATGCGATTTTTAGACTTATTTTTCCGGAAAAAAAGTGCGTGTTAGAATTGGGTAAGTACGGTATTTAGAAGCTTCATGCACGACGAACAAGAAAAAAATGTTACCCTTTTTGTTGATTTTGGCTTCGAGACAAAAAAGAAGCCATACGGCTAGCTAAGCCAAGTAGGCGAGGAACGTCGCTAGCGGCAATGGCGCTGCCCACGGCGGCCCGCGACTGCAGCGACAGATTTCCCTCTAGTATATATTAGTATGAAACTCTATGGCTGGGGCAGCTGCTGCTACTGCTTCCAACTATAATAAAGATGACGACGACGACGACGATGATGATAATGATGTCGGTGATGGGTATGGTATTCGATAGTATCAAAAGGGATAGGTCATGAGTGAACAGGAATAAGAGGAATCGTATTGCGTTCACACCACGGGAAAAGGCATTTATTCCCCACCGTATCACGTCCACTCCCTGCGCTCGGTAAGCCTGCCGCTCCTGCAGGCGGTGTAGTTGTCCGTCCTTCTCCACAGTCGTCGCCTCGCGTCCACCCTTCTCTTCCACTTCGCTCGATTCTCGAGCGAGCAAAAAGGTCGAGCAGCAACGACGGCGTCCTCCAGAGCGCGCCCTATAGGGACGGAGATCGACGTACACCCACCTGACTGAAATGGCGCCTTGTCTGAGAGCAAACGTCGCTTCGAATGGCCGACTGCACAATTAATCTTCGTGAAACCTTCCAACATGTGTTTCTCTCCACCCAATTAAAAAGAAGACTGATTTATACCTGGTCATAAATTTCCGTTTAGAAAGTTCAGTTGTTGAGGCCTTATTGTCAAGGTGGTGGTTGTTGGGCAGAAAGCGACCGGCCCGGGGCCAGCCTGATGAGATGACGCGTGCTCGCGTGGCTCAGTGTTCTTTTATGCGCTCGCCGTGCCCGCAGTTCCCACACCACGGCGACGTTCGCGTCCTTCTCCTCCATCTCTCTATCATATATTTCAGCTGCCTTTAATTAAAGCGGGTCGCCTCCAGCTGCTGCTGCTGCTATGGAAAGAGGGCGCGGGAACCGGGAACCCACACACGCGGCACCTCTAACCCGAACGAGCGTCTTGCGAGTTTTGCGGGCCTTCCGGCATTACCGTCTTCCTTTCTTCGCTTAACCGGGCAGCCGCTCCTCCGCTCTTTATGCTCTAGCATCGCTGAATGAACAGGGGGACCGTTTTCTTGTTGTTCTACGGATCGGCGAGGTTAAGCAACGCGCACGTGATGAACTGAACTGGCTCGCGTGCGGGTCCGGGGAACGATGGAGTTTTCAAAGGGCTGGAACGCGTGGCCCCGATAAAAGGTTGAAGAATGAAGAGAACAGGAACGAATAGAGGGTGCGTGGAAGAGAAGGGGTGCTCTCTATTGTTTCGCCGTGAAAATTATGTTCCGATATGAGAGCGATGCGCGAGGGTCGGCTTTGGTATGGGAATAAGGTTTTGGTGAAAGGGGTCCTGGCCAGAAGCGCCGGCAATTCTTCTGATCGCGAAAAAAGTTAGCGCAGAAAAGACAAAGCATAGGGGGGACGAGCGCCAATGCCGTCTCTCCTGGGTTTTGTCTTTTCTGCGCCAACTTTTCTCACTAATACTAAAAATCTACTAGCCCAGCAGCAAGTTTTAATCTTGTGGACTTTTATTTTGCTTGAAGAAGAAAAGCAGTGAACACTTTTACTGCACAAAAAGGTATCAGACCACTACTATACTTACTAATGTGAAATTTGTTCGCAGCACGAACTGCACTTAATGAGGGTAGCATCCTGGACATGTTGGTACTCCATAACTAAATACTAATTGCGCAAAACAGGAGAGACACGGACGAAGTGAAGACACGGATACGGACGAAATTGCGCCATCTGTGTCCGTCTTCACTTGGTCCGTGTCTCTCTCTAGTTTTTAGTTTTCGAACTGCAATCTTCTCGGTCACGGCGCATCGCGGCTGCGCCTCAGGAAGGGATAGCGTGATCAGCGATCGCACGGCGGCGCGCGAAACTGTGCAGTTATGTCCCAGAGCGTCGCCGCCGCCGAGCACATTGTTGCAAATCGTGTTTGAACCTGCCGCACAAATTTCCTGTTGTTCGGATGAGCCGTGAACGGGGGAGGAGCATTTGCGAAAGTGTGAGGGGCAGGGCGCTCCTCAGCGGCGACGCGTAGCGAAAGTGTGAGGGGGAGGCAGTGAGACATGTTGAGCCGTGGTGACGCACTGGGAGGTGACGCCATAGCAGCGGGTGCCGCCCTCTCCCTCACACTTTCGCCAGACACTCCCCCTCCGTTTCCCCCTCCGCTCGCCCAGTTACGCGGAAATCACCGCCGTCGCCGCCAAACCACTGTACCAGGCGCCAGAGTGCTTCGCACTAAAACTGGTTGAAGAAGAAGTCGTTTTGACAACCATTTCTACAAGTAGCCACCCGTCGATAGACTTCGACATTTTATTTCGTATCGACAAGAATTAGAAGGGGGGAGAGCATAAGTTACAATTCAGCAGCCATTTCCGCAAGCAGACACCCGTTGATAGGCATGGACATTTCATTCCGGATAGACAGAAATTAAAAGTGGTGAGAGCGTAAGTTGCGAATCGGTAGCTACCTATTTGTATTCACGTTCCTATTTATATTCACAGGACGTTGGCTCCTCCGCTCCGGCGAACTAATTATAAGACATCCTGCTTGAGCACATGACCAGTGGAACGACATTGAGTGAATGAGTACCCAACGGCTTCTGAAGGGGTCAATACGCGGATTCTCCGGCGTGAAAATGTTCTTCTCAGGGATTTCGATTTTGGACTTCGACTAACGTTGCATGCAACTAACTAACTAACTAACTAACTAACTAACTAACTAACTAACTAACTAACTAACTAACTAACTAACTAACTAACTAACTAACTAACTAACTAACTAACTAACTAACTATCTAACTCACTAACTAACAAATAACTAACTAACTAACAAATAACTAACCAGCTAGCTAACTGGCTGACTAGCTAGCTAGCTGACTAGCTAACTAGCTGAATAGCTAACTAGCTAGCTAACTAGCTAACTAAATAGCTAGCTAACTAAAGAACTAGCTAACAAACTGCTAACTAACGAACTAGCTAACTAGCTAGCTAACTAAACAACTAACGAACTGATTAACTAACTAATCAACCTAATAAATAAATAAATAAATAAATAAATAAATAAATAAATAAATAAATAAATAAATAAATAAATAAATAAATAAATAAACAAACTCGAAATTCTCAATAAATCATATGCAAACAACTCAATCGCCAACGCCCACTTACCTAATTTCGCGCCGAAAAAGCTTCGCATTTCAACCATCTCTCTTGTTAGATGAAAGGGGCTTTGATTTTTTATCTCTTTACTCCTTCCACTTGCGAGCATTTCTCGTATACACGGAGAGTGAGCGCACGAGAGCTGCGAGTGTCACACATCGCGACCGGAGACGGCTCTCGTTCCCACGCCTGGGGCACTCGGGGCTCAGTTGCCAGGCGAAAAGGCGCAAGGGCAGAGATGCGACGTCGTAGAGTGCGAAATCCGCGGTTCAAATGCGCGAGCCTCGCTGCATCTCGTGCTTCCAGAAGCGGTGCCGCGCCTCGCCACTTACGAGGGCCTTCGAGTGCGTCTTTTCTATGTAGAACTGCCCTTTATTTTTCAGCCCTTCGAAACACAGGGACCGCGGTACCAGTGTCTCCTCATTATTTGCTCGTTCCCGTCTTTACGCGAGCGAGCGAGCATTTCTTCCTGCATCGTGCGCGCACTCTCGCCGGAAAATTGTCGTCTCATTTTGAAACACCAGTTTCGCGTAAAATGGGATTTCCTCTTGTAAGACGAGAGACTTACGAACTAGACACGAATAAAACAAAACATTTAAAATGAATATAGGATGAGGATCGCGAGAAAATGGAGAGAAGGACTGCGTACAAAACAGCAAAATGCAATTGACATGTATTAGAGAAAATTGTATCATTGGCGTTGGGAGTCGATTTGCCCCCCCTCCCTCTTTATGTTTTTTTTTTAAATCTTAGCATTAAAACGCGTATACGAAGGGTTGGCGTATCAGACACGCGCAGGTTTTGGGGATAAGAGGCGAAGAGAAAGGCGATTCGAGCGTCACTGAGAATAAACGAACCCTGTCCCTTTCAAGTCTTTTTCGGATTCCGAATAGGAAGGTACGCGCTCGGTAGATAGAAAAGCTTTCAAGGCGGTGCCTTTTGTCATTCATGTATGTAAATTCGCGTCATCGCTATTCATTGCACTTGGATGCTCCTATTCGGCTTACGCGCGGGCACCCTCTCGACGTGCACGTTTGTATGTTTGTTGGATTGTTGATTGGCTTGTTTGTTGGTTGGCAGGTTCCTCAGTATATGCATGTGCACGCTTGCATGTTTGACGAATTGTTGATTGGCTTGTTTGTTGGTTTGCAGGTTCGTCGGTATATGCGCGTGTCGGGAAAAGTTTGATCCTTGACGGCTATAGAATGAACGGAAGACGTATAAAAAGGAACAATTCGTTTGCATGTGCGAAAAAAAAATATTATGCGGAAGAAATTTACCTATCCCCGCATCGCTTTCCGAGACGGAGTGCACAACCACGCTCCTCAGCTGCATTGCGCGGAAAATTTTCATAAAATTGGAGGAGAAATGTCGATTTTCAAGTTTCCCGTGTTTGAGCCTCCGAGTTTCGGGGATTTTTCGGCACCGTCTTTGGCAGCGCACTGTTTTGTCTCGACGTCTGATAACAGCCCCTCGTTTCTGCTTGCATCGATCGAGCTGGGTTCAAACCTTGCTGTACACTTGTCGGCCACACTTGCTAGGTGCTCCGCTTTGGAGAATTGATTTTCTTCTTTTTCTCAAAGGGGCTGTAGCGTCAATGTGTGTGTGTGTAAACACGGCGCCTTGATTGCTGGTATGGATCGTATGGCTCCGTTTATTTACCTACTGAAAAGACTTCAGCTTGTAGCACGGCTGACGATTTGTTTTGTCCTATGCTAGGCAAAAAATAAAGTGTTGTGCAGCCTCCTTGGGCGCAGGCTAGAGGCAGGCATTTCGGACGTTAAAAAAAAGGGAAGACTATTGATAAGACCTATATCGACAGCTATGCGATTACGATGTCTTTTTTGTGAACAGTTGTTTTACGCTGTGCCTCCTGTGGCTTTATAGTGTAAAAGAAAAAAAATTCCGGGCCATCTCCACTAACGTGAAACCTGGGAAGGGACGAAGCATGCAATGTATAAGTGTATTCTTGGCGCCTCGTGGTTTTTGCCCACGGAGATTGAACCACTGGGGTGCAGAAGTATACAGCTTGGCTGTAAGCGTCTCGTGTCTTTGAAGCACGAAGCGTTCAAGCACGAGGCGTAATCGAGTGTCGCGGAGTTTTTATAGTAAGCGTTACGTTCTAGCTCGAGGCGTGTCGCGGTGTTTTTTAGTAAGCGTTACGTTCTAGCGCCAGGCGTAGACGAGTGTCCCAGTGTTTTAGTACCGCTTAGTACCGTGTTTTAATACCATGAGACGACGGTTACGACGACGCCGACATGAACGCCGACAGCCCGAGTCCCTCAGGGGCTTAGCCATAAAAAACGTTGGCAAGTGCCATGTGTTTTAATGTAGTTACTGGCCCAGGGTGGATGGTTTTACATATGAATGCACAAGACTTCGGTGTTGCAATTTTTGGTTCATCTCCCGTGAAGCCTGGTCTCCATCCCCCAAACTTCTGACGCGTCAAAGGAATTTTGTTGTCAGGTCTGTGATCAGAAGCGCACGTGCAATGATACCTTCGCTGGACAAAGCGTGGCGCACACTCAGCAGAAGTCACTCGCTGCTTGTCTATTGACAGCTGTCGCTTCGAACTAAGCTGTAGTCATGAATTAACTTTGGCACAAGCAGGCCCGTCTCTGCATTATCAATAATAAATTGATAGGGAGTGGTCCAGTTCAGCAACGTCGAGTCTTAGGGAGAGAATGCGGGAGTGGTGAGGTCGATCTATGGACAGGTACTTTGTGAAGCGACGGAAACGATGAATTATATAAAAAAGATACTATTTTTCTAACATTGGTACAGCTGTCACCTCAGAGGTAGCTACGTTAGCAATGTAGAAGCTGCTCTGCGTGCGATATCGAGTTGATAACAACTGACTCGGATGTTAGGGAGTGCGCAGCACACGCTAATCTCTCAGTGGCTTCGCTACCAACACTGCCTACATAACTATGAACGGATTGAAAACAAATTTTGTTGCTAATATGCCATGGATGTTTAGCGGTTCTAGCTATTTTGTATCTGAGCGACCTATCTGGTTCATGAAGCTGCCTTGGAGTCTGAAGAAATCATCCTATTCCTAATGTCTTCACTGTCTGAAATGAAGTTACGCGCTTTCGTTGTACCAAAAACTTCAGCTGATGTCTATGATATCGGAGGAGACGTCCGCTAGCGGCGATTTATACCAAGAGCTCGTATATCGAGAGTGGCTGTGGCATTATAGGTCGTAAAAGGACCTTTCATAAAAGCTGGTGTAAACTTTTGCTCAAGATGGATGCTAAGGAGGGTCAAGAATTTATATTTCACTGGAAGCGTTCACTACTTATTGTCCGTGTCCGCAATTCGCTAGTTCCACACAAGGGGAAATTCAGATTCAGACATTTAAATAGTGGATATAAAACTGCGGCATCATCCTGTTCTAATTATCAAACATATACGAGTCGTCGCCAGCACGGAATTAAAGGAAAGAGAAATTACACTGAATTCCTAAGTGTCTGCGTTCGATGCAGTGGAAGAATCGCAACTGGCAACGCTATTTGCTGAATACTTTATTCGCTATTTTTCTTCCCTTGAGAAGAACAATTGACACGAGCTTCTGTTTCGATATTCATAAGTTTAGCACATCAGTCATCCCTCCTCACAGTGTCAGGCGGTACTTCTCCCTAACGTCCTCATAGCACAAATATTAAAATTTTAATGAACCCACCGTGAGCCATTTTCTGTTACAGCTGCGTCTTGCCGCCTTAGCCGCGATCTCGAGTCTCGCCTTCATCTTCGTAGCGTATTCCAAACGACGGACAATCGCAGTGTCACGGCTGGAGGGTGAGCGGTGTGTTGAGAGGATGTTTCGGCAAGCTGGCCTGTCGACGCCGATCCGCTGCTACGGCCATGATTCGGGCTTTCCTCCTCTCCCCACGAGCGGTAGCGGGCTGTGCCTTATTCAGTAGACAGCATGATGATGATTATTGATGATTGCGAGTAAGATCCATTTTGTAGCGAGGTAATGACGAGTCATCTTACCAAAAAAACTAATATATCTGTTTTATACCCTTCGTTTAATACTAGCGCTGCTCTTAGGGCGGGCAGAAAATACTTAATTTTCCTGTTACAGGCGGTAACTGTCCTTGGCAACATTCCCCTCTCTGCTGTTTGTCCACCAGCATTCTAATCTTCTTTTCGTGGCCTCGAAAGCCTTGAAGTTAACTTCCACTGTGCTACCCTTAAATCCCAAAGCTCCTGGGAGCCGAATATTGCCCTCGTGTATATATATAGATTTGAATGGATACACTCGCTTTCAAACACTATGGGCCGCATAGTTTTTGTGTCTCTTCCGCAGACCACGCATACCCCATCATTTTGTGTATACGTCCTCTCCAAGCAATTAGTTATCAACGAACCTACTATAGCCTCAAAAAGCAAAGGACTGCCCTTGGAATTACCCTTGCGATGCCCTTATTATATTGTCCTTTCTGATGTCCCCTTTCGCTGCCCTGTACACCTTTAATGACGTTTAATCTTCCGTTTTTTTCTCTCCATTTATTCGTTTCTATCTGCTTTGCCTCTTTTCTGGTTACCTTGGCTGTCTTTGATTCTCTACAGTTCTTTCCGTATTTCATCGCTAGCCTTCCAATCTTCTTTATCCACTGTAGGTGCTTAAAAACTTTAGCTGTCCGCCTACGTCGATCCATTGCTCTCTACCTCTCCCCAAAACATATTTTACACAGAGCTTCTCGAACTTCAAACTTCAGTCTTCAAACTCCCTCATCTCAACTCCGGCATATCACAGCCTTTGCACTCCAAAGGGTGTTTCAAGGTCTTTAGTCGTTGTCACGCGCGGCAGGGCACATGGAAGTTGGAAAAAGTCACGTGCAACAGTTTCATGTTCGTCGTATACTCTCCAATAAAGGACGTTTGTTCCTTAGCGATCACTTTCGGTGGAACAGTCTCTAAAACTTTGGAGTCGTGATCACGTTCCTCAAAAATTCCGGAGGACTTTCAACCGAAGCAGTCTCAGTGTTGCTTATGCCGCCACGCCCCGCTGCTGTCGCGTCAAGCCTCCAGTTCCGACGACAAACGAAGGAGTGTAAATGCAGGAAAAGTAGCAAAAGAAAGCAGAAGCGAAACGAAGTTGAAGGAGGAACGCAAGAAAGGTTCGGCTTTTCAATATCGCGACGCCGA